>NC_044187.1:17130914-17730914 GCF_900880675.1 Sparus aurata
GAGAGAGAGAGAGAGAGGCGAGCGAGAGAGAGAGGATGGACAAACACACACATGCCCACTGATGTTCCTTTAGGCAAGGACTCCCCTCAAGAGACATGTTCCCCTCCTTGTGTTGAGTCTTCAAAGTCAGCGTGTCTCTGTGGGTTGATGTAACCTCTGAGCATTCAAGTGAGGGAGGTCGTCAATGCTGGGCACAGCTGCAACTTGTAAACTCCTCTTTTCAAACCGAGTTGTATTACTGTTCTTATGTGTGATTACTGACTGTGGATAATGATATACAGACCAGTGAGGGGCAATAAGGGGAGTGTGGTCTCATCCCTGAGATGATGGTCAGCCAAAAAGATTTTTATGAAGTAACATCGAGGTCATTACCCTGGCTGTTGAACCTGTTCTCATACTTCAGGCGGACTGAACATTTAATCCCTTGTGAAAAATACATTTGATGCATGAGATAACTTGCTCAAAGTTTAGTTACTCAGAGTTAGTCAAACATTTATGTACACTTGTAATGAACATGTATATCCTGGCAGTCATTAGTTCCAATGACTTCTACAGCTGTCTATTCATGGAGTTTGGTTTAATATTGAATTCATTAAAGGTCTGCTGAAAATCTGTTAGGACAAAACCAAATCTGCTAGGTCAAAAATATACACACAGCAACTTCAGCAATCAATTCTGTTGATTATAGAAAGTTGTGTGAATCAAATTGTCATAGCTCATTAACTTCTTCTGAGCGATTACGGTTGATAATGGCTGGTGACTTTTCTGGGCCCATTTTAATAGGGCTTGTTTGATACACCAGTTAAACTTCAAAAGAGCGCATTATTGATTTGAATGATTAGGAAAGTCCCTTGGAGCCAATTCCAAGCAGTAACAGGCCCCAAGATCAACAGTACAAACATTTGTTTGGAACTGTAAAGTGCATGGGACAGTTGTGTCACTGCCATGATCAGGAAGAAGCCACTGCTGAGAGTTTATGGTCAAGATGGTCAAGGGCCAACCAAATAACAGCACAAAGCAAGTCTGCGATGAATAAGAAGCTGGTTGAAGACAGGTGTCAGCGTCCACAGTCAAGTATCTTTTCAGTGACATGGGCTGAGAGGCTGCTGTGCAAAAAGAATTCCATGCACTGGCAAATTTGGGGCTTTTTTGCTTCCATAACATGTCTTATTTCAGACTGGTGGTAACTAAACTTCCAAAATTCAAGCTTAAATGTTTTTTTCTGATTTATGTTCTTGACAGTTATGCAAATGCAAAAGTACATTTGATCAGATACTACCTCATTTGCATGTTTAAAAATAACATTTCAGAAAATTTGTAATACAAAAAATATTGTCTTAATGCAAGAAATCAACTGGAGAAGTTTTGTGGTGATATCGGTTTAAATGTTTATCCTGTCCATTTGTAGTGTTACACTACTGCTTTTATATTACTTCATGTTTAAACAGTAATATACATTGTATTTCAATACAATCAAAGATTGAATCTAGACCAATGTTTTTTCTGCAATAAAACACTTCTTTTTTTAATTTTAGCATAATGTCAACGGACTTCAAGCTTTGACATAAAGCCTCCCCAAAAAAAACACTGTAAGATTTTCAGGTATTTTTAATTTTTCAATTTGTGTGTGAAAGGTGCGAAAAATAACATTTTACTCAAGAAACTGATCAACCACAGGTTAAAATGTCCAAACATTTAGCCAGATAGGATAGAAAAATGACAACATCAATGGCAGAAACACCACACAGTGTATGATGAAATGTGGGACACTGCAGCTTCCTTATTGCAGATAGATATAGTATTTATGTAATTATTAAAAATAGATAAATAACATTGTTCACTCTTTGAATATACTTGTCATCACTACTGCAGTAGTAAGAGAAAGAAAAAAAATACGTATATATTTTGTAATGTTTATAATGGTTATCATTGTATTAAACATTCAGATGTAAAAGAATATGCATAACCCAAACCTGAAAAAGTGATCACAAAGCCACAGTGAGTTACAGATACAGCAGCAGTTAATGACTGAAAAGCCACACATAAGATTTCTTGAAATGCCTTATTTCTCACCAAATATTTATAACCAACAATGTCAAAATTAACAGCATCTTCAGTGAGCAATACCACTCAACTCAAAAAAGGCAATCTGCCAAACATTTCTTTCATCTACTTGTACTTCAGCTCTCATAACACATTGCTTAAACTTTTCTTGACTGTAGTGGTCCACGTCTGTCCTAAATCTGTCTATCTCTCTCAAAAAAAAGAAAATCACAAAATTAATCTGAAATGATTGCTTACAAAAACACCCATCAATGCTTCGCTGGGTAATATCTCATATTCAGCAACACGGCACAATAGTAACAGTAAGTTGTTGTGTCCTTCAAAACAAGTGACCACTCGCACTGTGAAGAGTGACTTTTTTCATGCAAGACCAATCACTGCCATTAATATAACATATTATCTAAAATAAAATGATCTAAAATAAGATATACCATTTCTGGATAAGTCTGAAGCAAAACAAGCCAACAACAACAACCTAATTTTTCATCGCAGTAGATTGAACATATTCCCTCTCTTTTGGGCAAGTTTACTTTATCTTTCATCCTAAGTATACTTAGCATGATCTTCTTTACCATATATCATTATGTTGGTAATAAATGTATATTACTCTTAAACTGATGTAGTGGTCTTAACTTCTCTAGATTGCACTATGCAAGGGAGAGTACTTTGTTGTACTCATGCCTTTTCCCATGTATCCAATACTTGCCCTGCTGGCAGGCCTTAAAGGCTGGGCAGGTCTGAAGGGAGGCCCGTAGAAGGCTGGTTTCTCAGGTAAAAATGTCCTGCTCATGGACGGTGCCTGAAAAGCTTGGGCTGCATTGTAATGACCCATACCGACAGCTGCAGGATCAAGAGACACCCTGCGCTTCCATTCATCAGGAGGCTCTGGCAAAGACCTGCGGTGTCCTGCAGCTTTGACATTAGAGGCAACCGATGATGGGACAGACTGAAACATAAAGGCCTCATCAATGGAACCAATGGGGCTTCTGGATGCTGCCTCCCACGGTGATGGTGGCTTGTAGACTTTTTCTTGAAAGGATGTTTGCCTCTGTGTAGGTAAAAATGATGACTGGATTCCAGGTGTGCTCAAAGGGGACAGAAGTCCATGCGAAGACACTGAATTCAATCGCTTGGGCAGGCTCAGGGAGCGGCTTCTGCCAAATCCCTGAAAGAAAAGCACATCTTAGCTGACTGGTGTTAAAGCTTTGCAGACTTTGCTGCCACCCTCTGGCTTCATGGAAGCTTGGATAGTTATTAATGTTATGTTTTATTTTAAATTAAATGATGAGTTTTAGAGAACAAAGGGGTGCAAACAAACAACTGATAATTCTCCTATAATAAAATGTACAATTTATTGGAAAGATTGCCTGCACACTGACTGAAAAAGTAGAAAATCTTAAGATGCAAAAGAATACATTTACTTCACTTAAAAAGTGACACTGTTAGAAAATGTGACAAAAATAAAAGGTTTGGAGAAAGGACCATTGTGAGCACCTCTCAGATAGACAGCCTCTTACCTTTCTTCTCCTGAAGTGTTAACAATAGTTTTTTGATAAAAAGATATTTTTTCACTTTTTGCACATGATATAAATTGAATATTTTACATCTTAAGAACATCTACATTTGGCGGTTTTGTTGTTCAATGAAATGGGACTGCTGATTTTTGCTACACACAACTAATTTTTTTTAAACCCTGGTTTCAACAGCAGAAACCCTCTCACAATTCATTGTGAAAAATATCTTCCAAAATGTCTGATTTCCAGACCAGAGTTTTGAGTGATAGAGATATACGGGGTCTTGTGTAAATGTCTTGAAGCAGCATTTGAGATCTCATGAAATATTGAAAATAAGTGAAGTTTTAAGTACTTACCTCCAGTTGGTTCAATAAACTTAAAATAAGTACAGTGGCAATGTTACTGCATTAAAAGATTGTAATACATAGCTTGGAACTATATCTACGCCAGCTTGTCTCTGCTTCATCTACTTTTGGGAAATCCACCCTAAAATAGACAATTTATAAAGGCCCTTTACACCCACAAAGGTGTGTTCA
Organism: Sparus aurata; assembly: GCF_900880675.1. NCBI lineage: Eukaryota > Metazoa > Chordata > Actinopteri > Spariformes > Sparidae > Sparus > Sparus aurata. The sequence goes on from NC_044187.1 coordinate 17,135,029, forward strand.
CTTTTCATGGCTGATTAGACCTCTTCTCACACTGAAGGCAGGAAGGGCAAAGTTGGAAGTTATTTGACATCTCAGAACTCGCTGTTCCAGTAATAAGTCTGGTAAAGGTTTCATTTTTCTCACAGTGACATGACCTCCAATCAGCCAAAAGACAAGGAATCACATGTAAGGGTTTGAAAATGTTTGAATAATCAATACTTGACAAATTGCTGTCGGTCTGCGAGTGTGGGTTGTTTTTAATTAATTAATATAAATATGTATCACTTACAGTAATGTTGTGCCAGCTAGAGGTATAGCTGTGTGACATCGCGGCATGCAAGTACCTTATGGGTACTATGAACTATTGAATATACTCAAAGCTTGTCTTTAGGTGAAAGTGAGAAAAAAAAACCCAACTTCTATGAACACAGGTATACCTTTTACTGTGATAGTAGATACAGGCACGCTGTAAAAAAGATTAGAATAGTGGAATGGAAATTCTGCTTAATGGTTGATATCCCTAGGATATGAGCACTGTCCTAAAGCAGTGTCTTTTAAGTGCCAAGATCATAGTTCCAAACTTTTCAGAGCTAAAGGTTGACTAAAGGAAATGCTATGAAAACAAACACACAGTCCAGTCAAGTTTAAACAGTCATATTCATCAGTGACAGACTTAACCTTCAGCAGTTTATCATTTTGGATTAATTTGAGCAATCAATGATTGAAAATGGCCAATAAGTGGATCTTTGAAAACTGATGTTGCTGAAGGTGAGTCAATTCTGTGAAAATGTGAGGCAGTGAGAGAGATGAAGGAGGAAATATGGGTGACTCAGAAAAAGTATTAAGACAGTAATTCAGTACAAAAAAAACAGAAGCTCACGACGCACACAAGAAGTACACAAGTAGAAGGAAAGAGAAGTTTAATAGCATGATTGTGCTGAGTACAAGAAGTGCAATCAAGAGTGATATGTTGGAAAGACAGAGACAAAGAGACAAACAAAACAAGTGTTTCCTATTTTCATTTTCAGAAGCTTCTGGTAATGTGAATCAATAGCGGAATAGTCAAATCTATGTGATAAGTTGCTAGTGTTAGTGTTATATCAAGGATGAGGTTACAGAATGTCTGATGACTTTGCTGACAATTAAATAACTGGCCATGACTGACAATTGAATATCCACATAAAAAAAGACATTTAAAGTCATCAGGATTAAAGATCACAATTTGCTTGCTTTTAGCTGTTGTGATACCATCAAAGTTTGGAATGAGACTGAAGGAATTTCAAATTGAATGCATCCAAACAAAAGAAATGCATAGACAGTTTCTCCCCAGACACACTAAATGACAAAAATATAGTAGTTGTTGTTATCCCAGTTATTAATTTAAATTTAATAAATAACTCTGTAATAAATATTATTGTATGAAGTTTTTGGGGTAAATGGATGTAACGCATGTAATCTTTTTTCTTACAAAAAAACTAAAGAAAAAAAAACAACAAAATTGAGACCTTAGTTGAAGGCTCTTTGCACACATTATTGCACATGTAATAGCACTTCCTGAGAATCACTCAACAATATTTAGTCTCACATTTCCTTTTTCAAGCACACATGCACCTACAAAGTTAGAGGAAGATGATACGATGTGCTAAGTTATTTATTTTAGTTTGTATCCCATTGTTTTACAATTTTAAGCTAGCTTTGCCTTCTCATGCGTTCCTTACCATGCCAGATCAAAATATCCTTGTAGCAAACTGTTAATTATTTTGGTAGTGGCCTACATTTAGACAGTGCAAAAGTCTATACATTTCCACCTGTTGAGTAAGACATTTTAGATGCTATCAAGTTGCAGATGTGATTGTGCTCTACCATCTCCATGTTGACTACACCAAAGTATGACCATATACAGTATTAGAACTAATGAAACATAGCAACAGGCTTCCACTGTGTGCCTGTCACCATTGGCTTCTTAGCAGAAAATCTTGGCCTTGGTGCCATTTGACGTGCGCCTCTAGCAATAAGAGATGCAGGAGAATAAGCTGAAGCTATGCTGTCACCAACAGATGACTGCTGGGAGGATGTGCTTGCGGGTCGGGGGCTGGGTGCTTGCTTGTGATGAGCTGCAGTTGTGACAGTGTGCTTTTCATCCAAGTGCTCGCCCATAGCAAGAGGCTCAGCTGAGCTTGTGTCTCGGTGGGCAGAACATTTTTGGGAACTTACCGAAACAGAAGACTTAGCAGGGACTTCTGCTTTGCTTTGAGCTGCAAGCTCAGGGGCAGTATAAGTAGAATGAGAAGGGGCAGATTTCTGTTTACGGCTTTTGGCAGCCTCAAACTTTGATGCTGGAGTTGGTTTGGGGCTGGGGCTTTTGGCTTCAGGGGCTGAGTCATACTTGAACAGTGACGAGTCCAACTGATAAGGCTGGTGTTTCATTATATCTAGGGCGTTAAGGTGCTTTGGGGGAGCTTTAGGTTTTTCTTTGGTCTTAGGCTTGATTTTGGGGCTTGTGGAAGGGGGTTGCTTGGCTGCTGATGGAGGGTAGAAAGGAGCAAGAAGGGGATTGTATGATAAAGGAGGTGGAGCACGAATATTAGAAGAATACCTCCAACTGTTAGGGAGAGATGAGGTTGGGGAGGGAGATCTCGTTTTGTTAGCTTGCACTGTTTCAGCATCAACAACAAACTTCTCCATTCGGGATTGTCTTTTGGCAAACAACTCTGCACCTTTTCCTGCCATTGTTGGACCTTGACCAGCTCGATTGAGACCTCTGTCTGAGACTCGACCTTTAGGAGAAGCCTGTGGTGCTTTGGATGCATGGATGTATGGCTTCCCTGCTTGTGGGGGGCAAGAGGTGACTGACTGAGGAGCACTGTCTGGCTTACTTCTTGAGGGTGAAGGTGGATTATGCGGGCTGTAAGTAGGGCTGCGGGTGTGCATACTCACAGGGGACCGCTGTGGCTGTTGACTCCAGCTATTTGTGGTTGGCTGAAGATGAAGCTGAGAGGAGGAGTTGACAGGAGCCCAGGCATTGGCAGGTGTTTGAAGTGTTGCCTGAGTTTGATCTGGTGCCCAATGGTTGGCCATCTGTTGACGTTGAGCCCAATCTTGCTGCTGTACGTAATGCTGACTATGAGGCCCTGCAGAACTGTGAGAAGGTTGTGAAACCGGACTTCTTGGGGGAATATAGGGTTCACCAGATGGGCTCCTCCTCATCCAGGGTGGACAGTTAGGGTCAATGGTAGGTTTTGGGGCAACTGGAGGGGGATTCTTGAGTTTTATTGTTCTCGGTTGCATGAAGTTACACGCTTCAGCACCAAGACTAAAACAGTCTTCCTCTGACTCAATATAGGACCTCCTATCCCCTTTGTTTTGAAGGTGAGCATCTTGTGCCATCATAGATGGCTGCTTATTAGCGACTTTCCGCTTTGACTCTGGTAGGATGCCGGTCTTGATTGCTGGCACGGATATTCGCTCATCTCTTGAGGCTATGATGTCACCAGTTGGGGACCAAACCTGTGGGTTAGTATTAATTGGCACAGGTACTCTGAATCTTGGTTCATGGGTCTTTGTCACTGGAGCGACACCACCAGGCATGACAGGAGCAGTTGTGCCATCTTGCAATCTTAAGAAAGGCCTTGCAGTTCTGTTTGGCACCAAGGGTCTTGACACATTGGATAGCTGGTTCATCAGTTCAAAATTTTCTTGGTATTCTACATGCTGTTTGACATTTACATCCATGTAGTTAGCCTGGTCAGTATGCACATACATTTCCTTAGTGTCATATATATTTGGTGCTTCTTTAGATTCAGGTTCTGTTAAATTCTCCACAGGATTTCCTTTATTCCTCAGCTCTTCATGCTCCGACACAATTTCATCCATCCGTTTGCGGCGTTGGGCAAACATCAAAACACCCTTCCCTTTAGTTTCTGGTAATGCTTCCATCTCTCGAACACTTCCCCAGTTCAGACTCAAATTATGCTGCTGATGATGAACAGAACACTCTTCTTCTAATTCAGAATCACTAAAGTTATACCCAGCTGATCCAACCTCTTCAGTTTCTTCCTCTATTTGGTCTTCACTGTCAAGCTTGTTATCACCAGTTCCGTAACTCACAAGTGTATACTTCTTGACCCTCTGGCGGCGTTTTTTAAACAGCAAGGCTCCTTTATTTTGAGGGTTTGGTGCATTTGTCAAAAGCCGAGCAATTCGCTTACATTTAGATTTGGTCTCCTTGACCTGTCTTTCTGATTGGCTCTCGTTGTGACAGAGCCCTGAGACAACAGAAGAGAGTGAGAGAGGGGTAGAGAGAAAGAGAGAAGGGAGGGAGGGAGAAAGATGAAAACATTCAAATCTGTACTTAAGCAACCATTGTTTTATTTTGATATTTTGTCAGCCAGTGGAAATGTAAGAAACAGCTTTTAAGTAATATATAAGTCAATTAACTGTGAGACAAATTACATTTGCTTAACATTTAGCAGTTTTCTTTGAAAGCAATCTAAACACAAGACAAATAAATGTTGGAGCTGCCCCTGCTGAAGCAAGCACACTAATAAAAGCATCATATTTACTTACAGCTAACTTTGGGGGGCGGTCTATGAGGCAAGAAAAGTGATCAGCTCACTTTCCATTGCAAGTCTTACGATTGGAAAAGGGATCGGGTAACAGGCCAGGGTAACACATGCTGGTGTCCGTCAAGTTTGTTTCTGCCAGCCTCATCATATGGTCATATTTTATTCTTATCCTGCTCTGACTATTAAAGCCATGGGAATTCTCCCTCTAAGTCCACCTCAAATAGAACCTGCATTACAGCATGAAAATAACTAGCACCCATAGTGCTTTGCACAAGTTATTTTTCGATTAAATAAAGTGTCCTGCTTCAAGTAACACCTATAATGCTTACAGACAGAGTAAATGTAAGGTTATTATCAAAAGTTAAAGTGTGCCTTTGAAGCAAACATACATTTCTATCTCATCTATTAATAAATCACATATTTTCAATTTATAAAAAGCAAACATTTACTATATTCTGTACAGTTTGAACTGCTAGTTTCATATGTCTATAAGTATAACAAGGGAGGGTACTTACGTGTGTGCTCTGCTCTGAGCCTGTCCGGTCTGCACAGATCTGTGTCAGACTCCGAGTTCCACTTCTCTGCCTGCTCAGCACCCTCGTTTGAAATTCCAAAGAAGACAGAAGCAGGAGGTGCTTCACTGCTCCCTCCTTCCTCTGAGGATTCGACCCTCCTGTTCCCAGTGCCCAGGCCATGTCTATTACTGGCTCCCAGGGGTTGTTCTGTGGTCAGGGTCAAGGCCAGGGTCATATCAGCAGCGTGGCCAAGAGAGGAGGAGGATGACTGGGAATGCGGCCTTGATATCTGGCCAGCTTTAGACTCTGCATCAGAGTGCAGTGGGTGTTGGGACAGTGATGTTCTTTGGGTTTGAATTTGAGGAGTTTCTGAGATGGACTCAATTGATTCATTAAGGTAGATGTCATCGTCTTCTTGGTATGCAACATCCTCTTCACTTCCACTGAACTCAGGCAGGGACTGTTGCTCACCTGCAGATTCCCAGTCTCGTGATTGAAGGTGTTCTGTGGACCCGGATTTGGGGATATGAGCAGGTTGATGGTCCAAAGGGTATTCTGCGTCACTGGCATCATCTTCATAGAAGGACTCTGCCAAAGACTCAGAGACACAAAGTTCCTGGGAACCATCTGAACCTGACCAATGGACCAAGTTATCATTGTTGTCTGGGTCTTCAGCTTCTGGTTCCATCTCTTATGTTGTTTCACAATGTCTTGGGTATCAGCAATAATACCTTTATTGAAACAAAGAGAAACAGAGTCAGGCCAGGGAGCCCTGGAATGTAACTGTAAACCCTTGTTATAAAGATTTACAGAAGTAAGCACTTCAGTGCTTTTACAAAATACCCAAATTATAACAATTGTCACTGTAAATCCCTTTGAATTTGAGTGCTTACTGTTGATCAAGACATTTCTGCATTAGTACATTTGGTAATCTTTCTAACTATCATGTAATTGTCTAAGTTATTCCTATCCCCAATAGGAAGCAGAGCTTTGCTTTGGCAGTTGCATCAGGGCTGCCATCGCTCTAAATGGAATGGTATGTAATATCAAGGGGGAAACAGCATGCACATCCAAGAGCATAAGCAAAACAATTGGATGGCTGTTTTCCGAACTCCTGTTTATATAGCAAGCTTTCTTTCCCCCTTCTGCTCTCATCTATCACAGCAACAAATATCAGCACTGCAAAGGCCGTCAGCATTTCCATTTAAGAACTAAATCTGCGAGACTACTTATTTTATACATAGTAGAAGTTAGTAGTTAGGACTTTACTCAAAGCCAGTGTTTGTTTTTTCACTGGAATTAAATTATATCAACATATCCGGTTCTCTCAAATTATTCGTTGTGTCAGAGTCACTGATAGAATATTATTTATCCAATGCAAAATGGCTGTCTGCTTTTTCCCTGATCTGATCAATTATTTAAGCCAGAACTGACAAATTCAGCAGTGTTCCTGCTTATATCTTTTTAAGGCTAGTATATAGATATCAAATGAAATGAAATTATGCATTTATAACCTGATATGAAACTTGTCAGCAGTCAGCAGCAGTAAGCAGTTTTCTTTTGTCTCGCAAACAGCAGGGAGTTCAAAACATGTAGATTGTAATGCAAACCAAAGACCTTGATTCTCAAACACTACATTACCAAATAAACACCACAAGGTGGTGCCCTAATACAATACACCAAACATGAGCACCCTCACATAAATTCACCTCCTGATTGTTCACCAGATTATAACATGAGACATGAAATATGCTGTTAAATCTTGACAATGTGTATTTTTGCACTCTATTATTTATCTGTTCATAGTACTTATATCATACTCCTTAATTTCAGTTGTCTGCAATAAACAGATTTTATGTGTAAGTCATGAAGATCAGAGGCTATAATGCTGCAAGTAACTTTTGCTGATCAAAGATTTTTGCAGTACTGTGAAAACACCATTTTCTTGCCTTGAACAGATTCCTACCACAGTTCTTAACACTCAACACTGGAAGATAAAGGTGTATTCTTGCTGAAATCATGCAGTCCAGAAATTAATAGTTAATTCATATTAATAGACCCTTGTAAACACACACAGCTACATGGTTCAGTAAGCTGATTTGTTGAGGAAATAAGCAACCCAAAAACTTCAAAATGGCTCAGGACCATGCCCACTATCAGTATCTCAACTACAGGATCATTTAACTAAAGGCATTCTGGGAAAACACATTTGCCTTAATTTAGGAAGATAAATGCATTCAGTCATCAGCAAAAGTCTAAAACAAGGCAAGCTGCTCTTCCATCAGGTATACAAACTGAGCTGGCAGGTTCATATTTGGGTGTCATATATTAGATACACTGATATTATCCACTTGAACTGAAACAGTAGGATATTGTCGCTGTTGCTCAATAACATATTGGCTGGACGGCTGTTGGATGAATAGTTTTTGCCAAAACCACTTCTGATGCATTTCTACTATACACCTATACAAAGGCCCTATGACACATGCAGATGCAGGCTTACTAAAAGGGGACTCTGGACTCTTGGAAACTTGTCCCATGCCCACACTTCTCTTCACACTTGGTTCCACTTCATTTTGACACTCAACCATCATTAATCCGTACTTTGGTGCTTTGGGAGTTTCTATTTCCTATTATGGCAGTAACTTCAGCATGTTGACTGATTACCATGGAAACAGGCAGTCAGCATCCTTGACGGACGAGTGAACTCTTGGTCTGGGGGATGACCCCCGCAAGGACTGGGCTCTAGTGGATAAGATGTTTCCATGTTATTACATAATTAGTCTTTTTTTTTCGTCAACCACCTTTGAAAAGCATTCACAGGAGCCATAGAACAGAGCAAAAATCAATGGAATATATCCTAAAAAGATGTTACAATCAATATTTATACAAAACCAGATTTTTTAAAATTTACATTTATCTGTGTAGCCTACTGCAGGATAGTTGCTCGTACAGAAGATAAACATAAAATCTCAATACAAAGAATAAAGCAATCAAAGCTATTACCAACAAAATGAAACTATGATATCAAAATTTAACCCAGTCTTTTATTCCAATACATAGAGAAAACCATCAAATCCAATAGCATGAAGTCATTAAGAAAATCTCACTAACTTAAATTTCTAACATTAGGGTTAATAAAATAAAGAAACATGACTTCCCTGCAAAATAAATTTTACAAGAAAAATGCTGCTCCTGAAGGAAATAAGGAAAAAGTTACACTACTCACAGTATTCATCCTTGAATCAAGTGTAAAAGATAGAATGTTTGTCCAGAAAATGCCTCATTGATATCCAGCATCGTCAACTACATATCCAGCTGGGTTCGGTGCACGACCATGGCAAAGATAATCTGAGCACTTGTTTTGGGTTGCGAATGTTCAGGGTACCTACCAACTTGCTCATAGGATGGCCTTGCTCATTCATGTATGCTACTGTATTTAAAGAGAGACCAGAAAGGGTATTCCTGCCCCCAGCCCCCGTCAGACACAGCTCAGTTAGCATCGTGCAGCTGCAGCGGTTTGACATGATGAACCTGTCCTTAGAGAACTTTATTTTTAGAGTGATTTGAAATTCTTGTTCTCTATGGGGGTTGTATACCTTTGATCATAATTTAATGTCTTCACAACACAAACACAAAGAAATGTATACACTACCTTACACAAAGTCAATACAAATATATTTTTCAACCACATTTGCATCAAGAGATAGTTTGCTAATTGCAGTCAAATTGGACTATGAAACAGGGTTAATCAAATTCAAGGTAAAATTACACAAAGCTAATGTACTGTAAATAGATGAGGTAAGACTGCTGTTCTCTTTGACAGGATGCCCGTACATGGAACTAAATCTGACTTTAGAAAAACCCTGGTCTGCCGAGATAATATGAGAATGGTAAGACCACTCTACAGTACAGACAATGATATTCACATTCAGTCATTATTTCCAGTAGATACAATTAGATTCATTGTTTATTTTACTAAAATGTGTCATTCATCTTCAGTCTTTGGGGCCGTCTTAATGTAGTGCTGAGCATGTAAACAGAATTTAACCTAAAGTTCTCACAGCCCATCCAAATATGAAGCGATATCTGTATATGAATGTATTAACCTCCCAGGCTCTATGATAGGGACAGTGTTGCAAGGTCGCTGCAGCACATGCAACTAAGACCACTATATTATCCTGCACTCTTAGCATATTGCAAGCTGGCTGCTACTTGACAAAGAGTGCCAGTATAACATGCAGCTATCCAGAGTAGCAGCCAATCCAAGCACGATCTGTGCTTATCATGATATTTAGTATCTGTGCAATATTGAGCTTAATCAATATTCTCTCCCTCTTTGGAGTCTCCCCCTCTGGAAATATTGTAAATGAACATGAAATGATGCTTTTGTTGGATCATAAATAAGAATGTATGTGTAGGTGTCTCGATTAATCAGGTTTGCTATGAATTAAACTCGAAAATAGGACACAATACTGGTGATAATTCCAGAAATGAAGTGTTATAGATAAAAGTGAAGTATTTGAAAACAAACATCAACTACTTGTCAGCAGCTTTTTGCGTGGTTGCTTTCTGGCAAAAGTAGTGTTTTATTTTTGGGTCTTGAAGGGCTTTATGTAAAAGAATGAAAAAAATCTAATAAAAAAAATACATTCAGAACACCCTAACAATCACTCTGACAATTGAGTCATGGAAATATAGAAATAGAGACATCCCAGGGGGAGTGAATAGATGAAGTTGTATTACCGGTAAGTACTTTTTCATATAAAAAATCTTGATATTAGTTGGAAGTACTGTCCTGGAGAACGCATTTATAAAAAGCTTGAGGATGTCATGTGATCTGCTAGTTCAGTACATTATAAGGACAAATGTTACTGGGAACACTACAGAACATTGCAGCTGAACATTTCATATATTGTAATTCACAGTTCACCGTTAATTGCAGTAACTAGGTCCAGTGAAATGCAAATCTGTTCTTTTGGTGAATAATAATTAACAATGGCATGAGTAACTGTGTATGTTGTCCAACTCCACTTCACTGTTGCAACATTTAGCTTCCTGTCTACTCTGGGAGCAGAGCAAAATGAAATTCAGCAGCATACTTTCAGAAATCAATGGGTTTGGAAAATTCCAAATCCAGCTAGTTTTGATTCAGCTGTTCTCTCGAATTACTCTGCCATGCCACTTCCTACTGAATAACTTCATGGCAGCCGTTCCCTCTCACCACTGTAACACCACTGCGCTGGATGAAGGTGGCGACTTCAGGAATTTAACTCTGGAACAGAGGCTGGCTGTTGGTATTCCGACAGAGCTAGATGGCACTCCGAGCTCCTGTCTAATGTTTTCTAAGCCGCAATATCAGCATCTTTCAGGCTTGAACAGTAGTGAGGATACATTTACTGTTCAGTGTCAGGATGGATGGGTGTATGACAACAGAACATTTAAATCTACCCTGGCAACAGAGGTAAGTGTCTTCGATAAGAGCATTATTTCATGTTTTGTGGCATGTATGTTGTATTTAAATGTTGTGTTCTTCAAAGACACTAAAGACAAAAGACCTATTTCTTGATATCATATTACATGTTTGTTAACATCCTCTGTAGTTGAAATGTTTAAATAAAATGGAAAAAGAAAATGTGATTCTGACCAAGCCATATTTCAACATCAAGGACTGACATTTTTACTTACTTTAATGCCTTTTAGTTACTTTAATGCTTTCCATGTTGTTTTTCTTTGCAGTGGGATCTCGTTTGCAGCAGAAAAGGGATGAATAAGGCAACAGCCACCTTTTTCTTTATTGGTGTTATGTTAGGTGCCCCTTTGTTTGGATACCTCAGTGACAGGTAAGATTGTTAATGACAAAACTACAATGTCACTCCAATCTGTATCAAATGTGAGATCAGATTAAATATCAAAACATAAGTAAAATGTGTAAAAAACAATAGTATTGTGTTAATCAACTGTTTATGCCTGATGAAAAATGATAATAATCCAAAAATTATAAATTATAACAATTGTTTAAATAACCTTAAATTATGACCAATTATAAGACCATATGTTTGCGAATTGAATGCATTTGTAAGATGTATCTCAATAGTTTTGGACACAGTCACTGATTTGATCTTTTCTTCTCATGACTAGGTTTGGCCGACGGCCGCTGCTCTTGGTGTCCTATTTGTCATCCATGACCTTTGCAGTCCTAAGTGCATTCTCTACATCATATATAATGTTTGTCATCATGAGATTTTTTACAGGGATGTCACTCGCGGGAATAAGTATCATCTCTATTGTTTTAAGTATGCTAACTAAATGCTGCTAAGAACTTAATGCTAAAACAATGCTCATCTCTGAGATGAGAAAAATAGAGTATGTTTAGTCTTTGATCACATTTGTTCTTACAAACATTTCCCCAGATGTTGAATGGTTCAGTGTTGAACACAGGACCTTTGCTGGTGTAATTATAAGCCTGGATTGGACAGTTGGAAACTGGCTTCTGGCAGGAATTGCATATTGTATTAATGAATGGAGGATGCTCATTCTGGCCGTGACCTCACCCCTCATACTGTCTGTCATTGCTTGGAGGTATCTAAGTTTCACATTTAAACACTGCAGCATTTAAGCTTCTTTTAGAAGTCAATGAAACATTGAACTCACTGTGTTTTTTGCCTTAGGTGGCTTCCAGAGTCTGCAAGGTGGCTCTTGGCAAATGGGAAAGCAGAGGCTGCTCATCATTACATCATGAAATGTGCCGAGATGAACAACAGTGCCAGGTGTATGGCCACAGTCACACCAAAGGTGCATTTAATTTAGTTTTGACACTTTGGGTAACCTGAAATCTCACAGTGATATAAGGACAGAAACTACTATAATGTTAAGAAGTGTGATGATTGTCTTTTCTGCTTTCTCACAGGTCTTACTGGACTCTGCACAAGCTGAAACTAAAGACAAGAAGTACTCATTTGTAGATCTTTTCAGGACCCCAAATATTCGGAAACGTTCTGTTTGCTTAGGAATAGTATGGTAAGTGTCAATTTCATGCCTTGGGTTAGAGGGATACTTCAGGATTTTAATAAATGTGCTCATTTGCTGTCTCTCTGAGAGTTAGATATGATCAATGTCAATGTCACAGTTGTGAATTAAACTTTCATCTCGCAGTGTCATGGCCAGGACTTAGCATCTGAGGAGGAGCTTCTTCCCTCAGGCCATTCAGACAATAAACTCTCATAAAACAACATAACACACACTCAGCACACACCATATATCACATATACACACCCTCATACTTTGCACACGGTCTTCTTTTTTCTGGAAATACTTATGTCATTGTCTCTTATTTATATCTAATTCTTGTTTATAGTATGTATATATATATATATGTGTGTGTTTTCTATTTAAATTTAAGTCTGTTATTTTATTCTCTATTTCAGTTTATTTTCTTATTTAAACTTAATTTTCTGGTTGCACTATTTTTTTTGCATAGTCAACAGAGTGGTTGAAATTTAATTTCACTGCTGCTGTACTTGTATAATTGCATGTGATAAATATACCTTTGAATCTCTTTCAACTGGTTACGAAACAGTGTCAATTTAATACAAATGCTGCCATATGACCTACATTAGCAAACTAGACCACCAGTGAGTACATTTGCTGTTTCTGTATAGTTATAGTTATTCTTATTGAAACCTTCCATTTTGTAGGTTTGGAGTTGCATTTACGTATTATGGGATAAGTCTGAACATCACAGGGTTTGGGTTAAACCCATACCTCACTCAATTAGTATTTGCGTCCATCGAAATGCCAATGAAGATCGGTGTGTATTACTTCCTGGAGAAAGTCGGTAGAAGGCCTGGTGAGATGGTAGCCCTGCTGTCAACTGGTCTCTGTATTTTCATCAACATTTTTGTTGCAAAAGGTTTGTTTCTTTTATTAAATCTAATAATTGAATTTGAGACCTTTTAGTCAACATTTCTGAAAATTCTTGATCAAATATCTAAAAATGTTTCCTCAGATAGGTGGGTTATTCGTACTGTTGTGGCAGTCCTTGGAAAAGCCTTGTCAGAAGCATCTTTCACAATCGCATTCCTCTACACAACTGAACTCTTTCCCACAGTCATACGGTTAGTCAACAAAGATCTTATGTTGCAAGATTGACCACAATGATCTTCTATTTGGTTGTGACTCCATTTACCAATTTACAGTTTTACATTAACCTCAGCCGTTTGATTTTTCAGACAGAATGCTGTAGGCTACACTTCGTTTTTGTCACGGCTGGGCGTGTCCATATCTCCGCTCATCATGCTGTTGGAGGATGTGTGGCATCTCCTCCCTGCAGCTATTTATTGCGCAGTGGCAGTCGGATCTGGTTTATTGACCTCACTCCTGCCTGAAACATCAAACACCAGACTGGCTGAGTTCATCGAGGATGTTGAGAAACCAAGGTAGGGAGGAAATGTGTGAGAGAAAGATTAAAGAGAACTCAATATTAAAGCTAAAGTAAACTGTTAGTAACCTTTGCTGCTAAAGAATAATCTACTGAACCTTCAAAACCAAGTTAACTTATTTCTGTACATTATACAGTTTGTATTACATCTTCCTGAATCATTTACATGCTTAAATCATTTCCTCCGTGACAAAAATAAAAGTTTTTTTTTTTTTTTGTTCTTAACTAATTTAGTAATCCATGGATGATAAAATGACTAAACTAAACTCTGCCTATATTGCAGGGGGCAGGCAACAAGAAGAAAGGAGATTCAATAAAAATCACACTGATCTACAGTATATTTGTTACACAATTTATTAAAACATTTTGATTTCAACATTCAAACACTGCGGAAATTAGTCAGTATTTTACAGATTCAAAGGTGTACTGTTGAAATCTGGTACAACACAAGAGAAGTGTGAATGTAGATGTACCTGTGTTAAAGTTAAATTAAATGAGAATACGACTTGATTTGATTGGAATTAGACATTTTATAATCACATGCATGTTTAAGTCGTAGGTCATGCTTTCATGGTACAGGCTATACTGTATATGGGACCTTGCAGTTATACACTGGTGGTCCGTGAAGGATAAGCATTTATCGATAATGGATTGATAGAGGGGTTGATGTAATTTGCCTGATTATGTTCTTATGAATACAATAATTAAAGACAAACACATGACTGAAATTGTATGTTCTTATGACAGTTTCCCTAATACTTCACAATCAGATCAGACTGTGTAGCATTTATGGGGTTAGGGTTATGTTGCAATACTACAGAACAGGCAAACCAAACACTGGCTCTACAGAGAGCCTGTCACATACAAACTGGATCTTTACCCACACTATGATATATTCGTATGTATAGTAATGACAGGAGGGTAAACAATGATATGGAAAGGGTGGACAGTCCATAGATGCTGAATCTGTTTGTGTAGCCTGCCTGACTCGTTAATCCTTTATCTGAGGTTTGTGAAAGTCAGAATCTATGGCCCCAATGATGGCTCTGAAATATCAATAGCCTAACTGTGCTGTGTATTGATAAATCCATTATGCTGTCCAATGTGCTGAAGTAGCATCAGATTTGCAATTGTTCCTTTTTCTATTAGTCCTGCCCTTCTGTCAGTTTCATGTTTAACACATTATTTTTATACAGTATTTTTGAGCAATTTTTCAATACTCTAATCACAAGAATGAAAAATGTTAACCATTTTGTCGAAACCCTACAGATTTCTTGCAGAATAAATCGCTGCACACCATGTTATCTCTTGTCAAAACTGATTATTTAACCCCAGAACGACACACACGTCTGTCACAGGAATATCTCTTATAGAGCACCAATTTAAACACTGATTTGATAAAATTAAAACACTTCCATCATCAAATAGGGCTAAACTCACTCCTGCTTGCCAGAGTCACACTGTAAACTTATAGTTGATACTGCAACATTGTTTAAACCGTCGAGTTAAAACCAAAGTTGCTTTGATTCCATTAGAAATATTGGCTCACTTTCCTCCTGCTCCTTGTCTTGTATTAAGTCTTCATCTTTGTTGCTGGTCTCCATCATCTGAAAGGTGATAAGTGTTAGTGAGACCAATTGGTCATAAGGGTGTGGTATTTTGAAGGCCAGGTTTTTGGTTTCCAGGTGAACAAAGTGTCTTTAATTATGATGTGTGTTTAGAGGTATATATCCAAAGTATATTTAGAAATCCTATTTGAATCGGAACAATGTGGTAGAGAATTTTGTTTTTGATACGTGAGATTTGATTTTTCAGACGGTGTGCATGTTCCCATTTTTGTCTGTATGCAAAGAAGAAAAACTGAGTTTGGTTACACATTAAGGTAATGTCCCTGTTATAAATTAACAAAACATTTCTTGTGAGACTATACATGCGGCCATTCTCTGAGCAGACCATTGACCAACAGCATTTGACAGAGTACAAAAGTGGCTCCTTCTCAAACTAACATTTTGCACTTTTGTGCTTTGTGATATATATTTTTTGAAATATTTATGTTTCTCTTTGCTTCACTCCAAATTGGAAGTGTTGCATTATTTTCAAGATGAAGTTTGATAATGTCCTGGCTGATCTGAATGGCTTTGGGAGATTCCAATTAAGGACGATCCTGCTGATGTTAACTGCTCGTATGACTTTGCCTTTGAACATGATGCTGAATAATTTGATAGCGGCTGTTCCCTCTCACCGCTGCGACATCACCTCTCTGAATTATGGAGACGCTTTTAGGAATTTATCACTTGAAGAGAGACTTATTGTCAGTATTCCAGTTCAAGAGGATGGGACTCTTAGCTCCTGTCAGATGTTTGCAGAGCCTCAGTATCATCTGCTGATGAACTCCTCCAACATGACTGACCTACCCACAGTGCCGTGTCAGAACGGATGGGTGTACGATAACACCTCCTTCAAGTCTACTCTGGCCACAGAGGTGAGTTTAATTTCTCTCAATTTGCAATGAATTTAGTGATATCAATCCCAAGTTAACCACTTTATGCTTTACTTTTCTGTATTTTTCCTTTTTTGTGTGTGTGTTTACCTCATAGTGGGATCTTGTTTGTGATAAGAGAAGACTGAACAAAGCCACGGCCACTATTTTCTTCATTGGGGTCATGCTTGGAGCAGTCGTATTTGGTTATCTTAGTGACAGGTATTCACGCCTTTAACTTTCAGACTCTCAAATCAGACACATTTCCACCTTGGGTTGTTTAATTACATTAATTTATTCTATTTTTTATACAAAAGAGAAAAACTTATACACTGAAAGTGTTTTTTTCGTATTGTATAGTTACTGTTGTTATAGTTTTAGTTTGCATCAGTGATATCCTTAAAAATTCACTTAATATGCGGACAGTGTGCTTATGAATAGAGGAGCTTAATTTGTCCAGTGTGCTCAAAATGTAGATGTACCAAAGAAAGAAGCAAATTTAGTTCTTCTTATGTGGAAAGTCCAAAGTTAAAACTCAGCAACTGACTGACTGAAAGTTAATGTACAGTAAAGTATAACTGATTGCGGAATTTGAACATATTTCTAAACTTTACCACAACCCTAAAATGAACCCTGACACACACATTTAATGACTTCTGTATAAACTACTTTGTTTTACACAGTGTAGACACTATATAAATAGGAATGTATTGTCATATATCATGTTAGAGTGTTAATCACCTTCCTCTGAACAAGATATTTTGTCAAACTGTTTGTATAAGACCTTTTCCATCGATTCATCTGTAATTTTGTCTCACAGGTTTGGCAGGAAAAGAGCACTTCTCGTGTCCTATATGACAACTACTGTCTTTGGATTTGCAAGTGCCTTTTCATCTAGTTTCGCCATGTTTGCTGCAATGAGGTTCTTTGCTGGTTTTGGACTTTCTGGAATAAGTATAATCACCATAGTCCTTTGTAAGTGTCATAGAATGCGTCTTGAGTAGAATTGTCAGAAAACAAGAAAGACAGGCAAACAAACACATCCATGTTGTATTTTAACTTTTATATTTATATTGAATTGATAATAAGAACATATACAACTTTTTGAATAAGTGTTAATTTATCTACAATAAGTAACATCAGGTATGTTTAAATAGATTTAATTAATTATTGTTGCTTTTTATAGGTATTGAATGGGTGGACATTAAGCATCGCACTGCAGTGGGATGTTTGATAAGCTTGGACTGGAGTATTTTTTCTGCTGTTCTACCTGTTGTGGCCTACTTTGTGAATGACTGGAGGTACCTGGTGGCCACAGTAACCTCTCCACTGTGTCTGGCCATTATATGTTGGTGGTAAGCAAAAATAGATTTCTTATCTTAATTACAGAGTGAATCTGCCCTAGATTTATGTATGAAGTTGTTTAACGAGGCAGAGGTCTGACTCGAAATTTTCTATGAAAAATCACAGGTGGCTCCCTGAGTCTGCCAGATGGCTGATAAGTAACGGAAAGGTGGAGAGTGCTCATTTTTACCTGACGAAGTGTGCAAAAGTCAACAGCAGAGAGCAGTTCATGGCTGACCTAAAGCCTGAGGTACAAAACTTTACACAGTCTGATCATTTCTACACAGATATTGATAGAAACTTCCATTGTGACAAAGCGTTTACGTTTTACTCTCCAGATTCTGTCCAAAGTAATAATTGTAGAAAATGAAAACAGAAAATACTCCTATTTGGACCTCATGAGGACTCCCAGAATGAGGAGACTGGCTCTACTCACTGGCATTGTGTGGTAAATACATTTGTTTGTTTTTGCTTTTAAACAGCTGAGATTTTCACCTTTTAAACATTGAAATAATGTATAATCTGAATGATCCACTGTCCATGCATCACTTGTTCGACCTAAGAACAGCACATTTTAAGAAAGGGATGACCGCTTGAACACAGCTCCTCTGTGCTGCAGTTACCATGTTACCATAAAGTCAGACAGTATGATTTTACACTTCCAGATGTCCTGACAGAGAAGAATCTTAGCACTACGTTATCATGCAGTATTACCTGACCCACTTACCTGCACTGACCTTGCACAATGATTTTGATCAAATGTTCAACTTTTAATGAGTGAAGTAATCTGTTACAAATACCTGCCAGGTAATCAGAAACAATAATTTTTTAAGGGGCAGTTGTGTAACTTCTCCCCTCTTTTTGTTTATAGGTTTGCAGTTGCCTCTACGTATTATGGAATCAGCTTGAATATTGACGGCTTTGGGGTAAACATTTATCTCACACAGTTCATCTATGGCACAATTGAAATACCAGCAAAAGCCTTCATCTATTTCAGCGTGAAAAAAATTGGCCGAAGGTTAAGTCAAACTGGATCACTTGTTCTGACAGGACTTTGTCTCTTCTGCAACATGTTTATCCCTCAAGGTAAATGAGTTCAAGTGTATATATCTTTAACCGTGTTTCCACTGCAGGATCTTTCTCAAGGGACAAGGAACTTTCATTTCCACCACAGGGACCACAGTCTAAATTACATGTATTTTACCCCTGAACCTTTTTGATTGGTCAAGTACTTGAAACATTTATTTCAGTCACCATTTTATAAAATCTGCAGCAGCATGCCGTAACAGAAGAAAGAATACGACAGATGGACTGGCAAAAAGGTCCAGGCGTTGATTGAGTTTAGTAGTGAACAAGTAAAAACAGACATCAGGTGAATCATTTGCCTAAACTTTGCAGGTCTTAAGGCCACATTGGAAACAAGACAACAATGGGCTCTGGGAACCTTTGGTGAAAAAGTAGTTCCTGTGACTGAAAGTTGATTTGGAATTGCCAAAAGTTTCTCTGCAGCTGCACGTACGAGATGTGAATGAGAGAAATTTCCTGGCCCGGGGAAGTCGGTCAGGTTCGGGGCAGCTGAGAGAAAGTCAGGTTAGTTAAGAAAATTTACCGAAAGGAGAGGAGCAGCTTGAAATATTTACTTATATTAATGTCCCCCCTGCTATGACTATCCTTTTTGTTAGATCTATCAGGCAAAACCTTCATTCACCTAATCTTCAATGTTTAACATATTATTTATTCATTATTTATTTTTATTTAAGGTGAGAGAAGGGGGATGTTTGAGAGGTTTGAATCCTTACAATATGAATAGAAAGGAGTAGAAAAACTTTAACAAAATTCACTAGAATTAAATGGTTAGTTATACCATGCTGATACAATTCACACAATTCTGCTGGTTACAACTGTATTGTCAAATATTTTGTGAAAGGTAGATAAAAAACTAGATTAATTAAAGATGTTGTGCAAACAGTGCAAATTACAGCAAAATATTTAATAGCACTGCAGACACGGTGTTGACCAATCCAAACACAATTTGCAAGACCATCTATACAAAGTCAGTGTGTATGAAGCTTGATTATAAGATATAATCTTCTCGCATTTTCACATTTTTTTCCCCTAGTGGATGTTTGGCATCAATGTTTGAGATGAGATTTGCCTCAGTGAATCATCTGAAGCTAAGGTCCTGAGTATGTACTAATCAAAGTTACTGTTACCAAAGATATGCAGCACTTCCTCTTTCAACTGCTAGCTATGAGAAATTTTTGCTTCATAACTCAGGGAACTGTAACTTGATAATAGCACCACCTGCTGGTTCTCATGTCTCATTTCTGTTGACTGCGGTATGTGCATCTGCAGTTCAGAAAGTTTGGCTTACATAACAGTTACATGTGCAGGCTGCAGGATCAGTTTTATATATGGAAGAAAGAAAATGATACAAAACAGAGTGATTTCATTATAAGCTTGGATGCCTAAGAGGTCGAGGTTAATGTCCTTTCACAACCTTTTCTTTTCAGATAAGGGGTCAATTCGGACAGCTGTGGGAGCTTTGGGAAAAATGTTTGCCGAGGCAGCTTTTACAGCTGTATTTCTGTACACAACAGAGCTTTACCCCACAGTAATGAGGTCAGTAAGCTATCAAATATTGGTCTTAGATTATCTACATTCAAAAACAGGATCTAAACAGAGGACTTTTCAAAGAGCCAAGTGTACTGAAACACCTGGATTACTAAACACCCTGATCAGGTCTTTATACATGAAGGAGATGGAGTCGAATTCTGAAATGTATGTTTCTGATTGTAACCGTAATGTTCTGTTTCTGGTTACGCAGACAAAACGGCCTGGGTTACTGCTCCTTTATGGCCCGTATAGGCGTGGCTGTGTCTCCCTTGATCATTCTTCTTGAAGAAGTATGGGGTCATTTACCAAGTACTATTTTCACCCTGATTGCTTTTGCTGGAGGGCTGTCAGCTTCTCGTCTTACTGAAACCCGAAACATCCGTCTGCCAGAGACTATTGAGGATGTGGAACAGACAAGGTACCGAGCCTTGTTTCTGATTGCATCCAAATATTTAAATAAGAGATATGTTATAAAATAAAGATGTTTTTTGCGTTTCAGAAGAAGATCAATCTCCATGCTGGAGGATAAATCTCAACTCTGAATTTTGTGTAATTGCAATTAGAAGACTCGTGAATTGAGTTGCAGGGAATATAAGAAGAAAAAAATAAACAATGTGGTCTGCAAAGAGAACATACCTGTATAATTCTTTTCAACTGTTAATGTCTTTCCTGTCCAAAATACATCGTAAATGCTTAAATGCCCTTTGCTCAAAATGCAGAAATTACCTTGCAAGAATAGTCAAGATTTGAATCACTGACCTTGCAGTCCTGTATACATGAGCTTTATGCTCATATATTGTCCACTGTGCAGGACAGCTATGTGTATGTCAGTATGCGTGTATAAAGCTGAATAAACATCATGATGTGTGAGTGATGTGGCCTTTCATGGTTTTATTGTTATAGGACAAGAAATAGTGACAGAAAGTGGAGAGAAGGAGAGAGTTTGTGTTTGAAATGGAGTAAAGAGCTCAGGATGGATTAAAACCCTGGGCCACTGTGTTGAGGACACAACCTCTGTACATGGGGGACATGCCCTAGTAATTGAGCTACCAGGGCACTTCCAGAGTGTGGAATAATTAATCAATGACATATTAAGGAATATGAAGTATTCGAACATGTATCAGCCCTGTGGTGTCTGTCGAACTGGCAACGAGGGTCAGCTGAGGTTCTGACACAGGGCTTCTCCAGTTGTAGCAGTACCAGTAGCAGCAGCAGTAGTCCAAGTAGTAGCAGAGATATAATGACTATACTATGTTGTGAACAGCTAAGATGCTCGTTGTTGTGTAGATGAATAATAGATTTCAGACTTTATATAGCAAATTTCAATATTCTGTTTCTCGATTACAAGTCGCTCATATTTCCCAGTGGCAGACCTTGAATATTAGAGATGGGACTCCAGCTCAGCCCAAACTTAGCCACCAAAAAAGCTGCAACAAGGCAATAGGTTTTGGTAGGGATAAGCAGCAGGCTGCAAGGTAGGTTTTGATAACAACAGGTGTCTGTGGTGTGTAGTTGTTGCATGTAAGGCCCAGTAGAGGGTAGCACATACGACACACACTGATATCAGAATTGCTATTTTTTTCTAGAGCTAGTGCTTATACCTGCAATAAACTGAAAAGGTCTGATTTATCAGTCGACATTTTGAAGGCGTTATATGTAAGAAACATCCAGCTGTCAAATTCATGCCAAATGGGTGGCAGCGAATCCCTAGCCTAGAGTAACAGCTTACTGCTGCTAACTGTAGCTGCCATGGCTAATTAGCTCAGTTAGATGTGCAGGTAGTGGTTTAAAACATTTGAAACGTAACATTCAGAGCATTCTGAAATCTGAGCATTTTCAATTCCAGTGCAGCTGACTGGATTGAACTTCATCTGATGGTCTGTATGACAGGTGACCAGTGCCCTGATGTCTTTGGTCACAGTGAGGATGGATCATCTTCGCTGTAGAATCTTCACGGTCATTCTTCGTGACTTGGTTTGAAAAGAATCCTACACTTAACTCATTGAAGTATTTCCATGTTTGTAATAATTACTTATTTGATATAATGCATGATCTTCTTGAGGGTGTAGCTCAGTACGAGATTAAATTGCGTTCTTGGATATCATAACACTTTATGTCAGAATAGGACTTGCTTTCCAGGATTTACATATAGCATTTCAGAAATGGAGTGTCAGGGCTTCCTGAACTTTTGTACTTTGTCTTTTCTTTCTGATTTTTGTATCTCTACTGTGGTTGAGTAGGCTACGTAATTAAATATATGCTAAATAAAGCCATACAGTTATGTCTGTAACACTTCTGTCACCGGCTCATAAAATATAAAATCACTTCACATGTTAATGAATAAATCATTAATCACCATAAAACTCAAATAGGTAATCATCTGGTAATAGAGACATCTTAGGAGCTGTCCACACCAGCCCGGTTAATTATGCAACCGTGAAGTTATGTTCCCGGTTTTACTGTTCTTTCCACATGCAACCGTGCTTTTGGAACACTGAAACCGTGGTCGTTTGAAACCGGAGTCCAGGGTGAGGTTTTCGGCTGATATGGGTTTCAGCGGTTGCGTGTGGATATGACAGCCGTGAATATTTCCATTGCTTACGTCAGAGCTGAGCGTGTGCCTCTGTAAATATTGCACGCGCAGCAATGTAAACACAGAGTAACGACAGTTAGAAGGTGGTTAGAGGTTAACTAGCTTTGCTTGATAACTTGGCTAATATGGACATGACAAAGTTGTTGTTTATTGGCTTGCTGTCAGCTGTGTTTGGCTGTCATGTCCAGCTGCTCAACCTAATGCAACAACGACGGCGCCTGGATGAGCAACGAAGGAGACTGCTCCTCTTGCTGGCAAACAAACGATGCACCCTTGCGAGTCGCCATTGTTGTTTGTGTGTACATCCCCACCTATTGCTGTGGCATATGTATTACACGTATATTGCATCGCTTGGTGGCGGATTTTACAGTTGCGTGTGTACTTTATTCTCTGTTATTTTTATTACACCACTCGTGTGGATGCGAAATTTTATTTAACAAAACCTCAGTTGCAAAATAACCTGGTCTGGTGTGGACAGGGCCTTAGTGTAAAAAAAACCCAAAACTGTCCAGGGTAACTAATATGACTCTCACTCTCAAGTAAATACATTTAAAGGCTGACAGGATTTCTCTTGGTTTTGTAAACCTTAATAAAATGTAAACACAAACATGTAAATTGCCTTATTAACTTAAACACCAAGCAATAACACACAAACTGATTTCAATTTTTATTTCAAATGTATTTTAATTTTTTTTTTCAAATGTATTTCCAAATGTATTTCCCAATGTATTTCCAAATGTATTTTCAAATTAATTTCCAAATTATTTTCCAAATTTATTTCCAAATTTGTATTGTTTTTTTGTGGGAACCGGGACACCCGGGGGAAACCCACGACCCAGATCAAAGGGGTCACTACTAACGTTTTTGGGAGTCTCCTCAGGGACTTGATCTTCTTCTGGGAGTTCAGGGGCCAGTGCGTTAACAGTGGACTTCAGGGAGTGATTATGGCTGCTCCACTGACTCATCCTGGCACTCCATTGGCTCTTCCTCGTACTTCTCCTCACGCCTGGCTCGCACATCACCTCTGGTCTGTTGCTGCCGGACATCGATCTCCTTTGCCATCTTTTGACAAAGGGTGCCCAGCTCAGCCCTCAAGTTGTTGATCACGTGCGAGCCTACCAACACTGTGTCTGCGTGAGACTTGACTTCCTTTTCAAGCTCACGCTGAAGAGTGTCAGCCTGCTGTCTGACAGCGATGACATCAGTTTGGTATCTTTGGCTGATCTCATGCTGTGAAACGCTGATCTTCTCAAATTGGAGCTGATCGGTGTAAGCCTGCTGTCCGACAGTGATGATGTCGTTTTCATACCTTTGGCTGATCTCATGGTATGACACACCTGTCTTGTGTAGTTCTTCTTGGAGAAGATGGTTCTTTTCTCTCTCTGCATGGAGCTCAGCTGTGAAATTCTCCTGGCTGAACACATGTGCAACACACAGCTCTTTCGAAATCATTTTGAAGGCTTTTGTGCTGCTGGACTCCATATTCCAACTCACGCAGAAGAGTTTCGGCCTGCTGTCTGACAGTGACAGCATCATTTTCATACCTTTGGCTGATCTCATGGTATGACACACTTCTTTTCTGTAAATCTTCTTGGAAAAGACGGTTCTTTTTCTCTCTGCGCTTGGAGCTCAGCTGGGAAATTCTCGTTGTGGCTGAGCAGCTCCTCGTAATCCTCTTGAAGGTGTTTGTGCTGCTGGACTCCATATTCAAGCTCACGCAGAAGGTTGTCAACCTGGTGTCTGGCATTGATGACATCGGTTTCGTACCTTTGGGTGATCTTGTTGTGTGAAGCTTTCATCCACTCCAGTTCGTCTTGGAGGAGCTTCAGCCTGTCCTTGTCCACCTGGAGCTCAGCTCCGGACTTGTCTTTGTTGATTATATGGGAAACTTCGACTTCCATATAATCTTCTTGAGGGTCTGTCTTCTTCTCTCTCTTTGCGTTGTTTCTCACCTGGTTGGCATCGTCTGTTGGACGACTGTACTTTGTACTTTTGAGGCTTGTTAATGTCCATTTCATTCAGCCTATTGTCTTTTTCCAACTGGTCTCTTGTCTGAGCCAACTCTTGGCAAAGTTGGACCGTTCATTTCTTCTGACTGACATATTTGGTTTTCTCTTCATTCAACTTGTTCTTCAGCTCTGCATTTTCTTGAGAAAGTGCATGGCAACTGTTGGACAGCCTCTCCCAAGAACTGTCTCTGAGCCGCTGTATAGAGGTCCTTGGGATACCTTTTGAGTTCCTCACAGAAAGCATTTTTTTCGCTAGCATTTTCTCAGAGTAATGCTCAGTATTACACTGATGGATAGATGTGTTCTGATGGACAGATGTCACCTGATGGACAGATGTCGTCCAATGAACGGATGTCGTCTGTATCAGTGATCTGCCTGTTGATTTTTAACTTTGCTTTCCTTCTTTATCAGCAGTGTTACCTGTTGAGACGATTGAAAGTATAAAACGATGTGACAGTCTGCAGAACAGCTGTCGCTTTTATACCCCTGCTGACATGCATCATGGAACCTTTGCTTTGATGATTGAAGGTTCCATTTGGCTTTCATTTTTAGCTTTTTCATCCGGACAGTTCCATTTCTTTTACCTTTGTTCTAAATGTTTACATTCAAAATCACATTCTGTGATTCACATCTAAACAACATGGCTGCCCACTAATTAGTGTGAATGCTGCAAGCACGAAATATTCAGCTTTTTCTGCAAAGCTTTTCCCATTCATCCTCATGGGGAAATTTTCAAATTTTGTTCTGCTCCTTCTTCAGTATACATTCAGCTAGAGAAACCGTCCAACATCAAAATGTTCAGCTTTTAAAGCTATGTCAGCCTTTTACATTTCAGCTATCTGACTTTTCAGCTTTCAACTCTCTATGGTACCATGTTGCCCTCAGGCAACAAACCCATTTTTGGCCTGTCACATCTCCACAATGCATCCCTTTGAAAGATGCAATACTTTAACGAGCGAGAAGACCATAAGGAACAAACAACAATGCTTTAATTTGTCACATGACCTTCAGTAAGCCATCTTGAAACCCCTTTTCCCCTTTTTCCAAAGAAAGTAGCTTTGCTATTTTGCTCCTAAAAACGTGGCTGAAAACAGAATTTCCTGGCCTTTTTCCATCATGTTCCAAAATGTTCAGCTTTTTAAGCCCATTCAACCTATTACTTTTCAGCTTTCGAAAACTACAGCTTTTTCTGCAAATCTTGACCATTCTTTCCTATAGTTTTATGCATTTCAGGCAAGTATTTTCCAGTATATTCAGAAGTTTTTTCAAAAACAGTCCAGCTGTCAGCATTCACACTGACTTTGGCAACTTATATGAGGAAAAAAATATTGCAGTCATACGCGGAGAGGTGTCTGTCCGCCGTCTGTCCTACCGACTCTTCATGACATGTCTGCCTGAAAAACAGTCTCTGTCCCTGGCAAAAAACTTTAACTCACCGAGTGTTTTGTCTCCTTCCACTATTGTGTTGTTGTAGTTACTGTTTAGTTACTCCCAACCGAGATTTCAGTGAACTTTCCTCCAGAAATAAGCATCCCTCCCAGTGAGTGAGAGTCAGACAGCGTCCAGTTTACTGATGGCAGTTTATGTTGTGAAATTATGAAATTTAGAGAGGAAAAATTAACTTTGTCACTTTCCAGGATGCATGGTGGGTCAAGATCTCAACCACAACACATCATGACAGCATCCATATCATTAAAAACAGTCAGTGGACATGTTTAGATTCACAGGAGGACACCGGTGGAGAAATGTTGCAATATACACATATGATGTCATCATCATGATGTGTACCGTCATGCCTCTTTCAATCCGCGGCGCTGACTTGTGAATTACTCACTGGTGCGTCATTACACCGGAGCTGCTTGGTTCTGTGAAAACAAAGGCGGAGAATTGGCAAACTTCTGCTGTGGAGATGTGAAATGCGGCATCTCTTGTGTGTAGATATCCTTAGTTGAGATGTTAGAATTGGTTTCAAGAGCAAAAATGTTATATCAGTACATCCTATTAAGAGTTTAAGGTTTATGTAAATAGAAAATGAGGCCAAAATATATTTACAGAGAATAATTGTTAAATGAAAGAAATTAAATACAACAATGGAAAAGCTGACATTTTTGGGCCTTCTCTTGGTCCCAAACAATTGTTGTTGAGTTGCTGCAGTCAATCCTACAGAAGAAAATAAAAGCTTATGCTATCCGTAATCTAAACCCACAATATCATTTGATAATCGAGCAGTTTTTATATTGAAGGGTCCCTCAGGGTGTGCGTTGTCTGTCAAATTGGCTGAAAAACAAACATTAATCCAGGATTGTATAATCCCACCACACGTCATTGTTCCCGTAATTGCAGGCTTCTTTGACACAGGCTGCTACAGACAAAACACACACATTAAAAACCTTGAGATATGAATTGTTTATGTTAAAACTGACAAACTCTCTCACACTGCCCCCGGATTCAAAATACTCCACAGTCATTGATTTTGTGATCAGCCTTCTTTTCAACCCCCTTACATCCAGATAGCCAGTATCTGTTTGCATTTGCATTTAAAGGCCAGCAGCTGACCTGTCTCCATCTAAAGGGGCCTGCCACATTGACTCTGTTTTGTTGCTGAAAAGGCCAGCCGAGTGTGGCCACAAGGCTTCTTTACAGGAACTGCAGTATTGTCAGCCTGAGGTCACCTATCAGGGTCATGTGTTGAGAGACGGTCAGCGAAAGAGAGAGTGAAACTTCTGATCAACATGTTATTTCCACGAACAAAAAAAACAACTCCTCTTTTTTTTCCGTGGCATGACTAACTACTGTTGACATTGGATTGGTGATTATGCTGCAATGGCTTCTGTGTTATGAGCAGCCACAGTGCTAAACTGTTGTGCTGTGGAATGAGAAACATGAGCACTGTGGAGTACTACTCGTCCTAGCTTTCTCCTGTTTTTCTGGGCATGCCAGGGTGTCTCAGGTTGGTGGCTTCTGTTGCAATCATGATAGATAAATCTGCTCCCGTTAAACTGGTCAGTGACTGTGTTGTGCACATTCAGTGCTACACATTTTGAACACTTGCGCAACACATGGCAGCTGCACATCGTTCAGGTTTTGAAGCAATCATTTTGTCCAGCCCCCACATCACTGTAAAAGGCTCACCACCTCTACATCCAGCCGTTTGTTGGAGCTCAAAACAGGAAGTAATTATCACCCTTACTGTCCTCTTAATCAGTAGAATGACCATACAAAAGCTGCCTTGACCACTAAATATGTTTAATGTCCACAGGGGCAAGTCCACCTTTGACACCTCACAAAACAACCCTGTTATGGACTGATGAATACAGGACTGAGTATGTGAAAAAACTAACAGACATATCTGGCAGGCTCCCAAAACCTTCAGAGAAAACTATTCATCCTTTCCAATGTGCCAATTATGTGTTAATAAAATCTCTAAAAAAAGACTGTCTTTCTCCTAGGTGCAAAGGTCCGTTCCAAGTTCTACTGGTCACACGTACGGCCCTAAAGGTTGAGGGCAAAGCAGACTGAATACAGATGCCAGCTGGCTCCTTCATCAAAGGGAGGCCTAAAAAGCCTTCTCCTTCTACTGCTGATCAGGCAAGGGGAGTTTTAGGTCAGGGGACAGAGAGTGAGGAATCAGATGAGTCTCACAGCGAGTGTGAGGGCTTTCGTATTCATTCCGGTGAGCAGGGTGCCAATCCAGCACCACATACGGTTTGTGAAAACAAACCGTATCAAGATTACGTTCTCGGAACACAGAGAGGATGTAAGATGCACTACACACACACACACACACACACACACACACACACACGCACACACACTCAACACCAGTTGACAACTCAACACACACAGAGAGAAGCAAGGAGAACACACACATACAGATACAGAATTTTCCATGTACTCACTCTTATTCAAAAGTGTAAAAACTTGACAAAAAAAGTTAATACGGTTTAACGTGAACTTTGACTGATTTGAAAAAATCCATGCATTCCCCTATGTTCACCCCAGTCCTTTTCTCTAAAAATGATTATCAGTTTTTTAGCTGGAATGACTGGAATTGTGATCCAACTGCTCATCCCCTCGATAGATATACAGACTGGATGAGGGCTTAGTGGCTTCTGATCTATGAGTTTATATCTCAATTGGTCTTTACTGTCTGCTACACATTTTTTTTACTATCCCTCACTTGACCAGAGGTGAGAAGCTCTGCAGCAATGTGTCCTTTCCTAGTTGTTAAACAGGTAACCATGTAGAGATGGTATGCTTTCTGAGCTGTGGATATAATCTGAACATTGTCTAAGTCATAAACTAAGTCATCGGCGTCCCTGAGTCAACAAGTATGCTTATTGCAATGCCAAAAGAGTAAACTCAAACAACCATTTCATGGCAGTCCATCAAGTATTTCTCCAGACAAAACACAAGATGTCAGTTTTTGAAACCTTATATAATCATTTCTTCCTCAGTGTTAACTAAATTTTAACTAGACAGCTTTTTTTGCACTGTGGTATGGTCGGCTCATTAGCAAATGATTTACGTTTACAACAGGTCACAGTGACCTGCAGGTAGATGCAGTCTCCCTTGTTAACCAGATGACCCAAATGAAATACATCATCTGTGTTAACCTGCAACTACTAGTAGCAGAGACGGAGCAGGGGCAGAGACGTTAGTCAGCTGGATATATTTTTCAAAGTTATAGTTTATAGACCCCATGGTTCTTAATTATCAGTAGCCTAACTGTGCTGTGTATTGATAAATCCATGCTGCTGAAGTAGCAGACAGATTTGTAATTGCCCCCTTTTCGCTCAGTCCTGACCTTCTGTCAGTTTTGTCTTAACTCTGTTATGAACTATATGGTGCAAATGCTCAATCCTTTATTATTGTATAGCATCTATACTCTATAGAGTACTGTCATCTTCACTATCAGAGTAACAAGTAGCAAGGTGTAGTCGCAGAAGAGGAAGAGGAGACTCACTGTCACCTGTAGCATTCCTGTAATATTCCTACGATGATCCATAGCATCCCTGCGGCTGAAAATACATCCTCAGGGCAAACCACCTCTGTATCAAAACATGACTACAGATCGGGGGTTAGAGTTAGTATTAAACTTGGTTAAAGTTTGGGTCATACCCCTGTTATAAATTAACAAATGTCCTACTGCTAGTCAGACTTGAAAAGCACATATTATCTCAACTGACCACTGACCAACAGTATTTAACAGATCTCAAAAGAGGTTCCTATTCATCTGTTGTGGGAAAATACTGAACATGTGAGAGTCTTTACATCAGGTATCAGGACTCAGTGCAATGTGGGACTCAAAACTCTGGTTTCCATATGGACGTGGGTAAGGAGTTTTGTTCTGAACGAGCTGGTTGGGGCTGTTTTTTCTTGTTTCTTATGTTACCACCCCCTCCTCCTGGTCTTGGTTTGAAGCCACAGAAGGTATTTGTGTGGAGAGTGTTGATTTACTTGTGTGTGCGTGTGTGTATTTAGGTTATGTGCATGTATAAAAGAAAAAACACAAGAAGGCTTTTTCTCTCCTGTGTTTAGTTCTCCGTTTATCAGAAATGATCTCCCTCTGTGCTTCTGTATGAAATACAGCATTTATAATCCCTTATATGCTGTTTGGTCTAACAGCTGATTGGTTTGGATGTTGACGGAGCCATGTGGCGTTTTATAGAAACCAGATGACGACAGATTGCCTGTGTAGACTCCTATTGAGCTGCGGTGTCATGAACATCAACAGCTGAAGACAGTGTACAGCCTGATCAATGTGTTTGATAAGATTTAGATCGATCAGGGTGTGATGTTTGCGTGACCTGCTGTCCAGCCGAGGCCAGTTCATCTCCAACGAGCCTTCTTTTTTTTTTTTAAATCGAGGCTTAATTTACACCAAATCCTGCGATGCTGCAGAAACGCAGATTTCCCTTATTGATTTTAATGAGGGCACCTACTGTGGCAGAGGCATGACTGCAGATCAGTGGCAGGACATGTTTATTTTTTCAGCGTGCATAGATATTACAGAGGGAACTCAAACAGACGTCTCTGTGTGGCCTTAAGTTTCACTTTCACTATGGGTTGGTCTTTTGCCCCAGGTTTAACACACAGCAGTGATCTGCCTTCCTTCCTGGCTGTTGACTGTAATTTAAAACCGGTTAATGAGGGATGGCAATCACCACTGGTACACCTCCAGAGGGGGTGTCCCAGTCGGTGGGTGGAGCTGTGTGTGTGTGTGTGTGTGTGTGTGTGTGTGTGTGTGTGTGTGTGGGCGGGGCGGGGCGGGGCGGGGGGTCTAGGGGTCTAGGGGTCCGAGAAGTGCGGACGGGAATGAAAGGGCAGTGTGCTGCAGCTGTACCCGACTCTGGACACATGGCACCAGCAGACAGAGCAGACCCTGGGAGAAACATGCAACAAATGATCTTGATCAATCAATCATATCAGTGCTAATGTGGTGCTCCTCCTATGAGGGACCGAGCTGTGATCGTGAGGGGGATAACTTAAGTCGAGTAACTTTTTTTTTTTTTTTTTGCTTTTTGCTTTTGGAAACTCTGGTGAGTTGAATCAACGCTCCTCTGTGGTTTTTGCTTGAAACTGTGAGAAGAACAGACCATTCAGGCTGCTTAAGTTCAGATACACGTCACAGAAAAAACAGTTAGAATAGGGAGAAGGCTGTCTCATATTTCCAGTGTTCTTTGGTGCATTTCGTAGCTAATGCTGATCGATAAGACGATTGCTGATTATGGTCAGAAGTCACTGCATTGTTCACTTCGGAGCGGAGGTCAACGTGGTAAATGGTTAACTCCGCCCACTTTCTCCATGCTCGCCCTTCTTCTTGTGCTAAGAACACATGGACCTAAAAACATACCGTACCACAACACTGGAAATAAACATTGTCTGCATATAAAAGAATGAGGATGCACTTTCACACTGACCTGTTAGGTGTATTTAATTAACAACTCAAAGAGAAAAGCTGAAACTTAAGTCAGATGTATAAAGTGCCATTATTTTGTGTGTTCGAGTTATTATTGCAGGGGTCTCTGAAATAATTGATATCAAGGGTGGAGATGAATATCTTACTCCAAATTGTTAGTTAAAATGCCGAAATTACGACATCAGAAATTAAAAGAAAAGACAAAAAATGTAAATTATAAGATACTGTAATTACGAGATAAAAATTTAAATTATAAGATAATTCATCAGATTCTTCATTTTGAAATGAAAAATGAAATTTTTTACATAAAAAACCCAAATTACAAGAAGAAAGTCAAAATTATGAATTCGAAATGTTAAGATTAAACCATTATTCAAATAATCTAAATTATTTGATAAAACATGTATATAATGAGATAAAGTCGTCATTTCAAAACAACAGGTGACATTTTTGACATAAAAAACCCAAACTCTGAGAAAAATACTTAAAATACTTAGTATTATTAGATAAGGGTAGAAATTCTCAGATAAAATGTCAAAACTTTACTCGTTTGTTGACGTTTATAATCACATAATCGATACTTTTAATGTCATTATTGGCATGACAATTAGAAATCCATAAGATAAAGAATATGCATTTAGTATCATAACTGTATACACTATGTTCAGGCAATGACTCGCTGTTTGTAAGGGTTAAGAAGCGGCGGTCGGCATAAACAATATACATTACATTATATACATTAGGGCCATAATTTATTAGCAAAGAACAAGGCACACATTGAAGCTACTTTAAGATTAAAGGTTGAATTACACGATAACTGTACTGTATGTAGACCTTGGCTTAACATTGTTATATTAATCAAGTAGGTTAATT
This sequence comes from Sparus aurata, assembly GCF_900880675.1. NCBI lineage: Eukaryota > Metazoa > Chordata > Actinopteri > Spariformes > Sparidae > Sparus > Sparus aurata. Next base: position 17,167,364 of record NC_044187.1, read on the forward strand.
TCTACAAATAACATTGCCTTATTTCTAGTGACTGGATATCTGAACTTACATGTTGATTGTCAATTATGCAAAAATCGGGTGCAGTGGCATACATTTAGCTTATTCTGGTGATAAAATGCACAAGTGAACTTGTAATAATAATTCAGTTCACAGTCATATTCTCATTGTAAAGTATTACAAATGTGTATATAAAGCGTTAAAAAGGCGGAAATGTATGAGTATAAATAATAATTCATTTGTTTGCTAGAAGACCTGAACTTATAGTAACTCATAGCAAGTAATTCAAATGTTTCCTTGTTAAAACACTTACTGTTGTGAGTCATGGCAATTTATTTTCTTGCACTAAAAGTATATCCTTGGTTTTTGGTTGAACATTGTATGATACACTAAATGGAGAGAGAAGTTAATGAAAACTTACAATTCTGCACTATTTGTGAAGGTTGGTGTTTGAAGGACCAGATTTACCGACAAACTTAGTGGTGGTGAGCCCAGACCAGCAAGATTGTGGACAGTCATGGATGCGGTGTGGCCTGACGTAGGACCTGCAGGCAGAGGACATCGGATTTGCTTGATTCATTCACTCTGATCCCAGATAAGAACACGCAGACACTCTACCTGGATAGTAGCAGTAACAAATACTGAACACACTTCAGGACACCAAGAACTCATCTTTTGAAACTTTCATGACTCCTAAGTCGAAGGAGTTTTTCAGTTGGAGGGTCTCACTCAGAGAGACTTATTCTTTTATTTTTGTTTATTATTTTTAAAGCACTCTGTATTTTATTTTCATACAAACTACAGTACTGGGAATGTTTTGCCTATTGCTGAAAATGCTATAAAAGTGTCAACTGTTCAGCCTAGTTCCTACTCCCTTTGTTAGTTATTTAAGGTTTACTCCTATAGGACCTAGACAGATGTTTGTATCTCTTCTACCCTTTCCAGTAAGGACTTAAGGTGCTACATGATATTTTCTATAATTTCTGCAGGGTTGCATCATTTATTTTCAAGATGAAGTTTGACGATATTCTGGCAGAGGTGACAGGCTTTGGAAGATTCCAAATAACGACGATCCTGTTGATGATAGCTGCTCGTATGACTATGCCTTTTCACTATCTGCTGAATAATTTCATTGCGGCGGTTCCCTCTCACCACTGCGACATCACCTCTCTGGATTACGGAGATGCTTTTAGGAATCTATCACATGAAGAGAGACTTATTGTCAGTATTCCAGTTCAGAAGGATGGGACTCTTAGCTCCTGTCAGATGTTTGCAGAGCCTCAGTATCATCTACTGATAGACTCCTCCAACGTCACGGACCTACCCACAGTGCTGTGTCAGAATGGATGGGTGTACGATAACACCAACTTCAAGTCTACTCTGGCCACAGAGGTTAGTTTAATTTATTTACATTTACAATGAATTTAGCTATATTAATTCCAATTTAACCACTTCATTCCTTACTTTTCTGTTTGTTGTCTGTGTTTACGTCATAGTGGGATCTGGTTTGTGATAAGAGAAGTCTGAACAAAGCATTGGCGACTATCTTCTTCATTGGAGTCATGCTTGGAGCAGCAGTATTTGGTTATTTGAGTGACAGGTATTCATGCCATGTGGTGAAATTAAGACAATTTATTCTGATTCTGTTTACAAAGAAAAGAGAGAAACTTTCACACTGAAATACATTTTTGTTACAGTATAGTATTTAATATTGTTTTTGTTAAGTCTCTGTCCTTTCCTTAAACTCTTCTTACTATTACTTATGTCGGTATACTTAGATAGAAGAGCTTAATTTGTCCAGTGTGCTCACTAAAGAAAGAAGCAAAAGTTAAAACTCAATTATTGACTGACAGATTGATGTACAGCAAAGTATAACTGTGTTCATCTCCACAGACCAAACCTGAACATATTTCTAACCTTTACCCCAACCATAAAGTGAACACTAACGTGTGCTTTTAATATCTCATGAACAGACTACTTTACACAGTGTAGACACTGTATAAGCAGGAATATATTGTTAGATTTTATTAAGTGTCATTTCGCCTGCTATTTTAACAGGATGTTTTATCAAACTGAGTGTTTTTACACTTTTAATGAAGATCTGACCTACTCTATAGAGTCATCTGTAATTTGTCTTACAGGTTTGGCAGGAAGAAAGCACTTCTGGTGTCCTATGTGACATCCACCATCTTTGGATTTACAAGTGCTTTCTCATCTAATTTCATCATGTTTGCTGCCCTGAGGTTCTTGACAGGATTTGGACTTTCTGGAATAGGTTTAATCACTGTGGCCCTTCGTAAGTTTTTTGTCTTGGTTTGTGCCTAGAAAAAGAGAAAAACAACGAAAAAGAAAAAGTAGCATCGCAAACAAATATATAGGTTTATTTTTTATAACCTCAAAGTTACTACAGTCAGTACAAGCTAAAACTTAACATAATAAAAATAGTGAAAATATAAATACAGGGTTTATCTAGGGGTGTATGTTCCATAAGTATTGTCAGGTATGTTTTAATCAATTGTGTTTATTATTATTGAATATTTTTTTATAGGTGTTGAATGGGTGGACATTAAGCATCGAAATGCAGTGGGCAATTTATTGGGCCTGGACTGGAGTATTTTTACTGCTTTGCTTCCTATTGTGGCCTATTTCGTGAATGACTGGAGGTACCTGGTGGCCACAGTAACCTCTCCACTGTGTCTGGGCATTATATGTTGGTGGTAAGCAAAAAAGATTTTCTGCCTTTCAGTTATAACAGTGTGAAGCTGCCCTTGCATCAGTCAGACATATTTATGGTGTTTAAAGATGCTTCTTCTCATTGATAGTATGACTTGTAGTTTTAAGGAAGCAGCGGTCTGACTCATGAGTTTACATGAAAAATCACAGGTGGCTCCCTGAGTCTGCCAGATGGCTGATAAGTAACGGAAAGGTGGAGAGTGCTCATTTTTACCTGACCAAGTGTGCAAAAGTCAACGGCAGAGAGCAGTTCATGGCTGACATAAATCTTGAGGTACAAAACTTTACAGAGTCTGATAATTTCTATTCGGTATTGATATCAGCTTTGACCAGGGTTTCCTTTTTACTCTCCAGGTTCTGTCGAAAGAAATACCTGTAGAAAATGAAAACAGAAGATATTCGTTTTTGGACCTTGTGAGGACCCCTAGAATGAGGAGACTGACTCTGCTCACTGGCATTGTCTGGTATATACATTTCTTTTCCTTTTGGTTTTTCACTGCTGAGATTTTCATGTTTTAACAAATTAAATTATGTATAAACAGTCCATACACTGTCCATATATTAATGGAGACAGACAGATTATTTCACCTCAAGGTGTCCTGAAATTGAAACATTGCCACACTCTATTATCATGTGACATTAATACACTTACCCACAGCCACCTTGCACAATGATTTAAAGCAGAGGTTTAACTTTGAAAGTTGAAGTAATCTGTCAGAAATACCTGCCAGTCAATCAGAATCTAGTATCTTTAGGGGCAAATGTGTAACTTCTCTCTTTTTGTTATAGGTTTGCATCGGCCTGTACCTATTACGGAATCAGCTTGAATATTGACGGCTTTGGTGTGAACATTTTTCTCACACAGTTCATCTATGGCGCAATTGAATTGCCAGCAATTGCCTTCGTGTTTTTCAGCTTTGACAAAATTGGCCGAAGGTTAACTCAGGCTGGAACACAGTTCCTGACTGGACTGTGTATACTCTGCAACATGTTTATCCCTCAAGGTAAATGAGCATTAGTCAAGTGTGCCTCTAGCCACATTTCAACCACATGAACTTCCCCCAAAGACCTGGAACCTCTCCAGTGTCCAGTGACTTAATTAGAGTCCAGGTACATTAATTTATGCCCCAAAGTACAGGAACTTTCAGGGCTTGCAGCGCTCAACATTTCTGATCTGGCCGTGTACTCATAGCATTTGATCTCTGTCGCCATCACTAAAAAATCTGCAGCCGCAAAAAGCATTATTATTTTTTGTTCATTGTGTTCATTGTGTTTTTACACATTAAAAAGTAAGGTGACTACTTGCCAAAACGTTGAGGGTCTTTAGACCAAGGTGGATGCGCAGATAACAAGAGGATAAAAGAAACTTTCAGTTCATTGAAAGGTAGTTCCAGGTACTTCGGGTGGAATTGTTGCTTTTGGAACAGTAGACAAATGACAGCAACAAAAGAAAAAGCGAAACTCAGAATACAAATATTAACATTTGAATTTCCTAATTTCCTCAATAAAAAGTAAATAGGTAATTTACGATTTCTCTTTTCAGATAAAGGGCCAGTTCAGACGGTTGTGGGAGCTTTGGGCAAAATGTTCGCAGAGGCAGCATATGGAAGTGTATTTCTGTACACAATGGAGCTTTACCCCACAGTATTGAGGTTAGTAAACCATCTAATATAAAGTTTAGATACCGTAGTGCACATTTACAGAAGCACTGAAACATCTTGATAAGTAACCACCCTGATCAGGGTCCTCATTCATAAAATGTGTCCAAGACTGTGGTGAACTTTGTTTGATCTTTATGAACATCGTCCAGCAGCGTCACACACCAAAGCTGCAGTTTTGGCTTTGTCTTGTACTATTTAGTCTTCAAAATGGTACATGCTGCCTGGCTTAAACTTCTTCTAACATTGCAGGGTCATGAACCTGTCATTTGTGCTGGCATTAGATATGCAGCTATCGCAGTGCACGTGCCGACAGTAAAGTTCATTTGAGATTTATAGATCACAGGTGCGTACGGTACTAGTTGTATACCTAGACCCTGCTTAAGCAAGATTTAGAACATGTTAAATACATGAGGCTCCGGGTATTTAGACATGAGGAGGTTGCAGCCATATCCAGAAACTGATTGTCCCTAAATGTTACAAATTTGTTTTGTTTTTTGGTTACACAGGCAAAATGGACTGGGTTTCTGCTACGTCTTGGGCCAAATCGGCGTGGCTGTCTCTCCCATTATTAGCCTTCTTGATGAAGTGTGGGGCCGTTTACCAAGTATTATTTTCACCCTGTTGGCTTTTGTTGCTGGGCTGTTGACTTTGGTTCTCAGGGAGACACGAAACATCTGTCTGCCAGAGACTATTGAGGATGTGGAACAGACAAGGTACTGGGCTTTGTTTTTCTGCAACATGTCATAATCATTGCATCCAAGCATTCAAATGAGAGATATGTTATAAGATAAAGATGTTTTTTGTGTTTCAGACAATCAATCTCCACACCTGAGGAAAAATCTTAACTGTGAATTTTGTCAAATTGCAATCAAAAGACTCATAAATTATCTTGCAGGGAATGTAAGTGGTGATAATATGTTTCGACAATAAAAGAATAAACAAGAGTAACATATCTCTATAACTCTTTTCAACTAGAAGATGGATTTCCTGTTGAAAATAAAGTGTGAAAGCTGAAATGCATGTTTCTGGAAATTCAGAAATTGTCTTGTACTGCTGTACCAATAGCAATGATATAAACCACTGATCTCGCAGTCCCGTGTACATGAGCAGGACAGCTCTGTGTATGTCCTTGTGTGTGTATAAAGCTGAATAAACATCATAATGTGTGGGTTTTATTGTGTTAGGACATGAAAGAGTGACAGGAAGTGGAGGGAGGGAGAGAGTTTGTGGTTGACATGCAGTAAAGAGTTTCAGGAAGGATTTGAACTCTGAGCCACTGTGGCGAGGACAGTGGGGGGCATGCCCTAGTAATCAAGCTACCGGCACACTTCTAAAATGTGGAATATTCGAACATGTGTCGGGCCTGTAGTGTCTGTCGAACTGGCAAAGAGAGTCCGCTGAGGGTCTGACACAGGGCTTCTTCAGTTGTAGTAGTGCCACTAGCTGCAGTAGTAGTACAAGTCGTAGCAGTGGTATAATGCAGTAATGTAGTAAACGCTTCAACATTTAAAAAAAGTAAATGTGATAGCATATTTTGAGGCTAGTGTACAGTAAAGTAATTTGGCTGATAAACACTGCATGGGCTTATACAAATAAATGTTTGATGTTCCTGCAGTCAACCTTGCTTAACTGTTGATGTGTATACCCTTAAACAACCACCGCTGCTAATAAAAATCTGTCTAATGTAACTCAGGCACAAAGGCTCACAGATGAGGTAATATTTAGAGTATTATTCGAGTTTAGTGTTGTTTGCCGACTACCCTATATTGTAATGGCATCTGGCGACCTGGTGAAATGCATGGTTACCTTGAGTAAACTTGTGTATTTCTCTGGGTTTGAACATTGTTGTAAACATTGCTGATAATGCAACTCAACAAACTATATAAGAAGATATATAGATATTGTAATGCGGAATTCCCACATATTAAGTCTTTAACTATGCTTTTCTTGATGTTGGGTGAGGCTGGATTGAATTGAAAGGGGCTGCTGGCCCCCCGGAGGAGGTATGAGCTTTACCATGTGCCATTCTCGCTACGTCAGTTATTTAGTCGTACTGGTGCTGCTAGTGCCTTCAGATCAATGGTGTAAAAGCATGTGACATTTTCTCAGTGTACTGAATCATAGAGCTGTCCTAATTCATGAAATATTCCCATGTTTCTACAGACATGATTGAACTAATTAATTTGTGTCCAGCTTCAGATTTAGGCCAGGTCAAAAACCTAATGTTAGGGATAAGGGGATTAACCTTACCTTTAGACTTTTTAGCTGTGATTTTGTGATTTTGTTAGCTGTGATTTTGTGATGAAATTAACGTTTCGAACAGAAGTGAAACCACTAAAATGTGGTTGTTTGCAGTGTCTTACCCTTGAATTCATCACACACCATCCCGCATATAAAGCAAGAAAATTAATAATAGTTTTTCCAAATTTCAATAAATTTATACCAAGTCCCCTGCCAGTCTTGAGTCAGTTGATCAGCCCACTACATCATCACCTTATGATGACCTGTTAATTCTCAGACTGTCTTCTGGTTTTAGAATCAACTACTGCCCCCATAGCTTTTACTTTATTTCAGGAAATATCCTCGTTACTGAAGCGAACACAAAAATCAACCATAAATCAAAATATTTAATCATATTATTGAAAAAGTTATACATGTACATATATCAGTAACACTTGCATGTACAGTCTTTTGTTGTCTTAACATAATACTCCTATTTATATGTCCTGCATCTCGACTGATGAGCAATTTGGTTGAGTTGAAGACAAATCTCAGGATGGAGATTTCTCCTCAGTTGTAGAGATTGACCCTCTTCTGAAAGACAAAAGACATCTTCATGTTATACCATAAATCTTGTTTGACTGGATGCACATCAAATTAAAGCCAAGTACCTTGTCCGTTCAACATCCTCAACGGTCTCTGGCAGACAGATGTTTTTTGTCTCAGGAAGAAAAGAAGCTGACAGCGCACCAGCAAAAGCCAGAAGGGAGAAAATAGCGCTCGGTAATTGGCCCCATACTTCTTCAAGAAGTTGGATCAGGGGAGACAAAGCCACACCTATCCGGGCCAGGAAGGAGCAGTAACCCAATCCATTTTGTCTGTGGTACCAAAAATATAACATTGCGGTAACATTTGAGAAACAACCATCTCCAGGAAAGAACCGCAACTCCTTTCTTTTCTCCGTATTAGGCCCTCTCAGTGTGTTCCGTTAGATGTGTCAGGAAACCTGCTTTTTTGAAAAGTCCTCTGTACAGATGTTGATTTTAAATGTGCACAATCTAAGTTCTATATTAGTTTGCTGACCTCATTACTGTGGGGTAAAGCTCAGTTGTGTACAGATATAGAGCTGTAAAAGCTGCCTCGGCCAACATTTTGCCCAAAGCTCCCACAGCTGTGCGAAACACCCCATTATCTGAAAAACAAAAAAGTTGCATGAGGACATTTTAACTCAAATCATGGTGTCTATGTATTAAACCACTACGTGTAGAATGCGTCCATTCAGAACTAAGACATTCCTTAAAAGTAGTTTTCAACTTTTTTTCTGAAGACATCAAAAATTTAAGTGTTTAGCTGAAGTGTATACCAAAAGCTGATCTTGAGAGTTTCCTCAGTCCTGTCAAGTTTATAACCACGGCTTTTTGTATATCTGCTAAAATGTGCCATGATGTTTGCTGTCATGTTTAAAATGACTGAAAGCAGCCTCTCTGATTGTTGAAGCAGAGTGCATAAGTGTTTTGAAACCATCTATGTGGGTGCATCTCACTCTCCAAATATGAGCTTTTTTACATAGCAGGAAAAGTACAGCACCTTTGAACTCAGACAAGGTTTTTGTTGGTCTATGACACTGTCTCGTTCAGCTGCCTCAAGATAGCAATGCGGCATCTATGTTTCTGAACGCACCTCCCTTCTAGACCAAGACTTTCAGGGGCGCACAGATGGGCACAAGTGCTTTTGCTACCTACACAGTGTGCACTGGGTGTGAAAATGACTACTGCGTCAGTCTGAAACTAACAAAGACATTTGCCCCAAGGATAAGATAGGGCCCTTACTGTTTCAAAAGCCACATTTTTATGGAAGGGACCTGGAACTTTTAGTCTCAGAAACTACTTTTCAGTTAAGTAAAAGGTTCCACTGTGGTCCAAAGACATGCAAGATTTAGCTCACTGAGTCGTCTGATGGCTGTTTTCACTTCAGTTTAGTACACAACTAAACGCAAATGATGCCCTGGACTCAATCTTTGGTCCATCTATCATATTCTTTTTGCTGTAACGGCATGTTAATGTGTCGAAGCATAATGAATCAAAACTGAACTGGCGTGTGGCCGCAGATTTTTTAGAGGTGTTGACTTAAATAAATGCTGCCCTTACTTGACCAATCACAAATGTTCAGTACTTCAAGCCCCAGCCCGAAAGTTCCAGTGCTACTCCAGAAAGTACTACTAGGTCCGTAGAGGAAGGTCCTTCGGTGGAAACACGGCTAAAGAGACACACACTTGAACTGATTTACCTCGAGGGATGAAGATGTTGCAGAGTACACACAGTCCAGTCAAAACGAGTGATCCAGCTTGACTAAACCTTCGGCCAATTTTTTTCACGCTGAAATAGATCAAGGCTTTTCCTGGCACTTCAATTGCCCCGAAGATGAACTGTGTGAGATAAATGTTTACCCCAAAGCCGTCAATCTTCAAGCTGAGTCCATAATACGTACAGGCCACTGCAAACCTATAAACAAAAAGTTGTTGTTTTTATTTTTAGTCAAAGATTCACCCAATAAGATATTTGTTTCTAAATTTGCTAGCAGGTATCTGTTATAGATTACTTAAACTCTCAATGTGCAAGGTCGGTTGGGTAAGGGTTCAGTAATATCATGTTATAATACAGTGTTGCACTTTATTCTAGAGTACAAGAAGTTATAAACTTATAAACTATATTTATTTATTTATGTTGTTTGTTTCGGGCATGTCAATTCATAAGCATCACATTTCATCATTGTTCAAATAATACAACACACATGGCCGAAAGGGAAAAGCGGGAGAAGCCAAAGCTTATCAAGTCCCGCCCCCATTACCCACAGTATAAAATCTGCATTCTGATCTTTTCTTGTCTTTTGCAAATTACTTTTTTCTTTTCTTCTCTTTTTTTCTTTTGTTATGACCTTTGACAAAACATATTACAGCAGTAGCATACAGAGCTGAATTCAAGCTCTAGACAGTACATACAGATTACATGTGTGTCTGCACATGTGTCCATATTAGTCCATCATGAGTGAACAACAGTCTCATCTTATGGCCTCATCTTATAGCCAGGCTTGCCACAAAGTCAGAATATCCAATTGAGAGAGAGCAAAAGTCCAGTGTATTTATTATTTGTTGAGATGGTGTTGGGATGGTTTCTAGTTTTTGAATAATTTGACAAAAAGTACTAGGCAAAAACTAGAAACAATATGGGCTTTATAAAACAGCAAACAAAGACAATCATAACCTAAGTAAACACATTTTAAATTTAGAGAAAACATTTACACCCTAATCTAAATAATTCTGTAATTAGTAAACGCATTATATCAGACCTTAAAAATACTATACTTAGAAATAATTATATTGAATATATACTTATATTTAGAGACCAAACAGGTGTTTGTTGGTAGACTAGTATATAGCCACATTTTTTCTTCTTAGCACCTTATTAGACTTAATTAAATGGTTAATTTGCTGCACATTGAATTAAAACTGTACAGCAAAATGAAGGGTCTAACAGGTTGGAGATAAAGTTGGGTTTTTTGCTTTTTTTGCAGTACAGTTTCTTGTAATTTGTAGCAATTGAACTTCTAAGAAAGTCTACTAAGATGCTCACAAGGTGGCTACATACTAGTAGCCTACCTACTAACTCCACGCTAGCGCAGGCTTCGAGAGACTACAATATAGTTACATTTTATTTTACAGTACAGTTTTATTGTCATTAGCAATGAAGTGCACAGTTATAAAGTGAAACTGTGTTTGAGAAAGCCTGTGTTATCTTTCACCAAAACTCTGTGTTTTATCTGACCATTAATGATATGGCACTACATTTGTCAAATAACAGCCGATCTTGAGCAGGAGCAGTGTGAACAGTTTTATTTGGCAGTAAGGGTGAAATAGAGTCTAATAATTATATTTTGGATTTCATATGGCATTGCATTTTTTGTAATTGCAAAACAGAGGGTAATAATTTGGAAGGATCTCCTTTTTGGTTTCTATAGTAAAGTGTATTTTAAGTGTAATAAGGCATCATATACAGTCTTTAAGGACAGCCTGATTAAGATCTAAGGTTTATAATCCACGTTTTACTATTTGTTTATCCTGTGTGTTTATCTAGTTGTAATCTAATTTGATATAACATTTTGGCTTATTTCATCTTATTAGTTTAATTGGGGTTTAACAATGTTTGTTTCCTGTCTAACAAAGACCATGTTATTTCTAGTTTTTTATCTAATTTGATATAAAATTCATCCTGTTACAATTTATTGGCTTACGTTTGGTATAACTGTGTATTACTCTAGTTTATGCCTCATTTGATTGAAATGACTGCTTATTATGTCTTTTTAGCATTTCTAGGGTATAACTATCTTTGTTTGCTGTCTAATAAAGACCACATTATTTGTAGGTTTTGTCTAATTTGATACTAAGTGTGGCTTATTGCATCTTATGAGTGTAAAATAAAGTGCCAAACCAACTGTCTCACTCAATGGTAATTTACTACTGCCACACAGAGGAGTTCATGCTGTAATCCTCTTCTTAGGTTGAGTGAGTGATATGAAGCAAATGGATTGTACAGATTATATTTTATATTTATAATAGCATTTAAAACAAAGAAATGTATTATATTTACCACACAATTCCAGTAAGTAGAGCCAGTCTCCTCATTCTGGGGGTCCTCACAAGGTCCAAAAATGAATATTTTTTGTTTTCATTTTCAACAAGTATTACTTTGGACAGAACCTGGAGAGGAAGAAGGAAACTTTGGTCTGAGTGGAAGTTGGTATTAATAACTTACTGGAAGTGATCAGACTGTGTAAAGTTTTGTACCTCAGGCTTTAGGTCAGCCATGAACTGCTCTCTGCCGTTGACTTTTGCACACTTGGTCAGGTAAAAATGAGCACTCTCCGCCTTTCCATTACTTATCAGCCATCTGGCAGACTCAGGGAGCCACCTGTGTTTTTTCATGTAAACCCATGAGTCAGACCGCTGCTTCCATAAAACTACAAGTCATACTATCAATGAGAAGAAGCATCACACACCATAAATACGTCTGGCTGATGCTAGCGCAGTTTCATACTTTAAAAACTGAACAATCAATTGTTAATTCTTCCTTACCACAAACATATTATGGCAAGGCACATTGGACAGGTTACAGTGGCGGTCAGGTACCTCCAGTCATTCACAAAATAGGCCACAAGAGAAAATAAAGCAGTAGAAATACTCCAATCCATACTAGTTAAAATACCCACTGCAGTGCGATGCTTAATGTCCATCCATTCGATACCTATGAAAAGGGTTAGCAATAAAAAATATCTGTTTGAAATCTTCCTACAAAAACAACACATTAACAAGAACAGGTAATTTCTTTATTTGTTTAAGCTAAAACACAATATAATGGCAAAGAAGAAGATTGTGTCACCTCAACTTAACTTTACAAGTGAATTTTATTTTGCTAAATTTCCCATTGTTTTAATTACTTTTTTCCCTTCATTTTTGTGAGTTACTTTAAGAAAAAGACTGGCATATAAAACTCACAAAGGACCACGGTGACCATACTTGTCCCAGAAAGTCCCAGTCCTGTAAAGAATCTCATGGCAGCAAACATTGTGAAATTAGATGAGAAAGCACTTGTAAATCCAAAGATGGTGGATGTCACATAGGACACCAGAAGTGCTCTTTTCCTGCCAAACCTGTAAAACAAATTACAGATGAATCTATGGAATAGGTCATGTAATTTATATGTCATGTCATTTATAGTTTGATAAAAAAATAGAAAATAAATAGAAACTTCAGAAGAAGGTGTAGTCATGATACTAAATATTAACATATCACAATATAGTCCTGCTTATACCGTTTCTACACTGTGTAATGTAGTCTGTTCATGAGATATTAAAAGCATGCATTAGGGTTCACTTCATGGCTGGGGTAAAGGTTAGAAATATGCTCAGGTTCAGTCTGTGGAGATGAACTGTCGCTCATTTTCGGTCAGCTGAGTTTTAACTTTGGACTCTCCAAATGAGAAGAACTACATTTGCTTCTTTTTTTAGTGTATCTACGATTTTGAGCACACTGGACAAATTAAGCTCCTCTATTTATAAGCACACTGTCTGCAGAGTTAACAGATTTTTAAGGACCTAACCTATGTAAACTAAAACTATATTGACAACGATTATACTATTAATATTAAATCCAAATAGATAAGTGTTATTTAACCATGTACCCAAAGGTGGAAATGTGTTAAAAGTCTGAAAGTTAAAGGCATGAATACCTGTCACTCAAATAACCAAATACTGCTGCTCCAAGCATGACTCCAATGAAGAAGATAGTAGCCGATGCTTTGTTCAGTCTTCTGTTATCACAAACCAGATCCCACTATGGCGTAAACACACACAACACACAGAAAAGTAAAGAATGAAGTGGTTAACTTGGGATTAATATAGCTAAATTCATTGTAAATGTAAATAAATTTAACTCACCTCTGTGGCCAGAGTAGACTTGAAGGTGGTGTTATCGTACACCCATCCGTTCTGACATGGCACTGTGGGTAGGTCAGTGACATTGGAGGAGTCTATCAGCAGATGATACTGAGGCTCTGCAAACATCTGACATGAGCTTAGAGTCCCATCCTCCTGAACTGGAATACTGACAATAAGTCTCTCTTCATGTGATAAATTCCTAAAAGCATCTCCATAATCCAGAGAGGTGATGTTGCAGTGGTGAGAGGGAACCGCCGCAATGAAATTATTCAGCAGATAGTGAAAAGGCAAAGTCATACGAGCAGCTGTCATCAACAAGATCGTCATTAATTGGAATCTTCCAAAGCCTGTCACCTCTGCCAAGATATCATCAAACTTCATATTGAAAATGAATGATGCAACCCTGCAGAAATTATAGAAAATATCACAGAGCACAAAATATGACAAGGAGCTACTTTTGTGCTCTGTTACATACTGTTGGTCAGTGGTCAGTTGAGAGATTATGTGCATTTGTAGTCTGACAAGCAGTGGATTATATGTTAATTTATAACAGGGGTATGACCCAAACTTTAACCCAGCTTAATATTAACTCTAACCCCAGATCTGTAGTTAGAGGTGGTTTGCTATGGGGATGTATTTTCAGCTGCAGGGATGCTTTGGATTATCATAGAAATATTATAGTGAATGATAGATAGGGAAAGCCACAGGCAACAGTGTTTTTCTTTTTACTCTTCTGTGACCTTGCTAATAAAGGATTGAGCATTTGCACCATATAGTTCAGATCATATTAGAGTTAAGACAAATCTGACAGCTAAGTTACATCTCTGCCCCTGCACTCTGCTACTAGTGGATGGAGGGAGGGCTGCAGGTTAACACAGAGGATGTATTTGGGTCATCTGGTTAACAAGGGAGATTGCATTTGCCCTTAAATCAGTTACATCTTGACATATTTTACAAAAAAAATAAATCATTTGCTAATGAGTCCACTATACCAAAGTGCAAAAAAGCCTGTCTAGTTAAAATTTTGTTAACACTGACGCAGAAATGATTGTCTTAGGGCAGACATCTCATGAAATAGTTGTTTGAGTCAACTCTATTGGCATTTCAGTCAACATTGTTGTACCATTTAAGCACACCAATATCCCTCAAGTGTCTACTTTAAGCAATAAATGTGAATCCTGTGCTCATCAAACCAACATCTGTCAACAACAGGATGCATTTCTCTGATTTCCAGGTGATGGCTGTGTTAACTGTTAACTGAACATTAGATCACTGAATCATCCTTTAATAATAGTTCTTCATTATTTTTGGTAGCTTCAGTAGTTGGAATTTAATATCTAAAAAGAAAGAGCAATTGTTTTTCGATCTACAACAAATTTACAATACGTCCCCTGTAAGTATTGAGTTGGTTCACATTATTGGATTGTAATGCAGGCGTCCTTCCTTAATATGTCATTGATTAATTATTCAACATTCTAAAAGTGCCCTCTACTGCAAGATCAGTGGTTCATATCATGGCTATTGCAATTTCTGAATTTCCAGCAATAGCATTTCAGCATTTACACTTTATTTTCAACAAGAAATCTTGTAGTTGAAAAGAGATTAGAGAAGATGGTTAGTTACATACAAAGACCCTGAGTCTGTGTGAAGCATCATTCAACTAATGTCGAGATAGCCGTCTAGGAAAGCAAACAACCACTAACCTGACCTGACATCACAAAACACTTAAACAGTGGACAGGGACATAAATTGTAACATGTGTGCATTACATCAACCAGAGTTGATGAGTCCCGTGCTTAGCTGTGCTATGCTATGCTATGCTATGCTATGCTATGCTATGCAATCTATGCCCAGTTCAACGTAACCGGTCTTTGAAGAAAATGTGCTGTTGGTTACAGGAGAAGGTTGGGTTGAGTTTTTACTCTCTGGTCAGAGGGGGGGGTCTGTCATCCTGACCAATAGTAGCTCAAAGCTGAATTTTGCACCTAGGTGTGAGATTGATCTCCTTCTGAAACACAAAAAACATCTTTATCTCATAACATATCTCTCATTTAAATGTTTTGATGCAATCAAAAACAAAGCCCAGCACCTTGTCTATTCCACATCCTCAATAGTGTCTGGCAGACGGATGTTTCGTGTCTGCCTGAGAACCAGCCCAGCAGTAAAAGCCAACAGGGTGAAAATAACATTTAGGGACAATCAGTAACTAACAAAAACTTGGGACATTCAAAGATAAGAAGAACTAGATTTACTTCTTGCTGTGGTGAGCACACTGGACAAATTAAGCTCTTCTATCCACAAACGCAGGTATGTATCGTAAGTATCGTAATAGTAAGACAATTTTTTAAGGAAAGCACAGAGACTTAACTAAAACAATATTAACAATTATACTATAGCAAAAATGTGTTACAGTGTTCAAGTTTATCTCTTTTCTTTGTAAATAGAATCAGAATAAATTATCGATGCTTTACTTTGTTCAGTCCTCTCTTATCATGGGGTAGAAGATACACAAACATCTGTCTAGGTCCTATAGGAGTAAACCTTAAATAACTCACAAAGGGAGTAGGTACTGGGCTGAACAGTTGACAATTTTACAGCATTTTCAGCAATAGGCAGAACATTCCCAGTACTGTAGTTTGTATGAAAATAAAATAAAACAGAGAGTTTTAAAAATAATGAACAAAAATAAAAGAATAAGTCTCTCTGAGTGAGACCCTCCAACTGAAAATCTCCTTCGACTTAGGAGTCATAAAAGTTTCAAAAGATCAGTTCTTGGTGTCCTGAAGTGTGTTTGGTGTTGGTTACTGCTACTATCCAGGTAGAGTGTCTGCATGTTCTTATCAGAGCAGAGTGAATGAATCTAGTAAATAGGACGTCCTGCCTGCAGGTCCTACGTCAGGCCACACCGCATCCACAAACGTCCACAGTCTTGCTGATCTGGGCTTGCCACCACTAAGTTCGTCGGTAAATCTGGTCCTTCAAAACACCAACCTTCACAAATAGTGCAGAATTGTAAGTTTTCATTAACTTCTTTCTCCATTTAGTGTATCATACAATGTACAACCAAAAACTAAGGATATACTTTTAGTGCAAGAAAATAAATTGTTTTAACAAAGTAAGTGTTTTAACAAAAAATATAATTACTTGCCATAAGTTATTATATGTTCAGGTATTATATGTTCTTTTACTCATGAATTTCCTCATTTTTAACTCTTTATATACACATTTGTAATACTTTAAATTTAGAACACGACTATGAATTGAATTATCATTACAAATTCACTTAACACATGCATTTTACAACCAGAATAAGCTAAATCCCTACGTAGTTGTACTACAAACTATTAAAGTTAGTCAATTACACTAAAACTTCAGTTGTTTAAAGTCAGCAGAGTATATATGCGAACTACTCCTTTAATGTTTCCCCACAATATGTGCTGCTCTGCTTAAGTACCCCTGACTGCAGTGTGCATAATTCAGGGCTGACTTCAACGTGTCTTAATAACCAATATAAGCTTCAGACCACCTCTGACTATGGTCTGGCTTACTTTCAAGGCAGTGTGGTGCCATGTTAAGAGGCACATTGACCTGCATCTACTTGGGTCATTAGGGCCATTTGTGGGTCATTGGTCAAACCAGCCTTCATGTGGGTTGCCCAGGCTAGGTGAGCCCAGGTGTGAATGGTTGTTAAGCTGTCTGGGGAGAGAACTCAGTATTGCATTGTGGGTGATAAGTAATGTCGTAGTCCACCTCCTCTGTTCAAAGGCAGTCGTTCAAGTTCGACATAGATGTATTCCTTCACTCCTCTTTTAAACAATCTGTCTTCTCTGACCAAGATGTTGACATTGTCGTCCTCAAAGGAATGATTTTTCTCCATCAGATTTAAGGTTATCTGTTTAACAACAAAGAAGGGAAAAGTTACTGCCGAGCTTCTCACCTCTGGCCTACTTTTCATGTGACTACAGCATACCTGGCACTCAAAAGCAAGAAAACTTTAGCCACTGACAACAAGGATTCTATTTATTGATGCAAGCAGAGTATTGTCACAGCATGAAGACATTGTAAGCTAGTAGAATATCTTGTGAAAAGGGTGCCATCTTGTGTTTTCCATGTGTAAAAGCTGCAATAAGTGCATCCGTCAAGACACACTTCTTGAGTGAGTCAGCACAAAATCTAATAGCTGCAATCTGAAGAGATTCAAATCCAGTCACAGGCCACAATAATACTAGTAACCATATTCGAAACCATTCCACCACTGAAGAAATGTACTTTCTATTTCGTTTTGGAAGATAAAATGCAGGCAGCATCATTGGTCAAGCAGTAGTAAGGCAAGCAGACACATACAAACTAGTCAGACATAACTGTATTTCTGCTCTGTGTAATGTTTAACATGTCTCCTGTTCATAACAATCAAGGTGTCTTGTATCCATTAAGAAATCAGCTAAAATGTGTCTGGATCTGGTGCGAACATTTATCAGTGGCGCAATTAAAATTGTAGCAAAAAGTTTCATCTATATAACTTTGGACAAAATAGTACAAATGTCAAATCAGGCTGGAGCACGTGTTTAGCCTGGGACTGTGTGTAATTTTCTACACGTTTAATTCCACACAGTAGATGATCAATTTACCCTTGTACTTCTCGCATTACATGTGCCACTCCATGAGGTCTTCTTACATAATTTTTTTCTTAAATCTTTTTGTCTGACCCAGGACCACTTTTCCTTGGGGGACCCCTCAACAACCAACTCCTGGGGCCACCATAATGGTAGGTTATCTTCAATGGTAAAATGAAGGATATATTTTTCCAATTTGCAAATGAAACCCATGTCCAATAGTATGTTTGCTGAATTATCTGGAAAAGCTGCTTCAGTAAAACAGATCCCTGACTGGTTTGAATTGAAATCGTGTTTTTGTTGCACAGGGGTAGCAGATTATTGTAGAGCTCCTTTGCAGTCTTTACATCTGTGTCTGTTTCCCTTCTGATCATGTTTCTTTAGAAAGTGTGGCTTTGTCTACCAAGTATTGTTTTTGCCCGCATTTGCTGGAGGGCCCTCCGCCCTAATAATATTTAATATATAACTTCTTAACCTTAAAATGACAGCTTCAAAATCGCTTTGATGGTACAGTGTCTTGTAACAGGGTGAATGGTGACTCTGTCCCCCATCACTTGTTTCTGCACTGTTAAATTTCAGTGAGAGGGAGGATTACAGCGTTACATACATGTTTACTTCAACAGACAAGTTTTCAACACAAACATTGTTATGATGTTATGAGTATTATCAACAGTGGTGCTGCATGCAGAAACTGTGGGTGGTGCGAAATTGCACAATATGCCAATTTCTACATAATGTAGCTTTAAGGATGAGACTTTTTAATGTTTCAGAGGACAGTCAGTTTGGGTATCTGATCGTACATCACGAATGGGGCTGCAACTAGTAATTAGTTTTATTATGGGTTAATCAATCAATCATTTAGTTTTTGAACTGTAAAAAAGATTGTAATTTTTTTCAGAGCCAGAAGCGACGTCTTCAAATGTGTCTTTGTTTAACCATCATTCCAAATGCCAAAGACTTTTCATTTACTATCATAAATACTAAAGAAAAGCAACAATTCCTTACATTTAAAGGTAGGGAAGGCAAATATGGGGAAAGGTAGTTGATTATTGGGTCTCATTCCCAGGTGGTAAAAAAAGAACGCATTGGGTCAGTATACAACCCAAAATTCTAACCCAAAGCATCGGTATTTGATGGCTGGGAATAAGACTCAACAATTGACTATTCTCCAGAATCACCTTCCATAATTTTGAGGAGCTGGAACCAGCAAATATTTGATATAGTTCGCTTCAAAAGTAAGAGAAACAATTAACCAATTACCAAATAAGTTGGTGTTTTTATTCAGACTGACTCAATGTAATCGACTAATGGTTTCAGCTCTAATCGGTATCACTGCTGTGAAGAGAACAAGTAAGTACTGATTAAGTACCTCATATGATGTTAAGGGATATTACTGAAACTACAAAACATAAATGAGAAAATAAATTTTTACTATAAACTATTAAAAAACAGATGTAAACAGAATATGCATTACACTGCGGCTGATTCATGGCTACTTTTTGTGTTGTAATGTGATACAAAGATGATATTTTTTAAGTGAGGTGCAATAAAATGATGACTCATGTCACAAACAGAGTATCCTGCGTTTACTTTTCCCACACACTCAGGCTGTTTCGCATTCAAGCAAAAGTTGTTTTAGTGGTTAGGTGAAATAAAATATTCACCAATTTCAGCTGTTAACGTTCAGCCCCTGAAATGCCAAAGGTTGCCCTGTACAGGTCTCACAGTCAGATTTGCCGTCTGTTTGTTTGTGGTGAATGACTGAAGACAGAGGAATTGATTTTTCAATTTAAAAGGAAGACATTCAGCACACGGTGGGAGGCCACAATGAAGTTCGAGAACGTACTTGCCGATATTAATGGATTTGGAAAATTTCAGATAATGATTATTGTAATCAGCTTCATCGGGCGCTTCACAATGCCCTGCCACTTCATGCTAAACAACTTTGTGGCGGCTGTTCCCTCTCACCACTGCGACATCAGCTCTATGGATGACGGAGGTCTTTTTAGGAATTTATCCCACAAAGAGAAGCTTATTGTCAGTATTCCAGTCCAGAAGGATGGAACTCCAAGCTCCTGTGAGATGTTTGCAGGGCCTCAATATGATCTGCTGCTCAACTCTTCCGACATTGCTGAACTACCGACAGTGCCGTGCCAGACCGGATGGGTGTACGATAACACCACCTTCAAGTCTACGCTGACCTCAGAGGTGTGCTAAATTTCTTATCATTTGTAAGACAAGAAAGTCAAATGTACTTGTTTACCATCATGACCACATTTGATAGAGAAATCACTCATGATCTCTTTATTGTTTTTTGTACCAGTGGGACCTGGTGTGTGACAGACGAGGGAAAAACAAAGCAACTGCTACCATCTTCTTTATCGGAGTGATGTTTGGAGCCATGACATTTGGGAGTCTGAGTGACAGGTTTTTAACATTCTGCTTATAGCTTTGATTAAAAAGTTTCAACTTCAATCAATCAAAACAAAAATTTTGAGACTCTGACTCTCTATAGGTTTGGCCGAAGGATCATGCTGATGGTGTCATATGTGTCAGGGATGCTTTTTGCTGTCGCAAGCGCCTTTTCTACAACCTACGTGATGTTTGCCGTGCTGAGGTTCTTCACAGGGTTTTGTATCACTGGCATCGTCATTGTCTCATCAGTCCTCAGTAATTATATATTGTATTTTACAAACTGCTGCCTCAGAAGCTTAGGCTACCTAATGCAGGCCTACGGGAAATCAAACAAGATTTTTTTTTTTTTTTTTTTAATATTGATCCTCGCAATTGTTGACGTGTTTGTCCTTTGCAGGTGTGGAATGGGTGGACATTGAGCACAGGAAACTGGTGGGAGTGATTGACAGCTTATCCTGGACATTTGGAAACGCAGTCTTTGCACTTATTGCCTACTTTGTTACTGACTGGCGGAGGCTAATTGTGAGCGTCACCTCACCTTTAATCTTGGCCATCATCACATGGAGGTATGACTTATATGGCCAACAACGGAGGCCCAGTTGCGAGTGACAGCTTAACACAGGGATGCTTAAATTGAAGCCTGCAGGTCAAACTCGGCCTGCAAGCATGGCTTTTGCACAGGAAGTGAGTCGATTAAGGACTGAACTTCGGATCCTGGTGATCAGAGAATGTGTCACGAACTGAGATGAAACATTGTGGAAACATTGCACAGAGTCTTCGCTAATTGTCACACAGACTTTAACTTGTCTGTGTCCAGGTGTGTGATCATTTCAGTGGAGAATAGCTAAATTTGCAAAAGACAGACATGTTTAGTTCAACATACACGTTTTCAACACATAACATTGTCATGATGGAATGACTTTTGTTTGAAGTCAGCGCCTACGTTACGTCTGACAAATTGTTACAGACCTGGGATTTGTAACTTACACAAAATGCCATTTTCTACATGTTGCCTTAAAGGAAGGACACCACTATGGCTCACTAAAGTCTTCTCACTCTGTATTATTATTATAAAGTTTAGAGAAGATGGCAGGAGTTATGAAAATAGAGACTCTGGTAGGTCATATTGCCAGGTGCCAGTGTATAGACGTTTGTATCACAAGAGGATATTCTTTTCAATGTAAACATGCAATGAAATTCATTACCATCAAGAGTACAGACTGTCTTTACTTTACAATCAGGTGGATGCCAGAATCTGCAAGGTGGCTCATTGCCAATGGAAAGCTGGAGCAGGCTCAGATGTATCTGAAGAAATGCGCCAAAATGAACCAAGCAGAGAAGGCGGTTGATAAACTCAAGACAGAGGTTAGTTTATATTCCAGATGATTGTTAGGTCCAGAAAACTAACAAGGAGTTGTATGGCCTAATATCCTGTGACCTATAATCATGACATGGTTTAAAGATTAATTCTTATTTGCATTCTTTCAGGTGTTATCGACCATTGTTGTGACTGAGAAAAGAGATCGGGCCTATTCATACCTCGATCTCATGCGCACACCCAAAATGAGGAAACTGGCCCTGAGCACTGGCACACTGTGGTCTGTATTCCCAATGTGACTGTGCTCGATCATTTTAGATTGTAAAATATCTTGTGTTTCACTCAGTGAGTCAGTTTTCCAGATGATCCAGATGACCAGTCCTGATTGGATCTGTTGTATCCACCCTCTCCACTTTTCCTCCAGGTTTTGTGTGGCAACCACATTTTACGGCATCAGCTTCAACATCACAGGCTTTGGGCTCAACATCTATCTCACGCAGTTTACCTACGCTTTGATCGAGGTCCCAGCCAAGGTGTCTGTTTACTTCTTACTGGATAAGATCGGCAGACGATCCACTGAGGTGGGAGCTCTGTTGTTGGCTGCTGTCTCTCTTGGAATCAACATTGTGGTACCTAAAGGTATGCAACTGTTAACAGAGATTACAGTAATTCTACACGGGAATATAAAGAATTCTAGTATTTTCATTATTAGACAAAAAGAAGTCACCCCTCAGTTACTGATGTCCTGTTTTCAGACATGTCTGTTGTCAGAACTGTGGTAGCCGTCATTGGAAAAGGGTTTTCTTCAGCGTCCTTTGCAACCATTGTGCTCTACAGTTCTGAGCTCTATCCCACTGTAGTGAGGTAACACAGCATACCATCCTTTCTATCCTTGTGTTTATCCTGTCCTTCCTAAAAGTGATTAAACTCCTCTTTGAGAGCCCTGACGTGAGTACATGAATGAATGTTTGTCTTTAGGCAGAATGGTATGGGCTACAATTCCTTCATGGCTCGACTTGGCGTAGCTGTGGCTCCGATGATCCTCCTGCTGGATGAGGTGTGGAAGGACCTGCCTCAGGTCGTCCTGTGCTTTGCAGCTGTATTCGGGGGATTAGTGGCAAGGACACTGGCAGAGACTCGCAACCGGTGCCTCCCAGAGACCATAGAGGATATTGAAGAGCAGCGTTAGTGAAAACAGTCCCTGGCATTAGTGTGCATTCAGTCATGTGGTTTTTTCAAGTTTTTCGGTTTGTGTCTGTTATTTGATCTGAGTATTGGTTAGTTTGAAGGATTTTTTGGAACACTGTGCTCTTTCAGTAAGACTGAAGTTAGTAAATAGTAAAATAGACTTTCAGTAAATAAGAGCTAGGATAACATAATCCTTTATCAGTGCCACAAGAGGGAAGTTAATATTGTTACAGGAACAAAGGGGATAGCAAATGGTGGTATGAGGCAGTGGTTCCCCACCTTTTATTTGACCCTGGTTAACATACCACCTGGTTCCCCATGGTCCAAATATGGACCTTTGGTCATTTGTCAGTAGAATAATTAGCCCATCCATTAGTTATGTCTGTTGTTTGTCACAAATTCACGTGAATCAAACTGGAAACCTACTTCTAAGATTAAAAGATGTAAAAAATTTTCCATATATTTCTGAGAAAACATTTTTTTTAAAGTGCATTGTTTTAACTTTAAGTTCTGAGCTATACAGGTAAAACCCACTGATAATCTGACACCTTTGTTCAAATCTGGCCCTTCTAAAATAAAAGAAGTTGGACAGGCCTGCTTTCTAATTGTATGTATGATGACTCACAAACTTTTGTCAGAGGTTACAGTCAGAATGTCTGTGAGCATTTTAGCCCCAGGGGTGATGTTTCGTTTCAAGATTGTATCAGTGTTTGTTTTCTTTCCCTGTGAATGCAAAACTATCTAGTAGTGATCTTTCAAGAGGGAACCCCCTTTTTAAGTTCAGTTGTGTACAGTTTGCACTACTGTGGCAAAATAAAGTGTTTCAGAGAAAAATGCCTCGGATCTGATTTCATTTCCTGACCAACTTGAACCAGAACACACTGTAAATGATTTATCTGTACAGTGTGTCATATACTGAGCTCAATGTTGGGTATTATATAAAAGCTGGGTTGAACTGTAACAAAGTGACTGCCAAGAACCACTAGAATGGCACTCAGTAGAGTGCATATCTCCATCAAGGCTCAACAGCCCCCATGATTCAATCAATATGAAATAAAACATTGAAATACACTAGGTCCAGATTTTCATTTGGATGCGCATCAAATTTTACTTACTCATAGATATGAGTCACCTTAATACAACATACTGCATTAATACTTGGGAAATTTCTGAAAATGTTGAGAAACACCTCATTTTGCAATGGTATACAAAATAAGGAAAAAAAATCCTTGATCAGATCTTGATTCATCCAGATAATTATTGAGATCTGTTCAGTAATTTTTTATGTAATCCTGCTGACAAATCAATAACTGGACACAGGCAAACAAAAAAAATAGCATACTGAAATTGTACTATTGTTTACTGACTCTACTGATAAACTAGTCTCTTTTCAAAATGTATTAATCTAGCAGATTTGTCAATTCTGCCACATTAAAACCATTTAATTCATATCAACACAAAAGTCAAAATATCCCTAAGGTTTCAGATTCCTTTTAAAAGACTCCAATAAGGAAACACGCTACTTTTGCAATAACAGGCTTTACTAATTAATATGTACACAGAAATTAAGTCAAAGCTCCTTTATTAAAGAAACAAAGCAAGCACATATCTTTTTTATGACTCAGCAATCCCCTAAAGGAAGTCAACCACATCTAAATGACATGTTTCTGATATTCCTTTTGAAAATCTTTATAACCAGTTTCTAATATTTACTGCTGATATTTCATATGACATAACACTTAGTTACATAATTAACATTGATGGGAAAAAGAAAACAAAAAAAAGCAAACAGAATATAAAAATCAAGATGCCAAATTTGAAACATTAAGATACAATGATACAGAATGATCTAAAACTATTGAACGCAGTTGTTTTCCAGGACACTTCTTGGCTATTGTTCAGTATTGGGAATACTCCTTGCTCTCTAGTTTGGCAACGATTCGCTCCAGCTGTCTTTTAGCTTCACATTGTGGGAAGTTACTCATTTCATAGTACTGGGGCGCAATCTTCACCAGCCTGCAACAGAGGAAATAACAGAATGAAATACACATGTCAGTTTACTGATATTTCTTCATTTATCTTCATGAGCTTGCATTTATTCATTTTCAAAACGTACCACTCTGGTTTGATGTCTGTGCAAGTGCGGATGTAGTTTTTGGTGGTGAGGACAAATTCGTTGTAGAGCACCCACTCGGGCTTGTGGTCCAGGACTGTAGATGGGTGCAGTTGCACCACTTGGTTGTCTTTGACTGTGAGGTAATGACCCGTGCGCTCCAAATGTGCCACCTGGAGAATAAAACAACAAACACATCAATATAAAACAGCTGCAAACTCAAGTTGTGTCCTGTAAAAACATCTTGTACCATGTCACTGGATTACTGTCTTACTAACTATTCAAACATTTACTGTCGCGTGTTTACCTGCATGAAGAAGCCGGTGCAGAGCGCCCTGCGGATGTTGATGTAATAATCTCTGCTGGTGAACTCTGTGCTCCGGCGGGGCAGATTGAAGCGGTCCATGATCCTGGACAGCTGCTGCCTCACGTTGTCGGCAGACATCAGTGAACGGTAGTTGACAAAGTTGTCATAGCACCACTGGTTAGACTCGTGGTCTGGAAAGGGTATAAACAAGGATTTAGATACAGTTCGGTAAGTGTTAGGTTTATATACTTTCAAATACATGTTTGAGAGGCCTGATGTAGAGAACATATTTAAAGCTGGATTTATCCTTTTTTTTTCATATTAACGGATCAAATGATGAGGTAAAGCAGTGCAGGTGTGCCCCCTAGAGGGGTCCTGAAGTTACAGCAGCAGGGGCACATGTGACAAGACTCCCAGGTTAACAAAGCTGACAATGTATCTACACCAAACGTGACCAAAACAAAGACAAGAGAACAAGATGAAGCATTAGTTTACATAAGGTCTTTTATAATAACAAACCTGCTGAGAAGTATCAATAAATATGTAGTCATATTTTCTTCAGAGCATTTTGGTGTATTTGAGGGAGGGATGGGACAATATAAGACTTCACAAGTCATACATTGGCTTGATAGAGGCTTGATAAAGAGGTCTACACTGTCAGAAAGAGGGCAACTCAACAATTGTTGTTGAAAAAACTTTTTTTTTTTTAAAGGATTTGATAATGT
Source organism: Sparus aurata (assembly GCF_900880675.1). Lineage (NCBI taxonomy): Eukaryota > Metazoa > Chordata > Actinopteri > Spariformes > Sparidae > Sparus > Sparus aurata. The sequence continues at coordinate 17,193,143 of NC_044187.1, forward strand.
AAATTTGCCTGTGCATAAATCAATAATTTGTTGATCTTTACAAATCCAGAGAGTCTTAAAAAAAAAAAAAGCAAAGCATTCATTGCTGAAAAAAGAATACCAGTTACTAAATGTAATCAAATCGTTACCTTACAACTCAAAGTCAAATCCCATTGTGGATTTAGAGAATCTGATTCTACAATTGAATACTCACTTTGTTTGAAGGCGTGGTAGACATTGAGCAGCGTCAAGTGGTCTCCATCGATGTGAGCGAACCTCATCTTGGACTCGTCGGCTGCCTTCTTAGCCTCCGTGGGGCGGACAAAACACTGTGGGACTAAACAAGGTTGGTATGGGCCCCAACAAAGCCGCCCATAGGGATGAGTCAAACATTCAGAGAAAAATGGAGCAAAGCCTATGATGCTAGGGCACTCGACACTGCGTTGGGACAGGGCAGGACCACAAGCTCTATCAAAGGGGGGGCTGCAGTCTTTTCTCATGGTCATTCCCAACTGTAATGGCTATTAGCTCGTAGAGAGGGGGTCATTTAACCACATCTGTAAAACAAGAGTTTTCACACAACTACAGAGTGTTAGGGACATCAGCAATGCTTTAACTTTTCAATACTCAGAAAATTGTACTTGTTTTTGTATCAACAATTAGATACTATTAAATACTTCCACGCTACACATGAGAACTAACATTACGATAAAAGTTAAAATTCACAATGCAATATTCAAATGAAAAGAAAACTGTGATAAATGCGATGAATGTGAAGTTTAAGTGGTACCTGCCCTATCCACTTGCTTTGGTTTCATTGAACATTGAATATTATGGCCCTAAACTGCCCAGAGTGACGGGCATTTCAGCCAAAAACTGGATTTGTGGATGATCAATCTTTTACAGAAGCCAATAACAGCTGTGGGTGCCCCCCAAGGAAATCCTTGAGCTAATTATTCTGTTATCTTCAAATAAAAATATAAACTGCCCCCAAAATGTTTGGAGAAGCAAACTAACTATGTTAAAGAGTTTGCAACTCAATTTCTTTTTTTTAAATAAAGTTCTATTAAAGCTACAACTCTGTGTGCATTCCTAATCAGGAAAAAAAACTCATATTTGCCAGTTTCTTACATCTGGATATAATTACAATTAAGATTAACTTGATATATTGATATAATTAAGGATTGTCACTTGCTGGTTCAAACTAACAATTAAACTCATACGGCTGTTCATATGACATTAGGCTAATATATTGTTTGATACGTTTTTTTGGGAATCAAACAAGGGAAAAAAATTACAATTAAACGAAATTAAACATGAATGATTAATAGTCCTGCCTACATTTGTTCCATAAAGCTGTGCACAAGCTATGATCTTGGTGGGACATTTTTTTCCCCCAAATACCACCTGCGAGTAGTGGTGTGTTTAACCCTCAAGAGATTTGGCCCACAGAAGGCAAGGAAGATGTCAGCCCAGTCCTGGGCATTACCTGACAACATGGCAGTAATGGAAAGGATCTCGTTAGAGCAGTTAAACTCGCAGCTGGCAATGACCATCTTAGCCAGCTGGGGGTCCAAAGGAAACTCTGCCATCATGGAGCCCAGTTCTGTCAGGTCACCGTCGTCGTTGAGAGCCGCCAGGTAATTCAGCAGCTCGAGGGCCCTCATCAGTGTCTCAGGAGCTGCAGAGGAAGAGAGGGGGAAGACAGAAAGGTCAGAAAGTCACACCTCAGCAGAGATTCATAAATTAAGCTCTAACAATTATTCGATTAATCAGTCAATCAAAAGAAATGTAACCATTTCGATAATTGACTAATAATTTCAGTAATTTTTCAAAACAAACATTTGCTGGTTCAGGATTATTAAAAATTTAAGGCTCTGTTGTCTTTTTGGGAAATTGTGATGTGCATTGTTCATGATTTCAATTTTACATTTCAGAAACTTAGTTGAAGCTTCAAAAAACGTTTTATCGCTCAATTTAACAAACGCAAAATAACTCACCTGGTGGATCCATGAAGTCAAAGTGCACAAGATCATCAATACCCAGCTTCTTCAGCTGCAGCACAACAGATCCCAGGTTGGATCGAAGAATCTCAGGGTATGTGTTATCCTAAGATGAGCGTGTTTACAGTGTTAATAAGCAACAAAAGCGATCATGATTGTGCAGTTATCTTTAAAACAAACTAATAACCTCCATATCTCATTAACTTTAAAGATGATGAGAAGCCTTTGTATTCGTCACTTGCCTGCATCTCTGTTTTGTAGGCCTTCTCTGTGTAGAGGCGGAAACATTTCCCTGGACGTGTTCTGCCGGCTCGTCCTGCCCTCTGCTGGGCAGAAGCTTTACTGATGGCCGTGACGAGCAAGGACTCAACTCTGATACGGGGATTGTAAACCTGAACAAAGATTTGGAAGCATGTTTAGTTGAAACATCTGAGCATTTTGTATCAGCATTTATATGAATGAGTTTTACAGGATCATCCCAATGTAGCCATTTTACACACAGGAGTAAATGTACCAAATTTCCAGTGAAGCAAGTTATGCCTCGCCCACCTTTTGCTTTGCAAATCCAGGATCAATGACGAACACAACACCATCAATTGTCAGAGAGGTCTCAGCAATGTTTGTCGAAACCACAACCTGAGGATGAAGCAACAGGCGGTCAGATACCCATCATCAGTGGACACATATTGCCATCTACAGAGCAAGATGAATCATTTAATCTAGTCCTTTAAAAGCTCTTTTAAAATTTCTCTGTTCCATTATTTACTACATACCTTTCTTCCTATTGCACCATTGGGCTTTCTTGGAGGAGGCGGCTCAAAGATCCGTTGCTGCTGCTGGGGTGGCAATGTGGAATACAGTGGAATGATTTTTATGTCTCCAACTTCAGGTCCGAGGTCATCGACCTCACGCTTGATCCGTTTGCAGGCCTCATCAATTTCCTGAAAGAAAAATTAAGATTTCAATTTGTGTATTCAGGAGAAAGAGCAATGCAGCCATAATGAAACATCCACTGTCCACAAGTCTTACCTCTTGTCCAGTGAGGAAGAGAAGGCAGTCGCCTTCTTCTTCCTCACACATGTGTATCTGGATGACGGTGCGGATCGCTGCCTCAAGGTAGTCTCGCTCTGGTTCAGGTGTGTAGAAAATCTCAACAGGGTGCGTACGTCCAGGAATCGTCAGGAGAGGACAGTTGTCAAAGTAAACCTGGAACTTCCCGGCATCTAGTGTGGCGCTCATGACGATCACCTGTGCACAAAGGAAAAACTTTTCTGTATGTTGTGTTTTCAAGCATGAAGCAAAGCATCTGGTTCTAGCAAATTAACACATATACTGTGACAAAAGAAAGCAAATAAAGAACAGCTGTTAATGAAAAAATAATACCTTGAGATCCGGTCTTTGGCGCACCACCTCCTTGAGTACTCCCATCAAGATATCTGTGGCCAGAGTACGCTCGTGGGCCTCGTCCAGAATAATTACACCATATCGTTCCAGCAGCGGGTCGTTCATAGCTTCTCTTAGTAACATACCGTCTGTCATGTACCTAAACAAATGATAGACGTGCTTTGTAAGATTCAGACCTTCTGGACTGATTGCACTGTGCCTATAAAAAGACGTTTTTGTGCATTAGATTACCTTTATGAGCACAATTACTTACTTGAGAATAGTCTTGGCAGAGCTACAGTCCTCAAATCGGATGGAATAACCAACTTCCTGTCCAAGCATGACGTCCATTTCGTCAGCCACCCTCTGAGCCACACTCATCGCAGCCACTCTCCTGGGCTGAGTACAGGCAACCGCCCGCTTAGGACCAGGCTGGCCCCGCACCATGTCCACACACCACTGTGGGATCTGGTGGTTGAAGCAAAGTTTGCAGTTTATTCAGATAAAACTGTTTAAGAGGAGAGTATCAAATCATTCCTATTTTGGGACAAACCAACCGTCTGCCATCATACTGACTATGATGAAACTTCAAAAGCTTTTAACATGCACTACACAAGTATTCAGTCAAGCACATTAGAGATGGGTGGATTTAAAGTTTTCACACCTGTGTTGTCTTTCCAGAACCGGTCTCTCCGACAAGGACAAAGCTCTGGTGACGCGTGATGATGTCACTGAAGCTTTCCTTGTACTCCCACACTGGAAGCTGTAACCTCTTCTTCAGGATCTCGTAGTAGCGTGGCGTGTGCGGCAGGTTGGTGAATGGGTTGATCTGCTGCTGCATGGCCATCTGCTTGATTGTTGGCATGCATGGCACTGCTGCCGTGCTGTTCGACGGGGCAGGGGTAGGCTTCGGGTCTCTGTCCCGGTCTCTGTCCCTGTCCCGGTCCCTATCTCGGTCCCTGTCCCTGGAGCGGTCCTCTCGATCCCTGTCACGGTCCCTCTCTCTCCTGTCACCATCAGAGTGGGGCATTAATATAAATATATAACAATGTAGAGTAAATCCTCATGCAGCCGTTTTGTGATTTTCTGCCTACTACTACTGATATGAGTTTTACTAAAGCTCCCATAATAATAACGCTGTCCATCATATTCTTTTAAAAAAAAGTATCCTTACATTTGTTTTTTAAGACCGTACCATCACTTGGATTTTATTGCAAATTTGTTGTGCAGGTGAGAGGGTGTCACAGCAAGAAGAACATCCAGAGTAAACACATTATTATAATAAGTAACATCATAATATGAGGAGGTCAGGACATTGTGCTTCAACACATATTTTTCCCCCTTCTTCTCCCTTCAAGAGCCACTGACTCGACATTGCTTTCTGTTGGAAATATTATTCAATGGTGGCACTGATTACAGACTACCTTAAAACTTAATGCGCAACATAATCACAGATGTTGACATATCTGCATTGCTAATCTTAGCTACTATCTACACACTAGGCAGTCAGTCCATTGGACACTGCTCGCTAAAACAGTCCTGCAACTAATCCCACCATTATGAAGGTTTTTATATTCAATCTTGTTTAACAGTTAACCTGTTGTCGTTTTGGAGGCGATACCTGATACTGTAGCACTCTCTTAGACACACATCTCAATACGATGCAATACACTGCATTAAAACCTTATTAAAACTGTTTCAACTACAACTGAGCATTAAAACCTCCACAGAATAGTATTAATTGCAGGGCAAAACAGTAGTTCTAGCTGGAATGTTTATTAACTCAACAAGATTAAAGTTACACTTAAAGTTTTGGTAAGCATGCAGGCTAGCGCAATGCTAAGATCTGCTGGGTGCCATTCGTATGATAATGATATGAATTTAAGAATTACATAACATTATTTCTGTTAAAAGTTTGCTTTTACACATGACATGTCTGCCATTTAGTGTGTAGCAAAGGTTAGCTGGCTAAGTCAACTTCAGCTCGCTAGCAAAGGTTGTTAGCATTTCGCTGAGTTAACGTTAGCCACACACGTGCCTCAATAGTGAGGGTAACGTAGATGCTTCGTTTGTTAGCCAGAGTCATCCCAAATGGCTAAATGAGGTTATTATCACAATGCGGCTGAACGTTTTACATTTATAGTAATGTATCAGGTGCAGTTGAGGAACACCGGCTTGAGCCAGAAACACAGCTTATGGTTATATTGTCTGGGTTCATCTGATACATCCGTAGTGGCTGTTAGCCAAAATTGCTAGCACCAGCTAGCAGTTAGCTAGCTAGTATCTAACGGTTAAAGCCGACATGTTCACTTCAGAGCTTCACCTACCCGTCAGATCTCTTCTTACTAGTGGAATAGTCATCACCCAAATCCAGGCGATGTCTTTTGGACATCTTTATGAGAAAATGTAGCTTATTTTTAATCTATTAACGTGAACACTGTTCTACCGGGTAATATGGAAGTAACTTGGTTTCCAGTTTCCTGTGAGGATCTTCTGTTTTCCTCCGTTCAAATCTGTTTCACAGCGGCTGCGCAGAACGCGTCAGTGCCCCCTGCTGGCCTGGAGGGCGTGCTGGCATTTACACCCACAAGTGCTGCAGAAGAACAGGCAGTGTTAGTGATCAGTTCAATTAAAATATGCGCAGAATCTGAATTATTCAACACATAATATGTTTACCCTTCCTGCATACGTTTACAAGATAAAAATTCTTAAAGGCCACGTCCAGAATTTAGCATATTTGGAGAGTCAATCACAGAGTAACCCACAATACAATGATTTTGATTGATTCTGCAACAATTGAAACATTGCAAGATTATCATCTAACGCCTCTTTATCACACACACACTGACTGCAACTTATCCATGTCTGTGTGTGTTGTCATTCCAACATTAACTCTGAGCAGGAAGGAACTGTTCTCCTCCCATCTGTTTGGAGATACAGGCTCTCCACATTTGGCACAAAAAATGTTTCATGTCAAAAAATGCCAATCTTTTTATCTGCCCTTTGATGGGACGTCGTCTTCTTATCGTCCTTCATTGATTCTATTCTTTATTTATTTCTAATTTTGCACAACTTTTTGTCTCTTTCTCTGGCTTTCTTTTTCTGTGGTCTGTGCCTGTTTTATCACTGTCATTCCTTTGGTAATGACTCATATTGATTTTTAATGGTACACCTTCAACAAGGTGTTCTTCCCTTCTTTCCTCAACTCGCCTTAGAAGAGGCTTCCTTGTGCTTGGTTCGACTATTGAGTGTTTGTTCCATGATGTTGTCTTCCGCCTGAGTTTCCTGCTTTGGCATGATTGTCAAAGCACTTTGTAAACTCTGCTTTTAAAAGGTGCTGTAGGAATAAAGTTTATTATAACATGTACACAGTGTCTTATAGACATATTATATGAGCTGAGGTTGAAATTTAAGAGAAAAACAAAGGAACACCTTTGCCAAAATGTATGCGATATATCAACAATTGAATTGAGGTTAAACTCTTCTTTGGGTTGTGTCCTCTTGTATGATGTGCTTGTTTTTACCCACTTCTGTCAGACAGATTTTAAAGGCACAAGTCTGAACTGGACTGCCTGCTTTGTCCCACCTCTGTCTTGGCACTGATAGCCTATTATAAACTGACCTTTTAGTGTTACTTGCAGGCCTTCACCAATACATAACACAACATTTCCATTTTACCAGCATAGTAAGAAGGGGAACGGCCTGAGGGCTAACACTCGTAGTTTGTGGACGCATCAGCTGTTTGGAGAGTGTCTGTGCGTCAGACGGAGTCTGATCAACAACACGACGATTGCGAGTCTGCATGTTTTGGGGATTTAATCGAGGATTCAAGCGCGAAAAGGGGCTGAACATAATAAGACTCAGCTGTAAAATGAAAAAAAAAAACAGCAGCTGAAGTCTTGCACAATAAATTACAACCAGCTGACATCCCCGGTACCCCTTGTGTGTGATCATCTCAGCTCCACCCTCTTTAAACGACGCCTCCAGACACGCAAGACTTTATGAAACATCTCATCTCGACTCCGTCAGACGATCCGCAGGGAGAGAGTTCGTGGTGATCATGCGTCCACACGGGTGAGTGCGCCTCTGCTCTGCGTCCGCGCTGTTTAACTTTGTTTTGCAGGATGAAAAACTCTGCGGCATCACGTTTGTGCAGTGATGAGAACAGACTGTGCTCTTCTTTATCCTTTATTCTTCTCCAAGAGGTAATGCTACATGGCAACTGCGTAACGTTGCGTGCGTAACAGGAGTTTTGTACCCTTTGCGACAACGGGAGGACAATTACAGCTGAAAACCAACTTAGTCACTGCGCTGTGGGCCATTTCTGAGGTAGCATTGCATAACACTGCGTGCAACTTTGTGTTTACAGTAGAGGGAAAGTCACAAACCACATATGACTGATTGAGTTTAAGTTGATAATTGTTGTTGGGCTGCTCCACACTTCTCGGATGAGTAATTTACGCAAAACACACAACTAGGTTATGATGGTCTTCACAAACGGATCCACTCAGATAATAACAAAACACCCTGGAAAGAGTTATTCTGTGTAATGATAACGTCTGTATGTTTTTCTGTCGATGCTTCCAATGCAGTACTTCACTGCACGATTACCACGATGTCTATAGAAATAAAAAAATAAATGCTGGCAATCAAATTCCTCTTAAAATGTGTTGTAGTGTAGGTGTGTGTCTCTTTCCTGGCAAATAAATGACCGTCAAAATCAATACTTCATTTTTTAAATCACGGTTATCTTGAATATTGTGAGATTCCGACACCTCTAACCTGTAATATGGAATTATTTTGGGGTAGCGTTAATTTGACCTAAACTGTAACTTTTAGGTCATACAAAAAGTTGTATAAAGCCCTTGCTCCAGAGGAAACTTGGCCTCTGATGTCACTCAGTGGCAGAGTTGCATTGTGGGTAATGTAGGCTGCAGGCTTAAAAAAAAGGCAATGTCTGTCTCTGCTGTGTCGATTTTTGTGGTCACTTGTTTTGAAACCCTAATGAGTGCAATGATAGAGCAGCGGACTGCTTTTCAAAAACCTTGTGCCTGCATTACCTACCATGCAATTAAGCCATTGAGTGACATTACTCTAGACCAGTGGTGTCAAACTGATCCAGTAAAGGGCCACTGTGGCGGCATGTTTTCATTCCAACCAAGCAAGAACACACCTGATCCAAATCAGGTGTGCTCTTGACACCACTGCTCTAGGCAATCTATCAGATTACGTGCATCACCCTTTGGAGCCATAGGTGGCTTTATACTATGTTTTTTTTCCACATACAAAGAAGTGCTAAAAAAATAGCTATATACACACTTTGATGTGGAAAATTGACCCTTTAAGTAAAAGAAATAAATGATGAACTGTCCTAATATGAAGTTTTGCATCTTTCAGGTCAATGAGTATATTGGGGGCACTGTTCGTTCTGCTGGCAGGAGGTCAACAATGTGTCTCGGCTACCACTGACACTTTGGCTCCACCAGAGGTCTCGCAGCACAATGGCACTCTGTATGCAGCCTGCAAAATGAGACCCAGCACCTCACTAGCTGAGGGTCTGCCCAAAGTGTACGGTCAGGCGCTGTTTAAGCAGGATTATCCTCAGGGAAAACTCAAAGTCCTGCTTCGGTTCAACGGCTTCCCCACAGAAGGTGATCCTCAGCCCAGAGCGGTGCACATCCATCAGTACGGAGACCTGAGCCAGGGCTGTGACTCCACTGGGGGCCACTACAACCCACATGGTGTGCCTCACCCCAACCACCCTGGAGACTTTGGTAACTTTGAGGCCCAGCAAGGGAAAATCAACGCCATGATGGAATCAGAGGCAACAATGTTTGGAGGGATGTCTGTGATTGGACGAGCAGTGGTGATCCATGAGAAGATCGATGACTTGGGGCGCGGTGGGGATGCCGGGAGTCTGCTGCACGGGAACGCAGGAAGGAGGCTCGCCTGCTGCATCATTGGGATTTCATCCCCCAAACTCTGGAATACACACCAGAAACTGTATACCAGGAGGCTGAGGAGTAACTAATCTCACAACAATGGTATAACTGCAGGCCCGAAAAAAAATGTTTCCTTTTGATTTCATTCATTCATTGTATTTCTTGTTTGATAACAATAACTAAATCAGTGACTCAATCAAATAGCTGTCTCAAACATTCAACAGTGGTTTCTCAAAAGTAAGTTACCATAAAAAGTTGAAAGCCCAGTCGCCAGGATAAAATGTTGGCATTTAATATTTCGACAGATACTCTCACATTTGTAGTTGTCGTACTTACTGTATTTATCATTATAATCACGTTGACACTGCATGTTCGCGGTCTGACTTTCAGATCAGAAGGTGAAAGGGATGCCAGTGACTACAGTTGTCTCAACATTTTGTAAGTGTGACAACACTGGATATTTTTAAGGAAATCGCATCTCCATTGTGGCAACAGAAACGGGTATTTTAAGACTAATCATGATCATTTCTGACCCCTAACCAAGTGATTTTTATGCCTAAACTGAACCAGAACATGAGCACAGCTTACTCAAAAGAAAAAATGGAAAGTTGCCACAAAAAGAAATGTTTCAATATATCTGAGGTTTCTGAGTACTGAACGTACTGTGCATTGCCAACATTTACTCTGGCGACTGGGTTGCAGACAGAACTGGTCTGGGCCAATTTCAAGCTTTCCACAACTTTTTTCCAGACTCAATTTATTTACATTAACATTTATCTGCACACGTTTGTGTAGAAAACTATGATTCCTAGAGGATGATTGCTCCTGACGTATTGAGTCCCTGATTCTTCCTTCAGCGCTATTAAGGGTCAAAAGTTAAAGCAACATTTTGCAGAAATAGGCATTTTGTGTGACTAAGCGCCCCCCACAGTTCCTGAGTGCAGCACAACTTTTGTAAATACAAATCCCAGGTCTGTAACAATTTGTCAGATGGAATGTAGGTGTTCACTACAAACAAAACTGATTGCTTCATAACTATGTTAAGTCTTGAAAACGGGTATCTTAAAATAAATATGTAGGTAACAATGTGATTCTACCCTCACTGAAGTTACACAGAGCAGAAACGGGTGATAGCTGTGACAGAGACAACCTGTTACAAGACATTGTTCCATCAACATGATTTTGAATCTGTTATTTTAGTAAAATGTTGCATAATGTTGCTTTGAATTCGTCCAATACTTAGTTTAGGACCAAATACCTGCAAAAATTTTATTTTCTATCAGCCTCAGCTGTACTCTGTTTAACGTTTGTTATCATGTTAACTTAAAGTACTACATATGCACGCATCATCAGAATGTGACCATTGTCACTGCAAACATGTTAGTGACAATAAAACATGTTAGCATGCTGATATTAGCATTTAGCTTCAAGAACCTGCATCACATACAACAAAACCAGTAGTTGAAAATTATTTATTTTGCAGAAATAAATACATTTTGTACACATTTCCTCACATTGAACACAGAAACACACATGGCTCTAATGTATCTGGTGAGTGAATAATATTTTTCAACACAAACACATCATTGCTGGTAAATCTAGAGGGTTGTGGCCTCGTTGTGTGACAGACTAATAGCTGTAAATGGATTCTTAACAAAGGTCTTTTGGTTCAACTGACACATTTTTGTAAAGAGTCACATGTTTGTCCATCTGTCAAAAAATGAAATAAAAGCATGGTTTAAAGACGAAAACGCGATCATTTTTTAAATCAATGATTAGTACAATCATGCAGCATTTTATACATCTTTTTATAATATTGTGTTTGTTGTGATTAAAAATAAAAACTCTAATCAGGTTGTATAGTCTTAAACTAAATGACAGCAGCTCCTGAACAAAATATTCTGGCAAAGAAAAGAAGGATGGGTACATTTACCAAGAATAAAAGAAGAAGCTGTTTGGAAATGTTGGCACTATAAAGCTGCTGCTTAGCTTAGATATTTACAACAGCTGAATGTCTATTTGTTGATGTAGTGATCAATACAGTATGGTTGGTAGGTTTCTTTAAAGTCAAAGGGGAGGAGTGTGGACAGAGGTAGAAAGATAAAGGACAATGTTTCTGCCGGCATCAATTGCACTTTGTCCTTCTTAATCTTTAATTCATTTCTATATGAAACAAAGCTGGAAGGAGTGTCTTTCTCCAGAGTCAACAGCAGAAATGTAAAACTTATTACATTCTCCTTCACTGTTAAGTTGTGGGATAAAATCGAAGACTGAAAGGAAGAAAAACCTAATCATCACAGCCACATCAGCTACAGTCCAAAGCCCTTTTCTGCTACTTTTAAATCACCGTAAACCACCGTACCTACACCTCTGACACATCCACAGTGTTTAGTGTCCAGCGGTTTGTGTTTGACCCTCTCCTGTTTTTAACATGACAGTTAAGGAAATGTTTATTTCCCCCCAGTTTGGTTTGGAAGAACTTGACTGACCTGCACAGAGGTCTGACTTCTTACCATTTTTTGTGTAAGAACAATCCCAGCAGAGTGCCGGCTGTTGTAGCAGCATATTCATGTTAAACAATCACATTATTTTACATTGTGCTATGTTCTGGTGTCCACATACTTTGGGCCGTTTATCCATTTAACAGGTTAATCTACACGAGGCTCTTAAAAAGTGAGGGCACAAGTTAGATACCCAGTTATCAGACAGTTAAGATTTTTTTAGCGGTGTTATGAGTCATTCTTCCTAGTTTAACAGGGTTGATTAGTGAGAATAATCCCACTAAAGCATAAATAAAGTTTCCCGATAATTGGTTTTCATATTTGCTGGATTTACAGTACATTATTGTGTAACGTAGTGTCCATTTCTCCAGATAATTTTCATTATACCTAAAAATTAATAAAGTGGCATCATATTGTAAATGTGTCGTTCTTCCCTTTATTCTAAGATTTCCTGACGGACACAAACATCCGTCTCCTCTGAAAGCTCTGTCTCCTGGTGTGGCTGGTCGTCCTCTTGCTCTTCAGGAGAACTCACGGCAGCAGCAGCAGCGGATGCAGCGATATCCGTATTTTCCTCTGTAATAATAATACACTCCGTCTCAACAGTTTCCACCCCATCAGTGCATTTATCTGACTCACCCTCTCCTCCTCTTGAGTTCTCTAAAGTTTCCTGTGAGTGGCTGAGGTCTGACAGGTGTTGTGTGCTCACATCGGGCACTGTGGGAGGACAATCGCTCAGACACTCCTCTTCTTTCAACTGGTGACTCGTTAAAGCCGTTAAATCGATCGTGACCTGTGATCGATCGCTGTTGTTGCACACTTCGCTGTCTGGCGTCTCTGGCTCTTCCTCAGCCGACTGGTAGGAGGAGTTCTGCTGGCACGACCCCTCACTGCGCGGCGATGGCTCCTCCTCGCTCAGTTCCTCTCCACCACCCGAGCCAGCTGCCGGTCCAGTCTCTTGGTTTGGGACTTCTGCGGAGCTCTGGTGATCGACAGCTAATTTTTCAGTCCCTTCGTCACCTGTAAGAATGGAAGATGTTAATGTCCCTATTTTCAGGTTCGTACTTTTATTCAAGGTGAAGGAATAGAAAATGTTTACATGCTTTAATGCTAAAAAAATGCATAATTGTTCTGATAGAGTTCACTGCTGCAGCACCTCTATTCATCCTCTGCCTGAACGTTTTGGGAACTTTGAGAATTATAATCCTGCAGATACAGAACGCCTGGTTTCAATCCAAAGGAAGATCACATTTTAAACAAATATTCAGAGAATTTCTCAAAGAATTTACATTCATTTCCAATTACTACTGTTATCTTTTTTTTGCAAATTGTAGGATTTAGTTCTTCGAGACAAGAAGTGACAGCGCTAATACTCCACGCAGATCACCAATAGACTACGGCAGACGAAGATGATGCAGTTAAAGAGCCCCAGCAAAGCCTCAAATGCAGGGGGAAAAAAACACACAAAAAGAAAGAAAACATGATGTAAATAAGGTATATAAGTAAGTAGGCTTGTAGAGTGTGTTAATTTGAAGACAACATCTCAAGTGGAGCTCAAACTGAAGCTTCAGTAGACGTTTAAGTCAAATGCTGCAACTTTTCCACCTCCTCAAGCGAGTAATCTTTTATGCACAAATTTAAAAAGTTTGCATTACAAACAGCTGAACTTAAACGCACCTTTTGAATATTCACCTTCTTGTCCAGGTGACGGTGTCTCCTCCAGCTGAGGATTCAGGATGATGCTGTCTTTTCCCCCTAATTTGAAAAAATATTATCCAAAGTAAGTCTAAATGTTGTCGTGTCATGACGTCAATACTAAAAACTGCTGGATGGGGTAGAAATGATTAAATGAAACGTGTGCCGATATGAGAAGTGATGGAAGAAGATGAAGTTCAAAAGTTAAAAAGCGGATGATTACGTGAGGAACATACTTCCATATATTCCCAGAGACACATTATAAGTCAGGCCTCCAGGTAGCAAGAAAGAAAAGGACAGAAGAAGAAAGGCATACAAACATCAAGTTATTGTAAACAGTATGGAGAAAACAGGCTTCAATGAAAAGCAATAGTTTCAGTCAATTCCTTTATTTTTACCTGGCAGGCTCCACAATCCGGACATTTCTAATGTTTTTAATTTCTTCTCCAGCTCTGCCACTCGAGTTCCCAGAATCCTAAAAAGACAAACAAACAATGAGTGTCCGTCTTCTCTCCGATGCGTCCAAAATCAGTGCAGAGAAAAAAAGGGAGTATACAGAGAGAGCATGAGGTATGAGAGGGAGTACTTGTTGATCTGGCGTTGGTGCTGAATCACCATGTTCTTCTCGTGGATGGTTTCCAGCAGAGCCGTGGCGAGAGACTTGAGGTCCGAGATGGACTGAGGAGTCACCGGCAGACTGCAGCCGTTTTCTTCAGACAGAAGCAACTCCTTCACTGCAGACACACCATCAGTCACAGTATGAGTACAGACACCGCAATCTTTTTCTCCACCACAATAAACTGTAAGAGGTTTTACACCCTCTGACCTTGTTTAGCAGAGAGCACACCAGTCAGTGCACTACTGTTGGCTTTCCCACCGATTTTAGAGTTTTTCCTGCACTCCAGGGCGCTCTGAAAAAAACCCATTAATGAGCGTCAGAGGTTTCTGTTTCTGGAAATCTTAAAATGCAACTGTCTTTACAATAAATCCACATTCTCAAACATATAGAAAAACTACAAGTGGCAATGTTTTCATGAAATTGAGGAAGAAATAAATAAGGAATAAAAATGACAATAAAAGGATAAAAATGTAGCTACCTTATACTTCATGAGATTCGTCTTGAGCAGGGTGATTTCTTCTTGCAGCTGACTGAACCGTTGATGCAAATACCTGAAAGATTGTTGAACATAATCAGCTCTAACCTTTCGCAGTTATGACTCCAAAAAGTTAAAATACGTAGTGATCTCTTTTATGTTATAGCTATACAGTACTTGAATATTGACATGAATAAATCATAGTTATCTCATTGAGCTTGTAATGTCGTAGAGGGACAAGTGTTTCAAACAGCATGCGCAGAACTTAGAAATTGTTCCTTTAACTGTGGACATTGCTGCAGACACTCAAGTGACGGACCTGTTCTCCATGCAGAGAGCGTCGATGTCTAATACCCGTATCTCATCATTGCCCACGATGTGGTTCATCTCCACGTTGAGGCGATGAGCCTTCTGCTGGAACACGTCGCGCTCTGCCCGAACGTCCTGCAGCTCGTCTGTGAGCGACTTCACGCTGTGCTCCAGAACCTCGTTCTACAGCAACGCAAAACACACCGCGTTACTGCGCGAGCTGCGATTTCATCTACTAATGATACAGGTTTGTCTCGATCATTACTGTTCAGTATCAGCTTATATATCACTGATGGTTTCATTCTTTTCTCCATACAATGTGACCTTACACAATATTCGACTTTTCACTTATAAATCTTTAATAAGTCATACATCACGTTAAGTTGTGCTTCTGAGAGAGCCTTTCTGTATTTAGCTCAGGAATGGTGAATCTTTCAAGGCTGGCACAGCATTTTACTTAAATAGGTTTTGAGTTTAATGTAAAAACAGACGCCTGAGACACAAATAAACTTTATAAGAAATATGGTCGATATGACAAATTCTCTGAAGAAAGTTTAAATCAAAACAATTTAATTGCTCAGTATGTTGGCTTGCACTGGTGACTCATAAAGGGGCTCGTGATGGACTCAAACAGACCTCACATGTAGAGAACAAGATGTTAGTTACTTACTCTAAATAAATATAATTCAATATGGTGTTTTATTGCAGATTCAAATGTGTAAGAGTCTATAAAAGTAGAGCAGAAGTCGTATATTAACAGGAATCTGTTCTGACCTGCTCTCGGGCTCTCTCCAACTGTTTGACCAGATCCTCCCGCTCGTGTGCGGGAAAGTGTCGAGCGCCGACCTCCTCGTCTCCCAGCCTCTGTTTGGTGATGGTCATTCGTAGAAGCTGTTGGGAGAAACATACAACACATCATAAACATACAACCTAATTCAACTGTATTCAGTGTGATGCACAGCGTGACACGGTACCTTGTTATCACCCTGAGCTTCCGCCAGTCGTTGTTTCAGCTCCCTCACCTCCTCAGAAAGTTGACTGCTCTTCTCTCTGGAGTCTCTCAGCAGCTGAGCTAAATTCACCTGAACGACACATAGATATGAGGTCACATCGGCGAGACCACACAGGCTTAATGACCAACATTTGAAGCTGCAAACAATAAGGGCTTTATGCTCCCCCTGTCTTTTAATCTAAAAAAACATCTCCAGGTTAAAATCCACCTACCTGATTCCTTTTCTCGGGAGGTAGCGAGGGATCTCCGTCCTATTAGTTATACAAAGAAGGGAAACCGTCATGAAATGTGGACAACAGACAAAGACAATTTATATTCTCTGTTCTGCTTCTCCTATTATAACAGCAACAAAGCATCTTTGGGTCGCACAAGGATGGCTTACAATGAGTTCTCTGTACTTCTTCTTGAGTCCTTGGTGTCGCTCTCGGAGCTGGTTGGCCATCAGTTTGTACTGATCTCTCTCCTGCTGGCAGGTGTCCAGCTCTTTGGACAGAATCAGCAGAGCTTCTTTCTTACTCTCCAACTTTCGCTTACATATTACGAACTGCGTGTAAGAAGGAGAAAGAGAAAAACGTTAGATGTTAGAAGAATATACAGGCAAAGAAATCTCCCAAAGACAAAAAACTTCATGTTAACTTGTTTGTTGTTTATTAACCGTCCGGCGTTTGAGGGTGATTTTTACACATCTTATTTTAACAGTGATTGCATGTAACATGAGAGCCATGTGTTCTGTATCTAAATTTGCAGAACAATCTGAGCACTCTGTGCAATGAGGCATGCATTAGTCCTAGAGCACTAGGAGAGAAGAGATAACTTGGCTGTGAAACTGAAAAGTTGAAGCCTAGTTTTGTTGAAATTGCTCCACTCATTGTGAAACCACTTTTACTCATGTGGACCAAAGGTTTCTAGATGCTAGCAATGGGTTAACTGTATTCTTCACAGATGATTCAGAAGAATCACAAAAGCAGACAAATAAAATAGATAAATTAGAAGAATTTATAGAAGAGCTGTCTGTCACTTTACTTTCACCGAAGAGAGATTCATATCAAGCTTCATGGGATGTGTGCAAATAAAAATAATAAATAAAAAACAAATACACAGATACAACTTATATACATAATTTACAAAAAGATAATTATAATAGATAAGTTATAATAAAATAACCACATGGACCTGCTTCTGATAAATACTGACATTTGTCATGATCTTGATTAACCTGTTAAACCCGAGCGGAGCCCAACTTGGTACCAAATAAGTGAAATATAAAAGTTTGGTACCAGAGCATTTTTAGGAGCCTCTGCCTGAGTGCTCTCTAATTTTGTTCTGATTCACTTTATTGGCATGAAAATCGGCGGAAGTAATGTTCAGATGTTCTGCTAGTGTTCGCTCGAGATCTGGTGCTGCAACCGCATCATTCCTCAGGGATATTTATTCCAAAGCTGTAATTGTTTTTTAGCTGAAACAAAACCATTTGTTCATGCTTTGTGCCAACTTCATTCACTCAGACCCAGTGACGTATGCACGTATACTGATCCATCTGAACATATCGCTCAAGTGTTCCATTTATTATGATAACTTGATCATTCAGATAGACCTTGTAGTTGCAGAGATATTCTCTGTTAATTACGGGCATATCGTTTTCCAGCAGCGACCCCAAACAGAGGCCACTTCTTGTCAGGTTAAAGTGGCAACAGCTGATAATTCTCCTTATTGATTAATCTTTAAACCATGTGTTTGATTAGTTGTAAAGTCTAACAAATGTTGGAAACATTTAGAAAAACACCACATGTTCTCAGTGTATATAAAATAAAGGAAAACACAGCTGATCATCACATTTGAGGACCTGAAACAAGTGGAGGTTTGGCCATTTTGCTCCATAAACTCATTACATGATTAATCACATTATCAGGGCTGGTGTCAATCAAAGTGTCCACTAATTGATTAATCATGTGTGACTCACACCTGAGTAGAAGGCCTAGTTTAAGAATCATTCCGGTAGAAAAAAGGCGTTTAATTCAGACAATAAAACGTTGTACTTTGCTTTTATTTCATTATATTGGATCTATGCTGTTGACCTATCATCAGCTGTGTCTAAATGTACTGACTGTGACAGATAATCAGTAATACGCAGTGAACAGACAGCACACCTGCAGTGTGGTACACGTTGTTATTGTTTCACAGGTCTGCTGCAGGTACAAGGGAAGAGAAGAGAGAAAAACAAACCTACTTCCTCATCTACATTCCCTTCAGGCTGTTGACACAAAAGCAGGTTTAACAGTTAATCCTGTTGACTTTGTCTCATCTGAACCACACTGTAAACTCGTCTGCAGCTCAAGACTGGAGGCCAAAACAGGAGATTTAAAGACAAACACTTCTACAGCTGATGGAGCACAACCTGGGCAGGACGTAAGTGATGATAATTATCCTCTCTAAAGGTCTCCACAGTCTCACCTCGTTGAGCAGCCCCTGCCAGTCACTCTCGCTCCTCCTGGACGGATCCATCTCCGCACGAACAGTTAAAAAAAATAATAATAATGTTTTATTAAAAATGACGCAAAGTGAGTCTCAAACAAGCATCACCATGTCGGTTTTTGCTGGTCAGGTTTCCAGACATTTCGCATCATCAAAACGGATTAGCTGATCGAGGAAAACACCGTCTGCATCACTTCCGCCCGTTGTGACGCCAGACGCGCGTCACGACGCATTTGGGAACCCTCGTTAAACTGGGAACTCGTTCATGGTATTCATTTATGTGAAGTCTTTTTTTTTTTTTTTGGATTGATGTTATCTGGGACCAAGATTAGCTTGAAGAAAATAGATATCATCTTCTTTTATGAAGAAAACAATCTAGAAAGAACTGCATTTATTTGAAATCCATATTTGTATTGTTTTTTGTATCCATAAATGCAAGAGGACTAAGAGGCCTCCCAATATTCCCCAGTTCAAACATGATATGAAATTGTACTTTGAAACACTAAAAGGACAGACAAATCAGAAATCCATAAGGACAATGAGCATTTACAATTTCAAATTGAAATCTTCTTTTTTACGTCTATCAACGGACAGAAAAATGGCAAATTTACGTTATCGGTTAGCTGCAGATAAGGAAATCATAGCTGATCAGTGTAGCTGATAATACAAAGCCTATTGGCTTTTGCTGACTTAACAAGTGCAGCATCTACATAGAGTAGGTGGTGGTGTGCACCTTTATAGTTTTGTTTTGTGTGCAGCCAATAAAACATAGAACAAGAACAATACACTGTTGTCACGCTCATAACCCCGAACTGCTGCAGTTGTGTAGAACTATTCAATGTAGACATGAGCCACACATGTCGTTACTTACTTTGCATTGCTTTAAGAAGCCTTTACCAAATTATATAATCAATATGAACAAATGATCAAACAGACTAAATATATACCTGTTGTTTCAAAGTTCAATAATGAGGCTAATCAGGCTAAACATTTATGATGGATGATTAGCTCCATTGCTATGAAAAAGAGCGGGATGAAATAATATTGCATCAGTTGTGGAAGAAACATTATTTTACTTATTTAAAAACCACGAGCATGCTTAAATAAAGTGTTTTAGTATTATCAGTCAGAAAGACAGAAATTCAAAATTGTTCCTCGTTGGTGTTTCTTATAGACGATGTGTTTGGATTAATATTACTGCTGCATCAATGTGTTTGTTGTATTTCACTGTAGATGTGGTTGAGCTCTCTTTAATGATATTACATACTATTGAAAGGTTTAATCAACAGCAGTGCATCATATATTATAGAATAATCGTATGTTTGTCGTGTCACTGTACTGTGTGTCAAGTGCAGCCATGAGACAGTGTGCATGTACGAGCATTAAGTGATTCGTTGTCACATAGTGTGCACAAGAATGAACAACAAGCTGTAACATTTGGCCTTTTTACATTTCATTCATATTTGACAATGGATACAATCATGCTGTTGGTGCATTAGATGTTCTCCCAGAATGTGGTGAAACTTGAGAGAATACACATCCTGCCTGCTCTGTAAAGAATTGCTACTGTCGATGGGACACAATGGATGGTAAATATATGCAGGCAGATTTACCGAGGCTTTACCTCGAGAGGCTTTTACTTTGACATCGATCACTTCATAGTTCAACACTGAATGACAACAACAGACTCTGTCTTAAAAGTGTCCATGTGATATTGAACAGGAACATCCTCTCTCGACAGACTGAATCACAACATACTGTATAACCAGCAAGTAAATACTTTCCTCTCCCATTCTCTTAGATAAACCATATAATTACGTCTGTTGTTGCAGCTGAAAGAAATTGCTGTCTCAGACGCCAGATGCTGACATGACTATCAATTTCAGACCTGCTGGCTGAGGCACTCTATCTTTGCTTTATGGTCACGTTTCACAGCCTGTGCATTTGCAAAGACTGGAGGACAGATCAAAGAGCAAGACAACACATGTGGTTTAATCGTCTTTAATGCAATTGAACAAACCCATTCTTTATATAAGCCTTAAGGTTGTCGGTGAAGCGTTTTTGTAAAAGATCAACTCTTAATGATCAGTTTATGTTAGTAGAGTGGAAAAGATTTACAGAATTGCTAGGCAGGACACAAGGACAGATATAAGTACAGTAATATATTTTGTTTTAAAGAAATCTGAAATGGTAACAAAAACGTACTGACAATGCTAGATCTTGTTAGCATTTTGTTGTGTTCAGCTGATAAAACAGCCAATCATGCCATTGTTATGTGTGTGAGAAGAAAAAAATGTTCATTTCAAGACTCGGACTGAACAGACTGTTATTAAATTTGTACAATACATGAAAAATATCACCAGACCAGTAAAGAAAAGAGCACACATTTGTGTCCTAGGACCAAGTAAAGGTCATTCCAAAGTCAGATAGCAGCACACAATTAAACTCATGATTGTAATTCAGTGCAACATTCAGTATTATACAGTTTGCATAGGAATCAGGAGAAAATTACATTTTGTTTTGCAACTAATCAGGCACTCTGTTCATCCAGCAGCTAGCTATAAATATTCTACAGTTAGGCTTAAAGCTCATGATAGTAAGTTAGCTGATACATTCTGCTGTAAAAGAAGTTTGAAGAAAACCTGTTTCATGCACATTTAAAACACCAGTTATGACAGTTACGGAGATGAAATGTCATCATAATCTTGACTTGCTGCTCAGAAAGACAAAAAATCCCAGTTCTCTTAAAGGAGACTGATTATGCTTTTTCCTTTCTTTTAGTGTGTTATATAGGTTTTTTCATGTCAAAGTTTTTGAAAGTTTAAAAGAGCTCCTCTCTCTCACGGAAAACACTGTTCCTGAAACCCCTCGCCAGTAGACCCGCCTTTAATTCTGGGACTTTGACATCACTACGTCGACATGTCAAACATTTGCATAATATTTGTTTATATTCACGATACAAGTGATGCTAACTAGAAGCTGAAAACAGGACAGAACCAACTGGAGACACCGTTAGCAGTGCTGGCTCAGACTTGTGTGAGCCGACCAATCAGAGCACTCTGACTAAGTATTAAGGTTTGGGCTTTAGGACTTTAGATAGAGCGTTTCAGACAGATGGGGAATACAGTGCTGCAGCACTGGACAGTATGAGGAAACTGATGTGTTTTTTGAGCAGTAAGGCATGTAAACCTTTTCTAGAAGTAACCTTAAAATAAATTATGACCCTGAAAATAAGCTTAATATGTCTCCTTTAAAAAAAATCACCCCAGTGAGGATTTATGGGAAAGTTTTTTGTCATTTCATTTTGGACGGCCAGGCTGAGCATCTGAAACGTCAACCTCTCAACATCTTTTCAACACTCCATTTTTTGCTCTACATCTAGCAACTTGTGTAATTTTCTGAAGCTGACAATCCAACAATCACCTTCTTCACGAGCAATTTAGCAAGGTGTGGGGAAATGTGAAAGACGGAGCAGTCTGAGCTCTCTTTTTTCGATCTCACACAACTACTTCAGTCGCTCTTTAATATCTTTACATTTCAGGCCAGGCTACAGTCTACTGTGGCGTGATGGACAACCCTCGGCTTGGCCGTCGTTTGCTTGACAGAATTAGCCAACGCTTCTTTAAAGATAATATTTAGCATTAAATTAAAGTCTCGTCATGCTGTACATTTTGATGTTGTTTGTTTTATATTTCAGTCAACCTTCAGTTTTGAGCTAATGTCTTGGGGTCTATCATAAGCCATACCTTCATAATTTTAGAAAAGCACATGAGTTGCAGAAAGGAGTTTCTCTCAAAACAAGAAAGATATATCTACTTGCATAACAAAGATATACAGCATTGAGACTCCTTTAGCATACACGCAATAGTGATGGAAATGACCCACTGATTATTTGATTAGTCATCACTTTGCGACACATTATAAGCTTAAATCTACAATAATATGCTCAAAAACCATGGATTTGCCCTTGAAGCTGGAGGAGAAGATAAAATTCCTCCGGTCGGTGGTCACTGCTGTAAATGTACGGGGCGACTGCACGTAAATGTCCTTGAACTTGTGAAACTCTTTGGTCTCCACATCCCAGAGGTAGATCTGTGTGAAGGAATAATCACTGCCCAGCGCAAGGTAGTGCCTGTCTGTGAAGGTGAAAGGTTGGAGGATCATCGCTCCTCGAGAGGGCAGAGCCTGCACCTCAGTGAACACCTTATTGGCCCACTTGAGGACTTTGGAGTCACCGATGTAGCACGTCATGGCCAGATACAGCTCGTTATCCACCCGGAACGCTTTGACCGCCACCACATCGTCGACTTGCGGGATTTCACCGTGAAGTATGAACTTCAGGGTGCTCTTGTTCCACAGGAAGATGACAGGTGGCTGAGAGCGACTGGCTATGATGAGGTAGGACTTCCCGTCCACCTCTACAAACTCAGCATCTGTATCCCGAAACCACTCGTGGAGGAACTGGTACGAGTAGAAACCAGTTTCATTGCGGTCTGGTTGGTCAGTCCACTTGTACAGAGTAGACAAACCCGCCTTGGAGCTGTCCACAATCACAAAGTACCATCCACCGTCCATTTGGAAGACCTCAATGTCATTTGGCTTCGAGATGTTGAAGACCTCGATAGTTTGAAACTTTGTGAACTTGTTTTGCTGATCGTCAAACTTGTAAATATGGGAGCCGCCGAAGAGCTGCGTGACAATTATCAAGACGTGGTTGTTGACCAGAACCGACTTGCATCCAACAACAGACTTCCCTGCGAGGATAAAAAAGTTGTCACAACACAAACAATCTAAATTTGAGTGGATCATTAAAGGAACGCTTCACCCAACACTGAAAATTCAATCTTTATCTACTCATACCCATGCTGGAACGGAAAGTCAGGTGAAATTTCATTGTCCACAAAACATTTCTGTTTACTCCTTTGCAGAAGTATGTTAAATGTATGAAAACGATAATAACAAACATAAACTGTCTCCATAAAGCTCGTCCAGATGGTCCTAGTATCCGGGAGCCCCGAAATCCAAAATGTATTTAAAAAGACTATTTCTAAATCAATTTAACCTCGAGCTTGTGCATCCTCTTCAGGTATCTACAGGTAAAATTTCAGCCTAAAAAAGGGTGTAAATTATGTCTATTCAACTCAATTTGGGATTTCATAGCTTCAGAAGACTTCTATCACGTCAGACAAGCTGTATGGAGCCATTTTAATTTTTTTTTTTTTACATTTTAAATTAAGTCTCCAATTCAGTCAAACTTTACATTTTTTTAAGTGAATTGTTCCTTTAACTGACTCAAAAACAATAACACAGAGCTGTTTTACTGAATAGTCCTCATAAGGGTGACATGAGTCTTAATTTTTGTTATTGTCAACAAATCCTGTGAAAAGACCAAAACCAACAATTAATTATTCTGTTTCTTAACACTTGATAACTTCCCGCCAGCTTTTCTCTACCTCGTGCCCACTGGTTCCAACTGAAGATAGACATGTTTAAAAACACATCATAAGCATATGACTTCATTTAAAGATACAAAAAGGGTTAAATTACTTCCATAAACAGCTTAAGCAACACTTTTGTAAGAGACAGTATTTACAGCACCGGGACCTTGTTTCTGGGATTTGCTTAAAAAAAGTTCATTCAGTTCATTTGAATGAACTATTATGTGTTTTTGGTAATGACTTAGGGGAATAACCTGCATCAGGCAATTTAAAGGAAAAACTCATTGCTAGATTATCTGACTGTAAGAACAAATATAAAATATAGACAGACTTGTCTTTTAAAAAAGAAGACATCGGAGGTGTGTTGGCAAACCTGTGATATTGTCAAATTTCCTGAAATTCATTTCGATGTGATCCCACTCCATCACCACACAGCTGTTAGAGTTGGGGGCAGCCATCGCCACGTAGATGTCCTCTTTAAACGAGAAGATGTCCGCTGACATGGACTGAATGGGAATGGACTGATGACGCACAAAGTCTGTGAAACGCAGACAAAAACAGAAACTGCTAGACCTGCTGACAAAGTGAAAGAGGTGACGTTTAGATCCTCGCTGCTTAGGTTACATTTTTCATGCTGTGAAAAGCTTCTGGATGACTCCGTGGAGAGTTTTTGATGTCATATTTTCCGTTTAATAATTGGTTTTTCGCACAGCATACCTTTTAATGCTATTCTTGCGAACTAAGTTAGTGTAATGGAAAGGTGTTCCTTGTCTATTCACAGTGCATTGATCATTGTTCTGTCCATGATTATGAAATAAACAGAGATGTGACAACTGTGAAAATAACACTTGTTTTGTGATTTTTGTTTGTTTGTTTTTAGAAATAAACTACTTTTGATCATCACATACTTGACACATACATGGAAATACTTTCTGTTTTCTATCTACTAATAATCTCCAAGAAATTATGTTGAGAGTTACAACAGAGACTTCTTCTGTTTTCATAAATTAGAATCTATTTCTTTAGCCGTGCTAGCAGCATTTTTGTCCATACAGAAAAATCTTGATATATTTTTAGTGGATTAAGATGATATTTGTTCCAAATATCTGATGATGCTCAGAGGACAAATCCTACTGACTCAGGTGACTTTTTCTCAACCTTACCAAGAGGATGAGATTTGTTATTTTGGCTGCCATGAAATTTACTGCACACATTCATGTTCCCCTGCAGGATAAACTGAATTAACTTTGGTCATCCTCTGACATCTCCTCACGCGCCCCTCATCAGGTCCAAGCGTAGCTGTCCGATCATCTCTGACATACCTTCAGAACTAATGGCATTCCCATCAGCCTCAGCTGTACTTCCTTTTGCTAATTGTGCTAATTAGCAGATGTTAGCATGATACCTGCAAAACTAAGATGGTGAACGTAGTTTAGGCTGACGTTAGCGCTTAGCTCAAAGCCCTGCTGTGTCTCACAGAGGCGCTGGTGTGGAGCTGTGGACTCTCATTGTTTCTCAGTTTTGTTGTTTGTGAGTAGTTGTGTGTAGCTTAATTATGCATGGGCGTCTTCAGAGGTAAACATGTAACGTTTGTTTCTGAGTGCAGAGCAGCACACGTTTGTGTCTTGTTGAATTATTTAACAGTTTTACTGATTTCTTTCTTTCTTCCTTTCCTCTCTTTTTTTTTCTTCGGCGTTCGGCCTGTGACTCATGATAATTGATTTTGAATAGCATGCTTCTTATTTCACCTGTGGAGATGCAGCCGCCCGGCGGAATAGGAAGGTCATTGAGCCGCTTGCCCTTCATGTCACTGGGGCCTGCACAGAAGACATCTGATACTGTGGCGTTTGTGTTTTTCAGCCATGTCATCAGCCACTTGTTCTCGCAGTCGCACTGGAAAGAGTTGCCTCGCAGATCCCTTAATATAAGATGGAGGGGATCATCAGTATCTGCAATATCAGCTTGGACCCATCAAGTGCACAAACATTTTTTTAATATGGTTTGTTTAGAGTTTGAGGCGGGGCAGCGAGTCATTACATGTGTTCATGTGTTAAATACAAAGTCAATTTCAGTCCTATACCTGCTCCATGATGGTCTAATCACATTATGATGATCTAAATTATATAACTGCAGGCTAAAAAACAAAGTTTTAGTTCTGCAGAAAAAAGTATATATTGGTTCAGCCTGATTATCAAGCATTACAGTTTACAGTTTATGCCTGACTGTTGTTTACCGGCAACAATTTGTGCATTGTTTCTTAATAATGTGTATCTTAAGTGACAAATAAAACAATAATTCTATCAGCAAATACAAATCATTTGTAGATGCAAGGAGGAGAGAGACACAATTTTAATATTAATGAAATCCACAATATCACTCTTGTGGGGTTTAATGCTGCCAAACACAAAACACAGCCTGAGTCAGCTTCACTTAGGAATGCAGTATGGAAAAAGACACACACGCACACACACACACACACACACACACACACATACACTGCTGACACCACAACTGCTTACTCACAGTTCCAGCAACGAATCCAAGTCAAAAAACAGATCCCTTGGCAGAAACCTCATCTTGTTGTTGGCAAGTGATCTAAACCAGAGACACAAAGAGAGAGAGACCAGAGACACGCACGTTACTGTCATCTTTTTGCCTTTTTTTTCTCCCCAACTTGTAACACGAGTCTCTCTCTGTGATAATAAGGTGTCGGTGCTGCAGGTTGCTGCGTGGACGGCGGAGAGGATGACAGCAGACTCACAGATGAGTCAAATCTCGCAGGCCGCGGAAGGCGTTCTTGGTGATCGTCTCGATCTTGTTCCCTTCAATGAATCTGTTCAGTGAGTCAACAAACAAGGGTCAATACGAACACATGTCATACACTTTATCAACTCAAGTGGATGTATGTCTGTAGCTTTTGTTAGTTGAGCATGTCAGAACATTATGCTTATCACTATCATTTCAGGCCCATTGATGGGGCTGGTGGGGTCAGATAAGAGATAAACAACATGATGTAATGCATTTATTCAACATATTTATTGGGTATTATGTGGTGTAATCAAGTCAGCTGTCATGCAATGAATTGTGAATACATTTATGCTAAATAATTATAAAGAAAACCACAAAACATTAGGTAATTCTGTTGCATTGTGTTGCATAAAGAAAGCAGTAAAGTAATCAGACGATACTCACAGATATTCCAGATGTGGAAGGCCAGAAAAGGCGTCATCTTTGATTGTGGTCAAAGAATTTGCATTTAGAAGTCTGTAAAAGAAAAAAACAAACCTTGACAACTGATTATACTGAACATTCAAACTTCTATCTTTGGCACTTCAGCCTTTTTTCTGACTGGGAATCTGTGCATTATTGACTTTACTTGAAGTTTTCATCTGCACAACCCAGCCCTGAAGTGTCAACTGCTGATCAACCGGTTTGATTAACGAGAGTTTCACGTGCACTTACAGCAGCTGAAGAGAGGGCATGAGTGCAAACATTCCCTCTGTGACTTCAGAGATAGATCCATTTACCATGCTCCTGTTGGAAGAAACACATAAATCAGAGTCTTAACTAGGAGCGGGACATGCACACACTCTGTACCAGACACATCAAGTGCCAACTCTGCAGGGAGGCACGGAGCAGCAAGGGGGGGGAAAAAACGTCTCCTTGAACGCAGCATTAATTGCCCTGTGCTTTATTGATGAGATAATCCAAGACAAAAACTGGTTTACTCACAGGGAGTTGATCTCGTTCGGTATAGTCCGCGGGATGTGTGAGGTGCCGACGCAGATGATGGTCTCCTTGGTACAGGAGCATCCTGAAGGACATTTGAAAATCCTTTTAGATTCAGCCGCTCCAGAAATAAACAGAAGCGCGATCCCGGCCAGAAGCCACTGCTGTGTATGTGCCATGTTGCCTCTTGGACATTAATAATAGTAAATGAGACGGAGGTCGGCGCCGGCAGCAGCTTTAACCCGCCTAGGCGACATCAAAATGCAGCAGTACAGAGGAAAGCCCTGACACAGGCTGATACGGCTGCAGCTGCGTCCCGGAAGGCTGCTTCAGTTTCGGACAGGGGAGGAAAAAAAAAAACAAAAAAAAACATCGACTGATCAATAATCACAGTAGTAAGGGGAAGGCTCTAAAAAAATCAATGTGTGGACATGTATTTAATATCTATTTGTGTTTATAACAGAAAACGTCATTTGAAAAATAAAAAAAAAAGTGATTTTCAGGCTGGTGGAGATCAACACAATCAGCACAAAGCGGACTGAAACACACAGAAACGAGGTTATTTCAGCACCATGGAGAGTTAACGACGTCCCGAACTCACGTGCAGGCATGGTCACGTGACGCGTTCTGCATACCTCAGCACTTAACTTAATGTCCCACAGAGAGGAGAGTGCATCAACAAGGGAAACAGCAGCTCCATACATGGAGACAGGCTGCAGGCCAGCGAGTGTTTGTGCACCAGGGGATACATCTAGCTGTCACCAGATGGGGTTTTGTTTGGGTTAAATTCATTTGATTTAGAAAAACCCACTGAGTCAGCCATTATAGTGAATCCAGGCGTTATTGCAATTAATAGTTGGCTGAAAGTAGTTGAATAAATGACATAAAAAAGAATGTAGATAAAACTGGTGAAAAACATTGTTAAATGGTGAAATCCTCCAGCTTTTGCCACCTCATTTGGTTGGTGTTGGCCTACAAATCAAAACTTTAGCAACACTGGCATATTGATTGTATGAAAATGTTGTAACATCCACAATTCATGTACGCTTTCATATGATTTATAGTCAAATAACATGCAGAAAATACATGAATGGTGATGTTGCTGAAGGGGGTGTTGAGTTTATTTGAGCTGTGGGGTTGGATCTTATTAAAAAGGCCATAGATTATGATGCATATATCAATCTTCTTCACAATATTTAATCCAGGCTGCTTGATTGGGATTGATATAACTGATGCTGTCATCTTTGAGAAACAACAGAGAGCTGATCTGTCTGTGATGAGAGACCTGCAGCCCTGTGTGCTGCTGTAACATGATTTCACCACTAGGGGGCAGCTGCTTATAAGCAAAGGAGGAAAAACTCGAGGTCTGAACAAGTTTTCCCGGCAAATGGAAGATTAATTCTGCTGTCTTTTGTAGTTTTCAGTGTTTTCTCGTCAAATTTTAAACAGTGTAAACGCATCACGTGTAGAGTTTGAATGTGATTATGGCCTCAGGATACATGTTTTTCTGATGAAGGGTTGTTTCATTTGTAGAGAAATGGGTAAAACTTTATAACAACCATCCTCAATAAATGGTCAATTAAGCAATTATAGTTAAAGATGATAGTTGATTCAACTTAATAATTATTTCACTGTTAGCAAACAATCAAATGCCTTATAATCCATTTATCAAGCCAGTGTGAAGGTTTATAAACAGCAGTTGCAACAATTTCTTTATAAATGGTTTATTATATTATTTATTTATTGTTTGTTAACTCTGAAATAGCTATTAACTATACATTTTTTGCATTTACAGTTTGATTTAAAAAATTTTCCCCATCTCTCTTTGTTTTCACAATAACACACACACAATAAAATACATATAACCTCTTCTGTAATTCAACATAATATACGTCCTATATATACAATATATGCTGGAATATAAGATATAGGTTAATAACTGTGACTGAAGCTATGATAGCTAAACAGATGCAGGAAGAATACAGTTATTTTTCACATTACACAATTATACAACTAAATACATGATGAAGTCGAGGTTGTGAACCAAGCAATACATGTGATAAAAATGATGAACAAACAATAAATACTAAGTGTTTCTTATTGAATGACGTGAAAATAAGAAAACAACACCTGTATTTTATTTGCTTTAAGAACACTGATAATAAATATCTGGCAGATGTTTTAGTCCAAAATTACTTATATTTTTTACCACATAACCAGAAGAATGTCGGTTTTACTATCTAACCAGTATCTTAACCTTTGTCTGTTCAGTATTCTAATAGCTCACAGAAGTCATTTTTCCTCACAGCAGTCATAGTTACACTCAATTGTAGCTTTCAAGCTATAAATGTAACTTTTCCTCTACATTATCTTTGCCCACACACTGTTCATAGAGAGAGGAATTCACTCAACAATAGGGTTGTTAGTTGTCGCAGCAGGCCCTAACAAGGTGCTGACCTTTGCCGGAGGACCAGTAGTTTATGAGCACGAGTGAAACCAAATACCCACTGCCAGAAGGGAGCAACCGTACATGTCTGCCATTGCTGGCATAATTCATGACAGCTCTCATCTCTCATTGCTGTTTTTAGGCTAGAGTATCCCTGAAACACTCAGGACACGTGCAAGCTGAAACCAGATGATGCCACAGCAAACATCTCTTTGCTGTTACTTTCTAGACAACCACTGATATGTGATCAAGGAACTGGAGAAATCCTGTCAGTAAGTTTGAGTTGTTTTTCCATTTTGTCTCTGCTAGATACAAACAAATCATATGATCCCCATCCATTTTGTATCCCACAAACATGATGAGATGCCTGCGTCTCATGACCTCTGACACAGTGAATGTTGTATTATTACATTTTGTTCATGTTTTGGATGTTTGTCCAACTTTATGAACTCAATGAAATGAACTTGTTTTCTTTGGCTTTAGCTTCCCTAGCTCACAAATCAGACAGCAGCATCTGACAATGATGGACGGTCTGATCAGAAAAATAATCATATTTAAGAAGAGCTAAAGAACACTAAAGATCATCTTTATTTGTTCTTATCCACCACGGTCATGTGATCGATTCTGTGTCAAATGCAACAGGGCGCTAAGTCAGAGCTGCCAGGATTAGTCGATCAGTCGATTACTCGTTTAGTCGATTGAAAGAAAATGAATCATGTCAATCATTTTCCCGTTCCAGCTTCCTAAATGTGAGGTTTTGCTGCTTTTCTTTGTGGGTTATGGTAGTAAATGAAGAGTATTATTTAAAGAAGCAAGTTGAAGACTTCACTTTGGGCTCTGGGAAACTGTGCTGAGCATTTTCAATATTTGTCTTTTGACATTTTATAGACTAAAGAAGAGATAAATCTGCAGATGACATCTGTGGCATCATTCCTTATAGAAAAAACTAAACTTATTCTAGAGAGTGCAGATTCTGAAGACAAAACCACCGAAACGCAAAGTATAAAATACATTAAAAAAAAAAAAACTCTGCGGACCAAACACACAAATAAACACACATTCTTTAAGTTTATTTAGCAATAATTATTATTACTGTACTTTTATCATTATGTCTGTTAGTACAACACTGATAATCCGAGTTAATATCATGACAGTTTATGTAATGTTTTCTCCATATGTTTACGTGTAATTTATCTATACTACAGTACAAATGAAAATGTGAGAAAGTACAAGAACATAAGATCAATAAGAATAGTCAGAACAAATTAGTATGGCCACTTTTTCGAGATTTTGGGATATTTTGCCTTCACAAGTAGTTGTAGAGTTTTGTTCTGGGCATTCATGTAAATTAACACAAATTTTATCAGATCTAGAAACTTGTAGTACAAAAAATAATTGTCTTTATATAAGTAATCAGCAAGGTAGATCCATGGATTTATTTATTAGTATAAGTTTACACCCTATTCACCTCTCATGTCGGCTCTTAAAGCCCCTAAGTGCAGGATTTTTATTTTATTTTACTGTGGTGCCATCTGATGGTCTTATAAAGAATGATGCTGCACTTGTAACTCCTATGAAGTTAATTGGTACAATTTCTGATGAGGTTTTCGTGTGGAACAATATCTTAACTAATAGTCTATATGTAATCTACTCATAATCTATAGATCAATTATAATGTATTAATTAAATGAACATTGTAATAAAAAAAGTTTGTAATCGATTAGTATTCACGGAGTTTATACTTTCAAATAAGTCTACAGTTATAAATGATTATAAATTTCTCATTTTATGAAATTAATTCTAAAGACACGTTGGCTCTTTTCAGGGGTCAAAAGGTCCACTGAAGGGGTTTTTCCTGGTAAACTGAGGAGCAAACCACAAACATATTAGGTGCTATGCTGAAGGAGGATAAACTCCAGTTCTTTTACAACCTGGCAACACAGAAGTTGTTCCTGACAACGCCTTATTAACGACCTATAAATAATTAGCAAAGCATTTATTAACTCTGATTAATCATGCATTACAACACAAGTCATCTGTAAAAGGTGTCAATCAGTAGTTTTGAATTATTATGATCTTTATGAATTCAGAGAAAAACCTTAGCAGTCTACAAAGCTACATTTAGTATAAATGTGTTGCTCATTATAAATTGGGAAACCGACCTAACCCCTCCACTGGTCGGTCAGTGAAAGTGACCTAAATACTCGCAGAGATCACTTTTCCTCCTGAAGTGAATTGTCATAATCGGTGGTTTAGAGTAGCACTTTAATCCCTTACATCCACTAAACTAGCTCACATATGACACTTTCAAATCCAAAGATGACCTTTTACCCTTTGAACTATGAAACCCTTGAGGTTTCAGAGGGGGCAACTTGGAGGAGTGCGGTGTCTGGCTGCCGGTGACTGCTTCACAGCAGGTGTTCAGGCTCTAAAACTTCTCCAGTTCCCACTCAGGAGCTGCAGAACGCTCAGCGGTCAGAATCAGAAACTCACCGGTGCTGCTGGATGGCACGATTCCACAGGAAACACAAGGACATCAGACTGGAATTATAAGAGCATGTTACTAAAAATACAGTGTACTTTTACTCAGGAAACATTTTTAATGCAGGACTCTTTAATGTTTGGTAAAAGTAAGGAAGTGAGAAAAGAATCATCTTCCTCCACAGGAAATGATCAGTCAGTGAGGTTTATTTATAAAAAAAAACCCTGCTTTTTTCCCACATCATCACCAGTAATCATTAAAACACCAATGCTTCGACTGTATAGAATACTGCAGCATTAAGATTTCGATCATCGTTGTAATAATGTCAATCAAAAATAATTTTGAAAAGTTTTGTTTCATTAGAATGCAATCATTCAATCAAGAGTGAATCTTATAGCATAGATGCCTTACAGGCTATTTCATTAATAGATAATGACGTAATAAAAATGGTTAATTGATTGGATAATAGACCATCACATCACAGTGATCTTAATTAATTTAGATATGTAGGTCCATGTTGTTTATGGAAAGGGAAGTTTTTTTAAACTGAAGAAATATTTTTTTGAAAAATAGGGAATATTTTTCTTTATTAATTCTTTATTAAATTAAATTGAAGGGTTTTTACTTGGTCTTATTCCATTTACTAATGCACCTGCCTACAATCTGTATAAACTGTATTCCAACTCAGGACTTGTTTGTTTCCCACTTTCACCTTTAAAGTTTCTGTTTCTTGATCAACTGGTCAGCTGTTGTTTGTCTGTGGGAGTCTAAGCAGTTAGAGCTCCTGTGGATTGATCCAATTTCAATAAATTTTTTTGATAAATACTGTAAAAACCTACAAGCGGTTTATTCCAAGCTCCATAAGTACACGCTTATCAGAGTTCACCCGATGCTTTGAAGCAGCCGATGTCTAGCCCCTGTCAGCTCTGTGACTGGACAAGCAACTGTCCCACCGACACTTGTCAACTCTGAAAATGTGTCACTGTAAAATCAACACTTGTTAACACTGGAAGATTTGCTGTGTTACTGTTCAAACTATCCTTCACGCTCCGGCGTTTATTTTTAGAGCAGGTACATATTGTATATTCTGTATCAACATCTGAAGTCTGAGGGCCGGAGCGAGGGTCTTCACATGGACTGCTGCTGACGGTGATTAATGGCGCTCATGATTTAACACCTGCTGTTTTAATGTAGCCACTGTAAGAAACTGATCTCAACACGCTTGCGTGAGCGGTGTCCCCATTTTAAATAGCTGCCTAAATTTATCAGCTTTGTGGAGGTCAGTTCAAACTCCGAGTGCGGTCGTGTTTTGGCACAGAAAGGGAGAATCAAATCTTTAATAGCTCAGACTTTGGGCAAATACAGAGCTCACATGCATGTTTTCCACATGAGATATACTATGAGAGTATACCATCAAGTATACAGGGGGGTGGTTGTCACCCCTGTATACTTTATTGAATAATTTGATATGTATCATTCAAACATTCGACTGAGAAGAGGATCTGAAAACTGCATTAAACATTAAGCAGTATTTGATCAGTGTTACATAATTTTAAAGCAATTAAAGGTCTAACCTGATGATGTGAAATCTAAGCTTGAGTCTTGACCTTTAGTAGTTTACTGCTGTTTGTCTTTGCACGGCAGGAGAAGCACTCACACGAACTTACACGAACAGATAAACAGGCTGCACCCATTGGTAAAATGCTGCAAAAACAGTCGGGGAGGAAGAATAAAGATCCTTTACTGAAGTAAAAGTAGCAAAAAAGTAGTAATGCTACTACAAGTACAAGTCCTGGATTAAATTTATACTTAAGTAAAATTGGACTCCAAGAAAATTGGTTGGCAAGAAAATTCTGAGAGGTCACGAGATCATAAATCATTGATGATTCTCTTTTTGTGTTTAATCTTTCCTTTTTTGTGGGGGTGAAACATTGGATTGGAACCGTTCTTTATGATAAACCAAGAAACGAAAATTTTTGAAGGAAATGTATCTTTGGGGGAACTGCATGCAACGGACATCTGAAACATGACATTGGGACCCAAGAAACTTCTCCTTTGTGAAGGTCCACGGGTCAAAAAGGTTGAAAGACACTGACTTAATATTAACATTATATTTAATTTCATAAACTTAAAGCTACTGTGTGTCCAGTCAACATTGTAGCTGAGTTTCTATCTGTTTTCCCAGCTAGCAATCTCCTCCCTCCTCTGTACGTCAGCACATGAACGCACAGCAGTAATGGCCAGACAGCAGCAAACAGGATGATCCAGCCATCCACATGTTCACAAGCACACAGGACCACCTCTTTATGGAGTACTCTGTCCTGAGTGGATAAAGTGTTCAAGGACACCAGAGAATGTGTTTTCTCTTTTACTTCTTGAGCGGGTGGAAGGAGAGAGATGGTGCCTGACCCAATAACAGTATTTACTGTTGGAATAAAGAGATATTTAACACGATATTTAAGCAGATGTACGGCTATCTATCCATCTAGATTGTTTCAGGGGCAAGCTGACTGAGATATCTAAGCCAACTAACAGTTAACAGTGTGGGTGTATTTCAATAGAAAAGAAAATACTTCCTGCATGAAACAGCTCACAACACCTGCTGTCTGAGGTAACTGGGCCATGATTTCTGGAGAAAGATCTTGCTGTTGAGTTTCATAAATGTTTTCTGTTGAGTTTCTGTTACCTTTCATTATCTCTGTGAATGCATGCATAGCAATACAGGTAAAAGGAAACGTTTATTTCTTTGGGGGCAGGGGGTGAACTGTCCCTTTAATGTTATTAGTAAGTAGTTACTGCAGCTGACAAATTAATGCAGTAGAATACAAAGTACAACATCTAATTCTAATTTTAATTCATTTAAAGTAAAGCACAAGCACCTCAAAACTGTACCTAAGTGCTGGACTTGAGTAAAGTACTCTGTTTGCTTTCACAACAGCTCCGAAAACAGATGATTTCTAAGAGGCTGCACCACATTAATGACACAGAGGGTAAAAAGTCTTTACAAAGTGACAAAGTCTTTATACTGTTGCCCTCTGTCCTTGATACTGCTGTCAGTGTGCCCTCCACATGGAGCAACTGTTGGCCCGACCCCTCCCCGCTCCTGCATACCACCAATCTGGGACCTCGTCCAGAAACAACAGTTGTGTCTTCAACACTTAGACAGCGCTCTAATAACTGGATCATTACTATACAAGATAGCATTATTCAGCATTGTCCCTGGTAGCAATCATTCCTATTAACAAACACAACACCGTCTCCTTCCTTTAGATTCATTCCAGTCGCCCGCAGATCCTGCATGTCCCAGTGGCGACAGAGGGAATGGCAGATTAGAGTCGCAAAGGACTCAACCTGCATCGACACATGAATGGATGAACTTATAGTAAATTCTTTGAGCTGAATGGCACCAGCTGGTGGGGAATATTTTTCTGCAGCTGTTTCAGTGAGAAGGCAGAGCGCTGATGGCATTCTCAGATCCGCAAATATCATTAGTAACAATATTATTGAGTGACTTATTATTTACTTTCTCACACTTCATATGTACATAAGCACAGCTACAGACCACAACCCTGGATGTAGAGGAACAATTTGACATGTTAATGTTGTTTACTTTTCTTTGTTAAGCTTTATGTATGTACATACTTGACACTGCGTAAGGAGCTACTGAGAAACACAGAAGCTGAGAAAGGCGAGTCAATCATTTTGTTTTTGCCACATAACAAAACTTAACAAAGCTGTCAGCTTTTCTGACATAACAGTTTTTTAAAAAATTGGTTAAAAAACAAAAATAAGTTTTTTTTTTATGTTTACATAAAAGTGAATACTGGAGTTCTTATAGGATAAGGCCACATTATAATTGATAGTATTCTGCTGTCAAGCTGTCAAGAGACGTGATTCTGTTGTTGCATAATCAATTAAGGAAGTTATCAATAAATAGCACTGAAATGCACACCACTGGATAAAGTCATTTATAAATTATTTATGCAATCACAACAGACATTGCTTATTTTATCCTGCCAGTATTGCCCCAATATTGATATGTCTGTACCAATGTGACTTTTGTTGTTTTTACAAAACATAATGCAGAAAAAAAAAATGCTTTGGGGAAATGTAATGTTTCAGTGCTCTGATGTCATTTTAATCAATTGTTTAATGTGGAACTGTAAATTATCCTGCATAGTATTTTACCACATTTGAGGGATCATATCAATGAAATTAATGTGTGTTTATGTATACACTGTGTATCTATACGATGTTATACTGAGTATACAAAACCTAATTTGTCCTGCAAAAGGTCAAATATCTTCTACAGCCAGATGAATACACTTATACAAATAACCAGTGGTGGAATGCAGCCAAATGTTCAAGTGCTGTTATTAATTATAAATTTATGGTACTTGTACTTCAACTGAGTGTTTCTAGTTCATGCGACTGAATATATCAGCTCCATTATATCTCAGAAGCAACTACTGTACTTTTCACTCCACTGCATTTGTTGATAGAATTAGTTATTCAGCCTACTTTTCAGATTGAGATTAGCAATACTAAATCAATTTATCAAAAATGATATATCATTATAGGCGAACCTGCACAGTAATAGACTTACATCAAGAAAATAAAATCTTTACCAGCTGAAACATTCAAATGATGCCTAAATTGAAATGGGCCATACTGTATAAAGAGGACTTTCATCTTCAGTACTTTGTGTTCGGTGATATTTCTTTTAACAGAGTTCTTTCACATTGTAGTATAAAGTGTCGAGGTCACGCTCCTTCTGGTGGAACCCAGCAGAACCTTCTTTCAGAAAAACTTTGTATTGTAGTGAATGGTGAGAGATTAATACATCTTTTTTTTTTTTTTTTCTTTTTTTTTTTATTTATTCCGAATATGCAAAATTTAAATTTTCGGCTCCGCGTTGGCTGCCAAGTTGGTGTTGGTGATGTGCTTTGTGAGACGATTTTTACGCCGAGTGGTTTCACACCAAGCTAGATGATATTTCACTTAATTACGACAAAACTGCGACTTTCTTGACTTGGAAAACGATCTTTTAAATTGACAAACATCACATGTGTAGCTCACGGCACAATTCAAGACTTCAGCACTCGATCGCTACTTATACCATATGTAGCTTTGATATTTTGTTGATTTTGGAGGCCCCTGTGGAGAAAGGAGCAGGAGCGTTTTCACCATCAAAACTACAGAATATAATCTTAAAAATAGAATAATCTAAAGAAAAATCTCTTTAGCGCACGTTTTGGCTTCCAGGAGGGCACTTTAGTGCACGTTTTTCAACAATTGGGCCACGAGGGGGGGCAAGCGCCCCCATTGCCCCCCCTTTGTGCACACCAGTGCTCACGTAGCACTTACTGTAACTTTGCCTGGGAAAATAAACAGAGGCTCCTCCAGCCTTGTGGCAAGCGTTAAGAAAAAATAGAAAAAGTAAATCTTCTCACTGATGGTCTCGTCGACTAATGTAGGTCATTTAAAGGCAACATTATTACACCGAGACGGCTTCATAGACAGTTAAAACTCCTTGTAGCAGCTTTAAGTAAAATATCTGAGCAGTTCTTCCACCATACATAATAATGTCAGTGTCTCAGAAAATGTGCTTAAAGGTGCAGTTATGTAATTTTAGAAAAGGAATTAAAACAGTAATGTAACGTTTACAAAATGAATAATAACACAAACTTCAGGGATTTTTATTTGATATAAGGTATGTCCATAAGTAAATAAACACGATGTCCATCGATGGAAATTAGGTGCCCAGAACACTGTGTGAAGCCAGAAAAGAGAGGTGTTGTCCTGTGCTTATTCAGTTTATTCAGTCCCGAAATAAATGAAGATTTTTCTCTTCTGATTAAAAAAAACAAAAAACAAAACCTACATAATGCACCTTTAAGCTATTCTGAAAACTTCGTGGAGGGGAGCTGTTCCTCAGGAAAAGGTGCTGAATCTTGAAGCTTTGTGCGTCTTGTAGGCAAAGTTGGGCAGTAAACATGTGAAAATGTCAAATGCTACACGCCCTCTCGACCCTGAGAGAAACCATCGTGGGATTTTCCTCGGGACTCCCCCCATCTCTCTCTCTCTCTCTTTCTCTCTCCCTCGCTCACCCACTCACCCTCCTCCCTCCCCGTCCTCCAGTCCCTCCAGCCCGCAGAGTTTTCCGTCCTGTGTCGGGATAACATCGTAAACGAGGACCACCTGACGGTACGACCGGGCTAAATGGAAGCAGCGGAGGAAACTCTCACTTACCGAGATGTCCCCGGACTTCACAGGAAGCTGCTCCCAGAGGACAAGGATAAGGACACCGCGGACGGTAAGGGCCGCGCCGCCGAGTCCAACTATGTGGATCTGGACATGAAACCGGACGGCGCAAAAACCGTGAAAGTAACTTTCACGGGCGAAGGGAACCAGCTGTCCGTGGTGAAGGGCGACGGTTCAAAACACGGGGAGCAGGACAAGGAGGGGGGGTTCGTTTCAGAAGAGCAGTTAGAGGACAAGCCTGTGTCGGGTGAGTCTCCTCTGGAAACTCTGACCAAACTCCCCAACACCGATCAGGACTTGGAGAATGAGACGCAGCTCGAGGCGAGCGAGTGCGGCGAACACGTGTGCAGTGAGAGCGAGGAGCTCCAGTACACCGACATGTATCTGAACAGCAAGACGGAGTCGGATGATGGTGGCAGCGCGGTGCTGTCCGACCACTGCGGCTCCGACACGGTGGAGGACGAGTCTCACTATATCACGACGCACGAGATCCAGCTGACCGAGCTCGACCACGACGTCGATTACGACCTGGGCCGCGGGACCTGCTGGGACTTTGAAGACAACAACCTGGTCTACTCGTTTGTGGATTACGCGTCTTTTGAGAGCGATGACACGCAGGAGGGGACTCTGATACTGGATGGCAGGAGCCAGGCGAAAGTGCAGTCTAATCTCGGTAGAGCGGTTGTCAGCACCGAGCAGGAGGACAGTGATCTTTGTGACTCGGACAAGTGCGCCAGCTCCGATGAGAGCGTGTTTAAAAACCAAAGCGGAGACACAAATGCGGGGAAGATTCATCTATCGATCAAAACGTCATCCAGGGCGCTGAACGAGCCTGTCAGCAGCTTTGAAAACAGCACCTGTGGCCGCACAAAACACTTTGGAGACAGGAGCCAGTTCTCTTTTGTGAGCTCTGGCGCCAGAGCGGGGCCCCTGTGCGACAGAACCCAATATTTCATCCCTGCTCCGGGCCGTCAGCACCTTGCAACTAAACTCAGACGGAAAGATATTAATGAGTATTCCAGCGGAGCGTCCAGCTCCATCAGCGAGCTGGATGACGCTGATAAAGAGGTGCGTAATCTAACCGCCAAGTCTTTCCGGAGCTTGGCATGTCCATACTTCGATGCCATTAATCTTAGCACCTCCAGCGAGTCGTCCATGTCGGAATATGGGCTAAATAAATGGTCAGCTTATGTGGACTGGAATTATGGAAACCTATCTCGGGGGAGAGAGCGGAGCGTAATTGCGCACAAGACTTCCAGCGCAACTGTGGAAATGAATAAGACTGTGGACAGTAAGAGGCATGGCAAGTCTAATGCCGGCATGAAAACACCACAAACAAAAATGTACGCACTGAACAGGAGATCAACTTCTCAACAATCTTCCTCTTCCAGCAAAAATATCGAGCTGACAGATCCCGCTCAGCCAAAGCAGCGCGGAGTCACGCTGAATTTCCGTTGCAATGTTGTCGCGCCTGAAGGCGCCAGACGTCCGAAATGCATTAAAAAGGCACGAACCAGTGAGGTCAGTGGGACTGTGCTGGCCGGGTCAGGGTGTGAGATGCAGTATCATCATGCAGAAAGTTCGGGGGACACACACAAAAGAGCAGTTTTTGCATCAAGTCTTTTGAAAAACGTGATTTCCAAAAAGATGCAGTTTGAACAGGAGCGCAAAATGGAGAGGGGCGAAATCCGTGACACGTACCCAGCGCTCTCCCCGTCGTTTCCGTTCAAAGATCAAGAGAGGAGTCTGGGGAGAGACTTGCAA
This sequence comes from Sparus aurata, assembly GCF_900880675.1. Taxonomy (NCBI): domain Eukaryota; kingdom Metazoa; phylum Chordata; class Actinopteri; order Spariformes; family Sparidae; genus Sparus; species Sparus aurata. The sequence goes on from NC_044187.1 coordinate 17,233,656, forward strand.
AGACAGACATCAGAATCAGGCTCGGCATTCACCGTTAACTCCGCTGACGATCAACAACTGGAGGGCAGCAGACCCGCTTCCTGTGAGCCTGCAGAGGAGCAGAGGAGCGACAACGCAGCAGACGAGTCAGAAAAGCCACAAGTTGAGCCTGAAAAAGCTCCGCTGGGCCACAGTCGGAGCAGCGCATTCAATTCGGTGAAAGAAGATGAGCCAGCACCTGTGAAGGAGTCTGAACCCACATGTTCAGCAGCTAAAGAGGGATTAGACACCAGCAGCATGTTGACCAAACTGCTTTTTGTTCCAAGCTGCCAGCTCCTTTCAAAAGAGAAGGATTTAACAGAGGACGTGCCCGGCTGCGCACCTGCTGCTCCACAGAAATGTGAAACGGAGTTGAAAACGGGCAATAATGGAAACATAATAGGTAAACAGGAAGACGAGAAAGGCGGAAAAACCCCTGAGATCAAAATATGCCTGAGAAGCGTAAAGGAAAACAAAGGCTGCACGCTGAATATCGCCAACCTGTTGACCCCTAAAATAAGTTTCAACACCGTTAACACATTCAGGGCAGCGGGCGATGCCAAGTGCCACATCACGTCTGCGTCAGATAAAACCCCCAACTTCACCGTTAGAGACATACGAGACACAAAATGCAAGTTCCAAACGCCGATTTATCACGTCAGAGATGTCAGAAAGTTGGTTAAGAGTTCATATCGTTTTGTTTCTTTGGATAATAGCGACGGTAAATGTTCCACAGCCGCCGATAAACCCGAAGAAAAGGCCGCAAAGGAGCCGGTAAAGCACGTACTACCATCTCCCATTGTCATTAAATGTCACTCAGTGAAAACGAACGTGAAACAGTCAGAGGCGTCAGAAACATCTCACAGTGACATCACGGCGATCAGGGCGCCGAATGCGTCCAAGCAGCTCAATCCCGACCCGTCAGACGTTCAACCGAACACCGACACCAAACCGACGAAACAGAAGTTTGCGGGCGAGACGGCCGAGAGGAGAAACGAGCCCACGGTACCGAAACAGGCCGCGTTAGAGAAGCTCAAGGCCGCCGTCAAAACGATGGAGCAGCTTTATGTTTTTGACAGAAACGAGTGGAAGCGCAAGACCCAGGCGCCGCAGCCGGTCACCGACAGCCACGTGCTGTCGCTGATTGCGCGCGAGGAGCAGGGCGCAGAGGAGCCGGACGCTGACAGGGTCACCGCGGGCAAACCGCAGGACGACAGAGGGGCTCTGAATATCATACACGTCCCCTATAACAACGACGCGTTCAAAACACAGGGAGAAACCCCGCAGAGTCGGACGTTTAGCAACAAGAGCGTCCTTCATTTTGGCAACAGGTCGCGCGTCAGCATCAGCTCGGTCAGCAGCTCCGGTCCACAGGGCGCCACGCTGCAGACGCCACCGGCTGTGAGGAGCCCCGACGCGCCTGTGGCTCCGCTGTCGGTGAAAATAGAGCCCTCGAAAAAAAATGGCCAGGTGGAGCAGGGGAAGGTCAGAATAATTCCCAGTAATCCCGCTGTAGCAGACTCAGAGAATTATTTGACCATACCAGGGCTGGGGTACACGAATGAAATCAAACTGCTCAATCGAGAGCCGGTTTCGAGGGATATCAAGACACCGGAGCAGAAGAAGTCTCCGTTAATCATGGAGTACCCCGCCTCGAGCATCTACCATCACCCAGGGGTGACAACGTTGCCTCCAGCGCAGCAGCAGGTGCTGTGCTTCTCCCCCTCCATCCCGACTGTGTCGCCCACACCTTCTACCGGAGAGACCCAGCGCAAGATGCTCCTGGACCCCACTACAGGACATTACTACTTGGTGGACACTCCCATACAGGCCACCACCAAGAGACTGTTTGACCCCGAGACGGGTCAGTACGTGGATGTACCCATGCCTCATTCCCCTGTGGCACCCGTCGCCCCCGTCACCCCTGTGCCTCTCTCTTTGTCCCCCCTGGCACTGAGCCCAGGAGCCTACGCCCCCACCTACATGATCTACCCGGGCTTCATCCCCTCGCCCACGCTGGCAGCCCAGGCGGTGTTGCCGCAGTCGCCGTGTCACTCTGAGGACGCAGGTGGAGAAAAGGTGAAAAGCGCGAGAAGCCCAAGAGCGGAAACCAACGCGACAGGCGGCGAGAGCGCGTATTACAGCGCGACAGGTGAGGCTCCGCTGCAGCTACCTGTGAGCTCGGGACACGTGACAGCCAGAGGAGCAGCAGTGAGCTCGGACAGGAAGCCGGTCATCAGCATCACAACGCCACAAGGTCCAAGAATAATCGCCCCGCCCTCCTTCGATGGAACAACGATGAGTTTTGTAGTGGAGCATCGGTGACCAAGGAAACGCCTCATCACACATGTAAGTCTGCTCTTATTCCACATGTTAGGTCAGAGTGGCAGCCTGCCTGTGGATGACTGTCACAGTGGCCTCATACTTTCATTTCCTTCAACCTGATTCAGATAATATCAGTTTAACAGTTTCATATTTAATGGTATTGTAAGTATTATAATTCTAAAGTCGCAGTAAGCCTTAACAGAAAGAAAGCAGAAGGGTTTTTTGGATGAACTTTATCATAATTTTGAAAAATGTATGAAATTTGATATGAACTTCAAGTTTCTAAATCTAAACGTTCAATATGGTAGAATTCAATACTGTAGACAAACAAATGTATCCAGTATGAATAACGTCAATTTTCACATCTTTAAACCCTTTAAAAAAACAGTATATCACTGCAGCACTTCTTGGAAGTGTCCTATCTACTCCTGTTAATAAATAATCCAGCCCTAAACTTTTTCCCTTGAAGGGACAAAACAACAAATTGTATTGTTAAGATGCAAAATGCTACTCTGACCTCAAGTATGTATAATCAACTGAATCTCTGCCTAAGTGTCACTCTGCCCGCTCTGCTCAGATTAGGAAAAATAATGAATCTGGGATCCTGTGTATTGAATGTATTTTAAGATACATTTTTAGTTTTTGAGCTAGAAACAAATGTGGAACACCATGGCGAGGCCAACTTAGGCCCTCGGGCCCCACTTTGGGCATCCCTGCCCTAACTTGGCAGTGAGATTTCTAGAGTTTGATATATTGAGGTTATTCTGATGCTGAGCCACGTGGTCTCTTATCTGTATGAGATAAGTGGACCAGCCTGAAGCAGCTGATGCACTACATGAGGTTTTACATAATTTCTGTGTTGGTGAAGCAGCAGTGGAGCTTGGCTGCCTCAGCAGAGGAATGTCAGTGTTAATAGACATGCAGTAGCTTCATGACAGGTAACCTGACTCCACTGAGCCGTGGCGCGACTTGCTGGGAGACTGGATTTTCAGCCGCAGTCCAGAGTGAGTTCCCTTTTCTCAGCATTACACATCGTCGGGCTATTTCAATAGTGCGAGACGAGTTTGTTTACATGGCTTATTCTCAGGGTTGGAAGGTGTCACGGAAAACTATTCCATCCAGTGACACCTTACATCGAGTTATTCTTAATCACCGTTATAAATGCTTTAATTACTCGGATTGCATTACAATCCATTAATGTGTTCGTTCCTTGTTCGTGACATTTCACGAAACTTTCCACTGGCTGGAAGAGTTGGACGAGTCCTTACTGTGATATCATGCTAACTATTAGGCCACAGTTTAAGTAAAAGAAACAAGCATACTGCTATTACACTGCTCTAATGTTTCTATTTATTTCAAACACGTGACAGTTCCTTTCTCAACAAACTCATGCTGAACTTGAACACACCTTAAAATACGTCAGAGATTTTAAAACTCACTTTTTAAACACAACAGTAGTTTCTCTTTCCAGAAAGTTTACAGTTTTCTAATTATTGGTACTGTATATTGGACAAACCTTGCAGTCAGTAGATTTATTTAAGAATTTCTTCTAACCTATAATTAAGTAAAAGCATAGCTGGGTCTGTTGATGGTCTTGATTGACCGAGAAATTGCTTCTGTAAAGAGAAATTGCTATTAAGTTTGAGAACCACTAAACAAATGCAGTTCAACTTTACTGATGTACGAGGACGGATATTTCACTTCACCATTGGGGGGGAACGATGAACAGAAAACATTCTCAAGACCAACTCCTGAAGAAGACACCCCTGAATGTTTTGAGGACAATTTTTTTAGCCCTGTTTGTCGCGACAAAACCAGGGGTCCGTTTCACAAAGCAGTTTTAGTGAAAACTCTGAGTCTGTTAACCCTGAAATGAGGGAAACTCTGAGTTTTCCGTTTCACAAAGGGAGGTAACTCAAACCAGAGAAAGAGGGGTAACTCCAGCCTGTTTCACAGAGAGAGGTAACTTAAGCTCTCGGTCAGTTACCATGGTAACATACTCTGTGAAACTAACCTGGTCGGGACCAGGTTTTTCTCAACAAACCTTGAGTTTCTCTCTGTCTCCGCCCTCTTTCAGCCACACACGCTATTTGATTACCTCATTCATTCAGTCAGTAGGCGAGTTTTGGCGTAGTATAGTTCTGCCGTCTGTTTTTTGAGAAAATCATTGCAAAAATCAGTCAGTAGGGCTACATTAGAAGTTATATTAGGTGGCGACTATTTTCACTACCATGGCATGTCCTTTTGATAATGATCCCGTGGATGAAGGTGCAGCATTACTGCGCAGAGAATTAAATATTCGTCGGGAGATGATTATCAGACCGTACATAGATGTTCTTGCATTTCCAGACAGTTATCTTTTTGAGCGGTACCGTTTCACGTCACAGTCCATCATTTACATACACAACCTAATCCGTCCTTACATTTCCAACATTACCAACCGAAGTCATGCTCTCACATCCCAGCAGATATTGTGTGTTGCCCTGCGTTTTTTTTTGCAAATGGGAGTTTTTTATACAACGTCGGAGATGCAGAGCACTTGAGCAAGGCAACTGTATGCAGAGCGGTCAGAAAAGTGTGCCTCGCCCTGAAACGGCTACTACCCATTTTTATCATTTTCAGCTCCTCTGCCTCCGTTAGAGGTGGCGGTGCTGGGCCACCACCCGTTATACGGGCATCTGCTTTCTTTCTGTTGGCTGAGTAGAAGTCTGTGTTAGTTTAAATAGGCTTAATTATTTAACAGAACATGATATAGATGAGAAGACATTTATGTGTGTGAAAACAGCATTATGTTGGGGATAAAACAACTGTACAGTCAAACAGCCACTTAATATTTACAATGTAAAACATGATCAAAATGAGTTACCCCCATGAGATTATGCCGAGGTCTTACCTGTTTGAACAATGTTTTTATGTTTCAACTTAAGCTGCAGCCAAGTGCGCTTCTCAGCCAGGGTTGCACCTAAATTAAATAAATTAATAGGCTACCACTCAAGCAGTTTCCCCCTGTAATATTATTGTGATTGCAAAGGACTACATTCAAAATTACGCATTGACCCGAGCGCCAATGTTCTCCCACGCCTTCTCCCTCTCTTTTGCTGCTGCAGCGGTTTTACACTTCCTTCTAAAAACGTGCTCAAACTCACCGTATGAGCGCATTAATATTTCCAATTCCAGTGGGGTGAAAAACGTAGCCCTCCTCTTCCCCGTTGCCATGGTGACTCGTCGAATCAGGGCTCCATTGATGCTGTCTTTTTATACTTGTGGTGCACGTGCTTAACTCCAGGTTAAACTACTCCGAGTTGATCAAACTAACTCAAATCTGCTGTTCTGGAACCGAAAACTCAGAGTTTCCTATCTCAGAGTAGATCAACTCAGAGTTCAGGGTTAGACTCAGAGTTTGTTGAACCTGCTTTGTGAAACGGACCCCAGGTGTTTTTCACTGAGCTGGTTGTGATGACTGACACAGGGAGCTATTTCAGGCCAAAACACAAGAAAAAGAGAGAAAGAGAGAAAAATAGCACCTTTCTCTGAAGTTAACTTTTGCAAAATATCTACTTACTATAATCTGCCAGTACCTCCAGCACTACAGACAGGTGTGAGAGGTGCAGTGGACCAAACCACTGTGAGGCATATGGAGGGGGGAACCTGTCTTTAAAAAACATAAACACACATCATTCACATCACTGTAATTAGCAGAAGTGTTTTCAGTGCATATTATCATATAATTTCAAATTATATGTTTTCACTGATAAGGTTATTGAGGGGGACATATCTTTCTTTTTCCTAGAAAGAGGGGGTCCACCTTTAGCTGCACTGCATCAACCTCAGCTGTGACCTGGATGCTAGCTTGCAGTGCTGACTGTTAGCATGCTTACACATTTGCATATTGCCTTTCACATTAACCAAGCTTGCATCACTATTCCACGCTAACGGATTTGTATAACTTGCTTCTTATAATACATTTTATGCATACACAACAAAGGTACATCCATTTGACTATTGTGTATTGTGCATTTTCATTTTAGCCTACTTCACTCAAGTGAAGCCTTATATTACTGCTCATGTTTCCAAATTAATTTAAACACTGCTAACAATAATTGCAATGTTTTATATTCAATCATAAAGTTTTGGTGTGTAAAACTCGAAGGCCTTTTTTTTTACAAAACACTTTAACTTTTAATGGCAGGAAAAGCACAGGTGTAACTAGTAACGTTAATGATGGCAACTTGTTCCATGCACATGTCTCAGTCAGCCGGTGACCTGCATGCAATTCAATCATTATCAATGTTTATTATTTATTTAACCTGTACTTTTCCTACAATAACAATGGCAGTTAAAGGTACACTATGTAGTTTTGGGGAAGACATTTTAATCAGAAGAGAAAGATCTTCACTTCACTTTTTTATATCTAAACAAACTAAATAAACAAACTCTCTTGGTTTTCATGACTGAATAAACAAACTGACCTTAAAGGCGGACCCTGTCACCTTTCTAGCTTCTAACTGTTATCCAGTGACCTTATTTTCCTCTCATAATAGCTTGGGCATCCATGAATAAAATGTAAAAGACAATGAGAAGGATCAGAGCAGAGAAAATGAATCAGTCAAATGATCAGAAAACACTTTCTATCTGTCCCCCTGTGTGAAGCATTACTAATGTTGCTTCATCATGTTTGCTCTTGGCCCTATAGGCAATACTAGTTGATAGTGGCAGAGGAAGTATTTAGATCTTCTACTTAAGTTAAAGCAAAACAAAATAGTCCATCATGTAATACTCAAGTAAAAGGAGCCCACTCATTATGCAGCAGGGGTCATTTGAATATATATATATAGATATGAAGTGTATCGCTAAAATCGCAGCTGGTAAAGGAGAGGCCAATTTCACTGGCTTTATCTACTGCTGGGTAGCTTAATCCATGGTATGAGTTGATTTATATTTTGTGATACCAATCTGAATCAGCAAAGTAACTAGTAACTTTGGATGTCAAATATGTAGTGAGCAAAAGAGTACAAAGTAACATGAAATAGAAAAAGTACAATTACCTCTACTTGAGTACACGTTCTAACTTACACTCCAAAAACACAGGCGGAGTAAATCACTTTGCCTGACTGTTAAAAACTTCTCAGTTTCTCATATATACACACAACTAGTCACAGTCCATTCTCAGCTAATGTGTCAGAGAAATAATACAACTGCATGAGCATGAGGGATACATGTCAGCTGGGTGCGTGGCAGGCAGGGGCCTAGCATGGGGTTGAGTAGTGGTGTGAAGAGGAATACAGGGTGTGTGTGTGTGTGTGTGTGTGTGTGTGTGTGTGTGTGTGTAACTGGTGGTGGTGTTGGCGGCGTGGGGGACGCGGGGGCATGGCTGGGATAGTGATGCAGGAGGAAAAGGTCAGGCAATGTAAAGTATTTGTTGTGCTGATGCAGGGAGAGGACAGCTGCTCGGAGAGATCAGATGCTGCTGCAGCTCCAGCTTGGAAGCGAGTCTGCAGGGCTGAGATGGGGTCAACTTTTTATAGCCCCCTCCCCCTCTGCCTTTTTCCTAAACGGGGAGAAGGAGGTGGAGAGCACTGTCGACCTCCAGCACTCCTACGTAAACAAATCGAGTAGCGTGCCACCGGCAGTCATTTGGCTGAATCTGGTCAGCTGGTTCAGAAAGCAGGAACTCAACCAGCTGACAGAGGCTCAGGTTAACGACTTCTAAAAAAGCTCAATAACGTGTGCTCCTCTATAATCTCACCTTGTTCTCATTGCATCTCTCTGAGTTTAACACAGATTTTATGTCTTTCTTTGTCACCTCTAGACTTCTCCACTGAAGAGTCTGCCCTTCATTCACCGAAAGTGCGGTATCCACCCTACCTGTGATCTACTTCCCAGGACAATTTCGGTCAACAATTTCTCCCCCCACTTTATTGTGTCCGTTATCCTTGCAGCAGACTTTACTGGAATCTGGATGCATTGCAGAACTTTGTAGGGTTTAATGCATTCAGCCCCGTCCTCCCATCATATTGCTATATGAATCTGCTTTGCAAGACTTTCCATTCAGCTGCTGTCTAGAACTCTTGAAATGCTGTTTGAGCCCTGCAACATGTCTATTCAAAAGGAAACAAAGGCAGGTCTTCTACTATAGTTAGTTACGCTATCGGCAAAGCCACCATATTATTATTTTGACTTGAATGTTACCATGTGTTTTAAGTGAGACTATGTAACTTTTGAAAGAAAACAAACCTGCCTTTTACAAATGAAAGGTGAACTCAAAAAATAAAACACAACCTTGCTGCTACAACCTTTTTTTGGTTTCGTATGACAATGTTAGCTAATGTTAGAAAGCTTCATAGATACTAATGTGTAACTGTAATGATGGTCTCATAACACTCGTTACAGCAAGAAAGCTTTGTTCCCAGTGAATCCTAGTGGCCAAATGTGGTAAAAAAAATAAATCCCCAATAGACCAAATAAGTACTCTCTCTGTAGATCGTCTTTATTTAAGAGACATCAGTTAAACTCAAGAATTTCTCCTGCATCCAGTGGACTGCTGGGGCCATTGAATCGGAGTGTGCCATGTTCAAAGCCTCCAAGTGAGTTCTCAAAGCTTGAGTCAGAAGGTCACCTGTGCTTGTTGTGGCGGCAACCAAAGAACCTGTTGAACATCAGTGGCAAAAGAGGCTGTTAAATTGAGAAAGGGGTCCTTTCTGGCTTGTTTAGCTGGCAGGATCCCTAGAGCTGCAGACAGGTATTAGGAGTCCAGAGGGACTGAAGCTTCTGTGGTCAAGGAGGCAAAACCTGGATGTGGGAGGAATTCGAGAAGGTCATGGAGAATGATTTTAGATCAGTCTCAAAGAGGTTCTGCCAAACTGTCTGATAAGTCTGGAGGGCTTAGTCCCAGCTGTTATCCGCTTGGGATTAAAACTGCTGTCTCAGACTAACAATATTGTAAGACAGTTGAAACACTTTGAGGAACTCCTGATCCTGACTGGCACATCCTCCTTAAAGGAGGCAGAGCATGAAGGTTCAGGAAAATCTTTATCCATTTCACAAGCGATGGTCACAAGGTTGGTCAAAGAGCTCCACAGTTGCCAGACGACAGTGGTGGATGAGAGTTGCCCTGAGATGCTAAAGGCTCTGGACATTGTCAATAGGTCTTGACATGCCACTTCAATGTGATCTGTTGGTTAGGGAGAGGGCAAGTGGACTTGCAGGCTGTAGTGATGGTCCACATTTTTAAAATAGGGAACTGGAGGGTAAACTCCAGCTATTAGGGTATCACATTGCGTAACCTTCCTGGGTTTGTGGCCAGGGATAAGAGGCGAGGACAGAAGTCAGCAGTTCCAACCCTGAATCCATGGTACCCTACTGGAAAATGTTTGATTGCTTATTTCGAAATGTGAGTGAGTCACTACCTGAAGCGAAGGACTTCAAGGACTACAAGCATGTTGGAGTCTTGTACATGATTGAGGGTATGATGGAATGAGATCAACAGGCAGATTGGTGCCATGTCAGCAGGAGTGCCAATGCTGTACGGACCGTTGCGATTAAGAGATTGCTAAGCGTGAAAGCGATGCTGTCGATTTACAAGTTGAGCTTTTCCTTACCTCAGAGTAGAACTGCTGCTCTTTCATGTTGAGAGGAGTGAGCAAAGTTGGTACGAGCAGTTGATATGGATTCCTCCTGGATGCCTTCCTGTGGAGGTATTCCAGCCACACCCAAGTGGGAGGAGACCACTGGGCACACCCAGACTATGCTGGAGGGGTTACATATGTCATTTGGCCTGGGAATAACACATGAATCTCCAAGAAAAGAGGTGGAAGACGTGGCAAGAATAATATACGGGCTACCTTGCCTAGCTTGCTGCCACCCTGATCGAGATTGAGCTCAGTAATGGGAAATGGATGGATGGATGGATGGATGGATGGATGGGTTGACATCAAATTAACAAAAGACTCTACCATGCTTTGGTAGATGAAAAGGAATTTGATGCGTCTTTGTCCTGTAATTGATGCTTGTGGCTGCTCTTAATCAAAAGTTACATAGCCTTGCTTTAGTTTACACAATAAGAAAATAACCCGCAGTAAAAAAAACAATAAAGGCCCTTGGCCTATTGTCACAAAGTGACAAAGACACAACTATTTCCAGTGGCTCACACCGTGCCATGATGGCTTTTTGTTGTGTTAAGCAAAGTGGCACATGGAGCCCAGCTCAAATCACGTTGTGTCTGAAAAGGCCTTAATATGTATTTTACACGGTTTTCTGAGAACAGGGACCATTTGTCTGCACTGAATTAAGAAAAGATCTGCAGATTAAGGGGTGATGTTGGATCACCCAATTTTAGTTTAGAAATAAGGAATTAAAAATTAATGTATTTGAAAATAATATTTTTTAAACATCTCTCAAGTCGATGATAAATATCTGACATTGCTGTGTCATATTGCTACTCTCCAACACCAGTTTTCCACATTCACAATAACATTTCCATGTTTTTTAGGAGTCTGTGCCAAATATTCTACACGACGTATACGTGTAACTTCTATGTCATGACTCACAAAATGCTGCTAATACCTGCTCAACTGATATGCAGTATGTAAGTGGTGTATGTTAAATATGTTTAAAGCACGCTCCTTGGTTGTTACAGTGAGAAGAAAAATAGAAACACACTGAGTGTGTTGCTCAGATGAAGTGAAGCTGGCTGAAGCTCTGGTTTAACAGTTTACTTAGTATGACCTAAGTAATGTTGGGCCAAATGAGTCAGAGCCAGCTGAGACATTTAGGGGATAACTTCCTCTATTGGTGTTGGTTTATTTTACACTTTTGTGTAATGAGATGGAAGTTGTGTGCATCTGAATGTGTTTGTGTATGTGGCTGTGAGTGACGTATGGCATTTCAGCATTCTATGAGTGTACAACAAGGAGTCATGTTACTTCACTGTAGACAGAGCGTTCAGACTGTACATGCGTTTGGTGAATCTTTACACTTTACACATAGCAATGTCAGATTCTCTTGTTTGAACACACTGGCCTCTTAAATTAAAATATCTATAAATATGTATTTAAATAACACATTAACTGATGGCATCAACACATTCTATTACTGCTTTATTGTCTTTTGGCTGTCCTGTTTCCTTTTAAATATTCAATAGGGCATTGTAGGTCAGTGTGCTGTATTTGACTCAGTTATATCAGCATCCCATGTAGAATTGATACGAACTGTAGATGGCTATTTTTAACATGTTTTAAATCTAAACACATATTAAAGGTATTTGGAGCTGCTGGTCAGTCCATGTACCTAGATTCTGTAAAATTACATGTTGTAATGCCTCTGTGAAAACAGACTTAATATAAATTTCCCTTTGAGTTGAATTTATTATAAGTGATCTGAATTGATTGGAAGACTTGGTTTTGACTGTGCAGTAGTTTGGACATGATTTGCTCTTTAGAGCAACCTGGTGTTTGAAAATGCATTTTGAGGTTAAATTGTACTTAAATGTGTACATTTGATTCATGACGTGTACTTAATGATAGTATTTTAATTATCAAATGAATGTGCCCCTGAGGCAGTTGAGAACAGTGCAAGTTTGAAATGTTATTTTCTTTGAAACTCTAAATATGTTGTGTAAAAATGTCAAAGAATCTAAAGAAAGATAACTTACCAAAGAAGCTTTTGAACTATGAACAAGTCCAAATTGAGAAATATGATATACTACCTCTTTACAGAGTTTTAAAAGTATGTGTTTGATCAGCAAGATAGAAGATAATGAAATCATATTTCATTAGTTTAACTATTACATATCATTTTGAAAACCTCATAAATAAATAAGAAACATATAATTTGTAAGCTCCAATAAACCAGCTATTTCAAAACTCCCACATGCATTTTATTAGTTTCTTGTATGACCTTTATATGTGAATAATAATGTACTTAATGCACTTGGATTGTCATTATTTTGTCACCAACACTGACAGCAGTTACTGTCTGTAAACACTGCTGTTAGCAGTGGCATGACATGGACAATTTAAAATGAACATTGTACAATGTACATTGTTAATCATTAATGGTGAATTATACCCAAATATGCACTGTAATATTGATCGTTATCGTAAAAACATTCTTCCAGATGTCCTTCAGTAAACCTGCTGACTTTGAGGTTAAATGTGGAAAACTGACTGTATCAAAGCTTGCTTTTGTATGAAGAGAAGGGGTTAATCGAAGGTGAGATGGTCTGAGATAAGTGCATTTATGAATGTTCACAGAAAAAGGGCACATATGTGAATGAAACACCTTAATGGCCATGGCACTGGTTATGTTTTATGCCTGATTTCACCAGGGTCGTGTGGCTGCCCCAGAAAAAGACAGCGGTCAGGATGACAGCAGAGAGATACCTTGAAAGGAGAAGTGCGTGCTGTGCTCGCACTTACAAGCTTGAAAGTAATGAACATGATGAATGAGTGTAATGTAGACTGACAAGCCTACATATGTTTTCAATAAATTCAAAATGCAAGCTACTGAACATGTTTGTGTCTGTGATCTTATTGGGTTTAAATTTAATATTTTGCTGTTGTCTGTAATGTTACCTGTCAAAAACACAGATGAACTCTGTTGGAGAAATTAAAAGCAAATATGCAAACAAATGACTTTTTTGTTTGTGATACAGCTATTGTACAAGTTACAAGGATGCCATTATAGTAAAATAAAAAAAATGGCATTTGTTCTGATGTGGCACTTACTGTCAAGGTTTATAAGTTGTAAGAAAAATTTCAATGAGGATCTGTTATGATCGTAAACAAGATAACCTGGAACACTAACTGAAGAAATTTAGTTGAAATATATAGAAAATAAAAACTATTTTTTTGAACTATGTTTTGCACCAAAGATTTAACAATCAAATGTGATTACCTCAAAGATTTGTTTGGGGTTGCCATGTTTTGAAAATCCATGTGGTTTGTTGAACAGTCTACTTGATCAATTGAAAATGTTCTTATTAATACTTTTCAATCAATCAGTATTACAACATTATTTAATAATCGGGAATAAATGATGATAGTTGCAAATTATAAAACCCTTTATAAATGGTGATTTATTAGAAAACCTTATCATAAAATGGTCAAGATCATATACAGTGTTTTCCTCAGGGACTGACTGAAATGACCTGCAGTGTCCAACACTTCTCATGATTTGGTTAATATTCTTCCTCAGATATTTTTGTATATTTGTACTTTATATTTGTGTGCTATATTTGAATTCTTTCTATCTCCATGTCCTGTTTACCGTGGCTGTCCTTCTGCATTTGATAAAAGTTTCACAACTAAAAACATACAGAAAGATAAATGACAAGGGTCAAAGGGAATCAAACAGATTTATGCCAACACAAGTAGACATTTGGCATCTGCCAGCGTGCGAGGTTAGCTTTCTGGTGACACTGAAACATCACCCGGGCCGAGGCTTAAGTTTAACCTGACAGTTTGCTGCTGTGTTTACTCGGTTGCCGTGGATGCAGCGAGACTGGCAGACACTGGTTTTCCCCCCAGCTGCTCTCGGTGGTTTCTGGAGAATCTACATTAAGGCCCAGTTGTTGTATTTAGATGCCAGTAAGGGCTCTGATGTCACAGCTTTGACACAAGAAAAGTCATGATCTATTGCTTCACCTGGACCAACAAGTGTAATTTACTTTGGGATACTAGGGTACATTTTTCACCTTGGACAGTGCACCTTAGAAAATACATGCTAATGTGAAGACAACCTACACAGTAGAGAGTAGAAAACAACTTATCTTACAAAGTTTTCTATAGTGAGTATAGTTTCAAATTCAGAACTTTGCCATCTTGAATCTGATGGTAGTTGAATTGTCATGGTTCAAACTGATAAAAACCCCAGGATCATGGATTAAATACAAAGCTAGTGGCTCTCTGAGGTGGCACTGAGGCACACCAATGCTTTTCGTTAAGTGTTAGGATGCTAACACAGTGATAATAAAGTCATGTAGATGTTTAGCTTTGCAGATACATATACAATATGGGTAAACATCGAGTCTGTGTCATCATGTTCACCTAGTTTAGCTATTGGCATACTCACATTGCTTCCTTTGTTGGAAAGTGAAACTTTAGCTAATAAGCTTAAAATACAACACAAAGTATGAGAATGTGTTTGTATTGCAAGTATTTGATCACAAACCAAAGTATTGGACAAACAATACTGATAATGACAAAATGTCAACCTTGTGGCGCAAATAGAGGAAATGTCAGTGGACTATCAAAATCATAAGGATTCATCCTTTGGGAACAATCAATGGACCCAAATGGCGGACAGACTGACATTTTCATCCATAGAGGAGTGTTATTACTGCAGCTGCATTGTTACTCATGTCACATGTAGACATTCAGGGTCCCTAAACATCTACATGTGGCATTAACTTTGTGGGAAGGGCGGAGATATGCATTAAAATAAATGGCACCCCAGCAAAATGAGGACCTTAAGAACGCTTCTTTATCTTAACCTAATGTTGAGGTCTTGTCTTGTGGTCTTATGTTTACTTACATGGTGCATATACCTAATACATTTATGTTTAATCAAACATCCCCAAACTAAAAGACACACTGTGGACACACGACAGGACAGTATCCTAGAATGGGAGTACCAGTTATTCACAAGCAAAATATTATGAAAATGCCATGTGTGTTTGTGATGAGCATGATGAGCATTCCTAAAAATGTGTGTTTCACTTTCATACATTTGGAGGGGTCATATGCAGGGTAAAGTTTGGTCAGTATCAAAGTAGCAGAGAATGAGATCATCTGACTTTTGAGTTTATCAAAGTACACTATGATCCATCTGAAAGGTAAATGTGTAGTCTTTAAGCTAAGCTAAGGTGATATGTTTCTAAGACATTAACTGACATGTAAAATTAGTGAAGTGGCCCTTTAAGGTCCCACAGTGTAATTCTACCCCCAGCGGTTCAATCCAGTTCTGTTGTAAACATAGTAAAAATGTATATGCACAACTTTTTGTTTAATCTAAATCCATAAACCGAGTCAAAAGTGTTTCCAGTGCACATTTATTGTCAGCCAATTACAGATCTAACAATCTGCTCCCTAAACATGGAAACACAAGTTTCAAGTAGCTCAAAAATCTTGAAACTACCAAAACGTTTTCGGACAAACAGAGCAATTACACCCACGTACAAAAAATATATTCAAGTATTGATGGATTCATTTTGGTTGATTCAATTTCCACCTTAAATCTTGCAAAAACAAAGTTAACACAATGAACACTCATAGTTTCTGTAAGGAATATTAAACATCACCAACAATTAATATGAATTAATTGATATTACTTGGCTTAATAAGTTAATTCAAGTGTGGGAACAATGACATAAAACAATAAACTGCTGCTCCTTAGTAAACACATTTAATTAAAAAACAGGAATGTTGAGAGAAAGGAGCGTTTCTATTAAAGGGGGAAGTTAGTCCACTGTCTCCAGTGCTGATATTTACATGTACATTTTTACTATGACTGTGTTGGGAAAATTGCAGTGGTATTTTCTCAGCGGAGTATCACCTATCAAATAAAACATACATCCTGCGCGTGCCCATCATAAATAAATCTTCAAGGAAATCCGTAAAAAGACAATTGAAGAATTCCTGATTTCAAAAACAAAATGTCAAATTAAACTGACTTAAATACTCACAGGAATGTAAACACTGCATGTGTTGTTAAAAAAAAACAAACAAAAAAAATTCACCACTTTTCTCTCACAGTCTTTCACTGACGTGAGGCTGAGGTGTGATAGCTGTCCCTGAATGCAATAAAACCCTCTTTGAGTGACAATAAGAAATGACGACTCGTTCCTGGATGGATTATGATGTCTCTTCTACCAGTTGGAGTCAAAAACCTTCTTGCACATGTTTGAGTTCTCCTGGTGAAGAGGGAACTCAGAGCCGGGGACGAGCTGCTTCTTGCTCTTGCGTGACACAATGCTCTTCCCCGATGACAAGCTCTCATACTTGGTCAGGTGCTCACTGAAAGCGGACAATCAAGGGATTAGGTTTGGTATACGCTGATTTAACAATAAAACACAGAATAGCGTTGAAATGTTTTCTTTTTCGAGGAAGAATCTCACAATACCTGAATGGAAAGGTAGCTTTGTCCATCTGCATGCACACCAGGAAGGGATATTCGGAAAACTGGACAGTGGTGATGAAGTCCAGCGATGCCTCTGTTTCAAAGCTGACCTCCACACCCGCTCTCATGAAGTCCATGTCCACTGTAACATTACCAGTGACCACAAACGCTCCCCTGAAGACAAGTAAGCAAGGGAAAATTGAAAATGTGCCCAAAATACATAGAAGAGTATATAAAAATATATGTTTTCCCATGTGGAATATTATATGTAGATAAAGTCCATATGAAAATGCCATTATTATTACTATTGTTATCATATTATGTGTGAAATGTCTTGTTTTTACATGTGATTACTTAAATTTCACATGTGCAATATTACATCAGTTCATTTCATGTCCAAAATAACATTTTTATTTGAATTTCATTTCAATTGAGCTACACATCATTATGACCTTGTTTTCTCTACATGTGATGTCTTATAGCTCATATCATTTCACTATTTAATTTGAAAACACCAATATTTTACATGGTAAATGGCCCCAAAACATTTTGCATTTAATTACATGTCAATATAGCAGCTGTGAAATGAAGTTAATCATACAATATTACTTGTTAAACTTGTTGATTAAACATGTAATTTCTTACATGTCACGTGTGAAAATCACCTGTAAGTCATGTGAACTTATTACACACGAAATGTCCCAAAAACACTTGAATATTTTTGTGATTTTTTTCACTTTTAAGATGTGTTCTGCATATTATATAGATGGGTTTGTAAATTCACATTTGCTTCCTTCAAGTGGGGTGAAGGGGTAAAAAAAAATGGAAAAGGAAGGCATACTTTTGTACATAGTGATACCTAACAGCAGTATCATACAACACAGCCCCTTAGCAAAAGATAAAATAAATCGGGTTAAGAATATGACTATAACAGACAGTTTCCAGCCAGTGAGGAAACAATTATGCTCTTTAGCCTTGTCACAACCACTATGTGAGAAGTTTGGTGTAATTGTATCACACAGTTTGTGATGCATCAGGGGCTCAAACACACAGTAAAGCTCACACACCAACAAGTACAGTTTAACTACCGTGTAACAGCTTCCCCTTATGTTTGAAATCACAGTGTGTGCCAACTAGTTGAACACCCAACCTCTGTAACTTTGCCCGCGGAGACATGCCTTGGCAAAGATGCCAGTGTGGTTTGTTCTGCTTCTATAGATAGCCTGCCAGTCTATTATCAGAGTGGACGATGTACAACTATGCTGATCCATTCACCTGCCTCTGCCATTCCCCTCCACACATGGGTCAAAATCATCCTGAAGACCGAATTCAAGATGTGACCCTTCACAGTCGTGAAAAAAAGGAAGGAAGACTTGACTTTTGTGTCTTGACTTTACTGTCACGGACAAAATGTGGTTGGTACTGCTTGTTTATGGAAAAAGACAC
This sequence comes from Sparus aurata, assembly GCF_900880675.1. Lineage (NCBI taxonomy): Eukaryota > Metazoa > Chordata > Actinopteri > Spariformes > Sparidae > Sparus > Sparus aurata. The sequence goes on from NC_044187.1 coordinate 17,251,560, forward strand.
CTTTTCAACTTTCCTCCTTCCTAGCGTTTCCCTGCGTTAGCAACATGGCTACCGCTGGCAGCCTTGCTACTGCACAAGGCAAAAAATCAACCCTAAGAATCACCTTGAAACCCTGATCTCATCACCATGAAAAGACAGAGTAAAACACCTGGTTGTTTACAAAACAGCACATTTTGTTACTTTATGATCTAGTAGAAAGAGTCCTGGTTTTGAACTGTCTCAAGTCCCAGTGGTAAGGGGAAACACATATCAGCTGGAGAACAGATTTTGACACAGCACCAGTGCTGTCCATTGAGTGAATGTCCGTCAGTTCACTGTTATACCTTGCTTTCTATCACTGTCCATCTTCGCCTTCTTATAGGGTTGCTGGTCACTATCCCCTATACCTGGTGAACCTATAAAATGATGCTTCTTCCTGTTATGGTTGCGTAATGGCAGACGCATTTATTTTGTGCCGTTATGCAACCTTCAGGCCGAATAGCATAGTAAATGCTAGGAAACCAGTCTCCATTACACTGTAGAATCATTGTTTACTACAGAATAATAAGCTAAAGCAAATACGTTGTCCATTTCCACTTTAAAAAGTACCAAGGTTCATATGCAGTCCTGTCTACAGAACCCACTGTACCTAAATGTTACAAATCTGTGGCATTGGACTTTAAATCCTGTTTCATCACCAGATGCCACAGGGTAACCAATACGAGCATGATGATATGCTCCATTTTCAGCAGCTACTGTTGCGCGTCGACTGTAATGTTTTAAAATAGAGAACCAGACAGACCTGACATCATGGCCACACAAACCTGAAAATGAGACGTGCGTGAGGCACAATGCTGGAGCATGTCCAGCGCAGCGGTGGAACAAATGATTCAGGCAACACTTATAGACCATCTAAAGTTCACATGAATCTAACATCAACAGAGATCTATTTGCAGTGCGTTGACATGGCTCGGACGTCTGGAACGACTTTCCTTTGTGTCACAAAGGTTGTTTTCTAAGAATTCTCTGCCTTTCACAATGGCCTTTGCCCTGCGAGTGTTTTACGTCATACAGCACATACAGTTCTTTACAAACAGTGAGATAATGTATCACTCCTTGGTTGTACGTGAGGCTGTGACCTATATACATGACACTTAACTTATGTAAAAAAGCTCTGCTGTTGCCCTCATATCAGTTAGTGTATTGTCTCTGGGCTGTACCTGTTGTTGACGCTGGTCTTGGACTCCCTGTACCATAGACTGATCTCCATGCCTCCAGAGATGTCGATGGCTAACCCTCCCTGGAACTCTGCACTTGCCTTCAGACCAGACTGCAGTGTAATCACCTGGAGGACCGGAGAGGAGCAGGAAAGAAGACAAAAAAAACAATTAACAATTATTTTATCATGAAGCAAACGTTTCCTAAACTTTCAACATAGCAACCGTATAAGGCATGATAAATGCTAAATCCTTGTGTCAGCTGTTCACATTTAGACCCTTTTCACACTCACTAAGCTTAACGACTGACGTTGTAAACTTGAGTCACTCGCTATCTGTGGCTGTGCTCACAAACTGTATGCATCTGACCAAGTAAACAAATCCTTTTGTGGGAATACAGTGTAGCAGCACATCACACTTCTTCTGGTTTGCAGCTCTAGTTTATGCACAGTAGCTCTTTTCAAGCTGTTTTCACTAATGATCAATGATTTAACAATTCTTGTATCCGTGCAGCTGTTGTCAGCCTGTAATTTAAGAATAAACAAATCGAAATAACAGCTCCAAAATCATTTTGTTGGTACCGTGACTTGTAATAGGATGAATGGAGTCTCTTTCTCAGCCACTTTGCCCCCCATCGCTTGTTTCAACACATAACATTTTTATGATATGATGAGTTTTGATTGTAGTCAGCACCTACGTTACATCTGAAAATGTGTAAAGGACCTGGGATTTTGCATTTACAACATTGGTGTTGCACCCAGAAACTGTGGGGGGGGGGGGGGGGGGGGGGGGGGGGGGCGCCAAATCGCACAAAAAGCCAATTTCTACATAATGTTGCTTTCAAGGTGGGCTGTGAATGTGACAGTGACATTGTAAACACTACAGTAATAACTTAAGTACCTCAGAATGATCAGTCAGCAGGATCAGACCCTTCACCACATTCATGGGCTCCCCTGTCATGGAGAACATTTTGGACATGAGGTCACTGTAACCCTTGAAGAAGGTGACGGGCCGCAGCTGGATGTCAAAGAGCAAAGCCGACATCCCAGCGAACGACTCCAGGTCTTCCTCTCCCTCATCGGGCGTGGCAGCAATCAATGACTCCAGACCCTGGGCTTCAATCGCAACCTGGAAGATAAGTACATTCAAATGAGTAATGATTCAAAGTGCTTTATGTTAAAAATAAAGAAAGTAAAACATATAAAAACATCTAAATTCTTTTTCCTGCAACAGTCTTGCAAAGCTTGTTTTATATATATGTTACAAAAATGTCTTTCTTGGTGTTGGTTTCCTGACCTGTAGTCCATGTAGCATCGCTCCTTTACTAGCACCGTAAATGTTCATGTTGCTTCTCCTCAAGATCCCAGAGCCTGAATACAGGATGTCCAAACTGTATGTGGAGGTCACATCGGCAGATTCTGCAGGAATGGGGATTTTAAAGCACTCAGTCGACACATAACATGCATGTAACTGTTGTGATGTTATCTACCTTATTGCTAAAAAGCCAAATAAAAATGAAACTCAAAATTGATTACTCACGCGCCATGAATCCTGAGTATGCAGACGATGACCCAACTTTGGAGAAACGGTTGTAGTTGGCCGAATTCATGTCCTTCATAGCTTTTTGTATAACTTTGCTGAAAAATGAAAAGCAAACATTATTCAATAAACGGCTGCATATGAGTATTTATGTTCTGTCACAAAAAATACTCCTTGTTGTGAGTGTTCGACTAAGAAGTTTAGAAGCCATTTCTGTTGGTCCATGACAAACCTGGCAGGCAGCTGGAAGCGGACGATGTCCTGGATCTTGGACAGCATGTACTTGTTCATCTCATGAGGCAGGTTTCCAATAGACAGCAGCAGATTTTTGACCTCTATGTATGATGGGTTGCTACTGAGGATGACGTCAGCGGCGGCAGCTCTCACGTTTTTCTCATAGATCCGTCGATTCTGGTGGTAAACCCTGTTCACTGTCTGCTTAACCTACAAATGACATAAATGTTTGGTTTCAGATTCTTTTAATCAGCTCCACAGAGTTCAGTTCAAATTAATTTTATGTGAATTGTGGCTTACCTCATTGGTCATGAGATTGACGTTGTATCTCTGCAGAGCTGTGAGGGCGATGGTGTTGTAAGCTCCCACCTCTGACTCCGCGAATTTGGTGAAGATGGGAATGGCCTCGGGAAGCATCGAGTTCTTCAGAGCCAGAAGGTACATCTGGACCTCGGACTCTACCTCTGTGCTGTCTGGACCGGCTAGAATCAGCTTCTTAGCCTGCACCACCGCCTGGGAGGTAAAATATACAGCAGAAGATCATCAGTCAGCTCAAGTTCAGCTCAATTTCCAGAGTATTGTATGTTTTCTGACATGTTTTGCATTATAACAGCCACTACTTTTTTGTGTAACTCTACATTAATCATCTTCTTTGACACTTACCGGTAAGTCACAACCTCCTTTCTGACACAGCTTGTGGATCAGGGCTCCCATAATGATCACCACAGACTCCTTAATGTCAGTGCTGCCGAACTTTCCCTTTGAAATATCCTGAAAGGGAAACATATACTCATTATAATCCACCCAAAACATTCAACAATTAAGACACATTATTTGAAACACAACATTTTTTCGTGGGCAGAAAGCAATATATTACATATAACGTCATTTATGAAGAGAGTGCTGATGTGAAATGTGTGAGTTCGGCCCAAAAGTTTCCGGTTCTGTTATATTCTTACCAGCAGAGCCTGGAGCATCCTCTCATTGGGATGTGAAGAGAAGCCACATGCATAGAGAAACCTTTCCTGCAGAACCAAACCTTTGGCATCTGTGAAGTTAAGGAATTCAAGCATAGCGTCCAGAGATGCTTCGGTCTGGGAGGAGGTCACGGCATCCACCACCTGAGGTCTGAAACCAGCGGAAAGTAAAATAATACCACGATGGTGAGTTAATGTTATTTGATCCTGACAGTCACAACCTTAAAAGTTAAGAGTAATTCAAAGAACCAGCAGAGTGATGGAGCCAGTAGGTAAATTAAGATGTAGGGAAGAAGGAGGAGCCTGCTTACAGAGTTGTCTTGCTGGCACTCTTCAGCACTTTGAGGATCTCGTCCTTGGACGCCTTCCTAATGCTCTGGATGAGGGCCAGGAAGCTGCGAGGAGCCGTGGCTTTGGACAGGCTCGCTGGCTCCAGCTGCTTCTGTTGAGACTGCCAATGTTCGAAAAGCTACAAGCGAAACACAGGGGAGAGGGGATTAGGAGACAGATCGTCTTCAGTTCGTAATTACTGTACAAAAATATACCGTATCTGTTAACTAATACAGTGTTATTTGGATCAGTTTTGTAAAAATGACTCAACCCCAGACCTTCTTACTCAGAAATGTGAGCTGTACTGATCCAATAAGTATAGAGATCTTTATGAAGCTGTATAAGAAATGCTGGATTGCATGTGTTTTCCTAACCTGTTTCATAGAAATAAGAACTTGTACAAGTTCATGGATATGTAATTTAGTCAGTTTTGAATTTATTTAGCAGATTTTCCCCACCAGGAAATTAATACAATCAAAGACTGCACCAAGGAGAGATACGTTTTCATCCATAGACTGTACGTTCATTGGTTGATTGGTGTGTTTGTCAGATGGATTACACAGAAACAACTGAACAGATTTCCACGAAACGTGGATTTAGGTTGGGTCTCAGCCCAGAATAGACATGAATTACTTTTTGCATTGTACGAACTGAAAATTTTATCTGATGATGGTACTAAAGGAAACTCAGAGTCTTTAGGATCCATCCTGCACTAAATGTTAAGGCAGTCCATCTGATAATTGAGATATTTTTCACTTAAAACTACAAAATTCAACTTCATGGTGCCAGAGGAAAGGTCAGGGGATTATCCTCTGGAGACCACAGCCATGTCTGTACATGATGTAATTGTAGAAAACATAATAAAAGTGAACGGGTACTCACTGATGGACATCCTTTGCACTGGGATTTGACCTTCTCCGCCATAATACCAACGGCAGCAAATTTGGCATCGATGGACTTGACAACCCCAGTCACATCTTTCCCAGCAGCCTCCAGTGGTCCGGCCTCTGTCCCAACCAATGTGAGGGTTTGCCTGTGAAGAAATTCCTGAAATTAAAGTGTGCCCATAAAAGAAATGGCAGCACGCATTCACTAGTTGCACAGGCATTCACTGTACCTGGACACGACTTTAGCTGCGGCAGATCTGCGGGCGTTGACGGCCAGTGAGTGTGTCTCTTCAGCCACGGCCGAGCGGATGAAACCATCTTCAAGAGTGAACACTGTAACAGAACTGGACTTCTTGCTCACGCCCAAGACCTGAAGGAGGACACAATGAAGCATAATTCTATAGTGATTCAGTAACATTCATATTTCAGCACGGTGAGCTGGTCTGGATGCTGACATACCTGACTGTGTGTGGTGAATCCGCTCTCTGCAGTCTTACATGTCTCCAGGTTCTTGGTTCTTGTCACTTGACCTTGGGCTGCTTTGTACTCGACCGTGCATCTTCCAGACACGTCATTCTGTTCCCACACATTAAGTTTGTCACATTAGTAGCATATCACAAAATACTACAAACATGAATAAATGGAATGGGAGTTTCTTTCGCGCCATTTACCTCTACAACCTTCCCAGTCCTGAGCTGTACTTGCAGCAAGCTGGCCAGCCCTCTTTTAATGTTCTTGATGGTTGCAGGTTCGGCCCAGAAGGAGTAAAATGCTTTTGCCTACAGATACGGAACAATAAAGCAACATGTTAAACAATGCTTGTGAACAAAGGATACCAAGGCGGATAAAGCAGCTGATGAGCCAAACGACCAACGCGTATGCAGGTCAAAGAGTTTCAGGGTGTCAGTTTTCCATGTGTGCATGGTGATGACATCAGAGACTATTTACATTACATGCAGAAATAAAAGATATTCTTTGAAGTGCACATCAAAAACGGGGCCAGGATACCTTGGTGTTAGCACTCTAAATGTTTAAAAAGAACACCTCAACCTGGCATGCAGTTTATTTCCTCTAATTATATCCCGAATACATATATCGGTGCACAGCGATGACCAGCATGAAAGATGAGTCAGTCTTATGTTTACTGCCGTCATATTAAAACAATCAGTCGAATAAGCTTAGCTCATCTCGGGAAATATCATATCACACCGCAGAGTTTTCCAACGAGGCTCAATGGAGTTCTCTGCGTCCTGCTCATGAGTGGAGAAAGCAGCCGATTACATCATCCGACACTGTCTCCTATACAGTATGTTATTTATTTGTGGAGCTCAGTCACAACATCAGCCAGGACCACCATAAATAGACCATCCACTCCTCCTATGTGTAGTTTTTCCTGCCGCAGCCAGCCATCGGTATAAATAAGCTATCCGGTTTCACAGTGTCTTCCAGGTCATTATTTCAACCTTTACTCCACACTGAACCGCTGTTCATCTAGAAATCAGCTACAATTGTTCTTCACTTCAGATACTTTTCTGACACGTTATATTAACAATGTTGTTGAAGCATCTTAACATCTCAGTGCAGTCCTGGCGGTATGTGAAACCTGTGTGAACGGCAAACATGTCGTCACACCCTGGGCCGCCACCGGTCATTGCTCTCCCCTGTTTTTTACTGCCTCCTTATATCTGTACGTCTGTAAAATTTGATACCTCTTCACTCTGATCTTTTCTTTTTTATTGCTTATCTTCTTGTGTGGCCCGTTCCCTCCCAGGTCACCAAGGTGGTGAGGAGGTTAAGTACTTCCTAATTAAGGGTTTTCACGTTGTAACCAATTGTCTCATTAATGGTAATAAGGCATTTATGGATCAGTTTCAAGTTAATAACAAGAACAGATCTTTTGATTGCCAGGTTGTAGAAAATTCCTTTGGCTTTTTCACTTTTTTATTTAATATTAACACAATTATAAATGTTAAAATCTAGGAATTGATGATTAATAGCTTGTTGATACGTGTATTTTAGGGCCCTTTTCAATTGTTAAATGGTCATAAAATAATGATCTATGTAGCATTGGTAAACGATTCATGAACCAATGAATGAAACCCTAAGTCACGTCTTATAAACCCTGTATAAAGTGATACCCAAGCCTTTACTCTATATGTGGATCAACTGGACATCAAAAACATGAAATATTGTGCAAAGTGATGCTTGCTTTTAGTCTCGCTGTGTCTTTAAATGAGATATCTAAGAATCTACACACATTATTATTTAGCATACAGTGATAATGATGTGATAATGATGCAATAACTCATCTCACAGCCACTATGATGAACTTTATCCACCATTAATTTATTGACCTTCTGAACGTGCTGACCTTTGCACACACACCTACACATGCACACACATCTGGCTGGTAATTCCCCTGCCAGCATCATCACTCCAGCACAATGGAGGTAAAGCTCACCAATTCTCAACAGCGGAAGTGCTAAAAGCAAACTACTGACTTCATATCATTATTTATAAGAATCTCTTGCATGTTGACGATTATAAATTGGATGAAAACAACAAATCATGTAATATTAAGGAATTGCCACTGTTATTCATTACATGTAGTGAATATAGAATATGTTCATGTTTACCAAAAATGATTATGACAAAAGGTGTTTTTAATTAGACAGTATGTCAGTTAAGATCTAAATTCCTGATACTGTGAGGTTGTACAGAGAAAACGGTCACTGATAATTCTACTCTGTAACAAAGCGGATTCTTTTTGGAATAAATCGATGAATCATTTAATCTATAAAGTCTTTTTTTAAAAATTGAAAAACTACTCAAAGTGATGTCATCAAATAGTTTCTGTTGCCAAAGACCCAAAGATCTACTATCATCAATGACAAAGAAAAGCAGGAAACTCCTTACATTTTAGAGGCTGACACCAGAACATATTGGAAAAATGACTGAAACAATTAATCCATGAGCTAATCGAATAACCCCTGCAGCGCTGATGAGGACAATTGCATACTGTTAAAAACTAAGGATCCACGTACAGAAAAGTCCATGATAAGTGCCTACATTAGCAGGTAAGTTGAGTTAAGTACTAATACTCTCACCTTTCCATTTCTCAGGTGCACCATGAAAGGTTTCGTCAGAGCTGCCATTTTGGTCTTGCCCAACACACTTTCAGCTGTGGATCCATGGAGGATGTTCTTCTTCTCTGATCGATGGGTCGCAGGGTCGATCCTCACGTTTGAGATCTGTTAAGAGATTAATTCATGTGAGCAAACACACCAACGCTTACTGTTAAAAAGAGTTGGCATGCAAGCTTTACTACCAATCCAAGCAAAAGTGTGTGTAGTCAGATATATCATATGGATTATTCTCACTGTCTTTTTGTTAATGTACTTGATACTATGATTGGATCGACGTACCGCCAGTTGAATCAGTTGGTCATCCTTGCTGCTGGGGTCTCTCCAGACGAGGTTGACGTCCACATCGCTGGAGATCTTGTAGCCAGCGCTGCCCTCTTTTGACCCCCGGGCCTTGTCCACCAGCACCTCGGTGGTGTAGCTGAATTTGTACAGCTGGTTGTTGTTTAGCCGGGGTCCAGCAGCACCACCTGAAGAAACACAGGAAACACAGCTGGTGAGCCACCAAGTGAAGAAGGGTGCTTTACATTACTGCCAAGGATTTTCATTCAGAGTCATAGACTAAAACAACTCATTCATTCTCTTATAAATATCAAGTTAAAACCTGCAACTTGACACAGTAATGCATCACGGTGACATTTCTGTCATCTTCATTCACATTTTGACGTGGTGTTGTTCCAAGTACCGAGTTAGGACTGGGCTATTCATCTTAATCATATTTTTATTGCCATATAGTGTCTTCGATTTTGGATGTTGTTGTGTATCGATATGTCGTTAGTGTTGTCTTTTCCTGGTCGCACTCTGAACTTACCAGACTGTACTATTTGTTCTAATACTCTCAACTTAGTTATTAAATCCACATTACTGATGATTACTGATCAGAAATTCCAACGTAAAGTCCCAACAGTGATCTCTACATTATTGCTGCAATACCGATATTGAGGTATTTGGTCAAAATTATCATGATATCTAATTTTTTCACCCATTCCTAACATTTATCAACTGGTTTTACAGAGATTTTTTGTAAGAGATAAATATTGTGTCTTGCAAACAAGAAAACATGTATTGTGGAAAAAGCCCACAGACACACCTCATAGGAACCCTCTCAAGGCAAACCACACTTTTAAATGCCTTGCTATTAGTGATAATGTCACTTCAACATTTAACGTTGAACTCAAACTGAAGAACTTGATGGCTGAAGGTCTATGTCTGTAATTCAGGTCTTTTGTTTATGATAAAACATACAGAACACGGTGAATAAACCCTGACGCATTAAACCTTTGTTGACAAAAAATCAAACACGCTGTAATTTATGAGAAGACAAGAAGAACTTCAAATCATTATAATAAGCAATATAAATGTAATGTGTTTGTAACAAATAGACAAAGACACTTGAGTCTGAGGCATCCTCCACCTTATATATGTTGTCTTCATTTATACTGTTTTTCATATTGTTGTGTCTGATCTTATTCCTTATGATTGTTTTAATTTCAGCTTTTTCTTCTTTTATTCTCATTGTATCTGCTGCGTCTGGTTTTATTTTCTCTTTCAAAAAGTCATAAAAGTAAAAGACCAACTTCAAAACTGCCCTTCTCCTCTTTCATTTTTTGTTTCCTTTACGGAGATACTGTCAGACAGCGTTAAGGTGATTCATCCAGCAGCCATTTAAAAAGGCGTGTTCATCCCTCCTCTCCTCCTCTCTATTAATGAGAAGCTTTTCCGTTTGACAGCAAGACATTAGGTCCATGAGGGAAGACAGCCTGACGTGTCAGTATTTGATTTCATCACCAGTCGGTCACAGAGGAACGAAGAGCTCAATTCAACAAATAGACATTGTGGGTCAACAATTGACTGACTGGCCGAGATTCTGAGGAAACATCAGAAGCAAAACACCAACAGAAATAATAAATGTTGTGTTTTTGTCCTTTTTGACTTTACTCTTATCAATTAGTGATGTCATCAAGCAGCGTTATCTGAAGCTACTCCGCTGACAGCGAATAGGAGACTGACACTGTGGCCATTGATTCCTGACAGGATTCATTCATTTGAGGACTTTAAGGTCTCTGTTACATAATTCGATTTAGACCACAGAACACAAATGTGAACGGATTGTGAATCACCTCTCAGTAAATAAATGAGTGAAATATTAATAAAGTAAGTAAATTACTTAAAATGGCCAAACTTATTTTCTTGTCTTGTTGTTCCATTTTCCAAAGAAAGCGATAAAATGTGAAATATCCTTTTCAACCATATGCCTGGGACGGCCTACAACCCACTGACGGACCCCTGTTGATCCTTGGACCCCAGACTGAAAACCAGAATGTTTGATCATCAACAATCCCCCAACTTTTCCCTCCGATGAGAAGCTTCCACAGCACAGCAGAGCTTCATTTTGAGTTACAAATAAAGTCTTGTCAACAAATTTCCTCTCCTTCCAATTAAATTCATTCAACTTTCATAAGATAAAAACATCCCACTACCACAAAATATACCTGCACATGAGAAATAATAAATGTCACAACAACTCATCGACTCACCTTTGGCAGAAGCTGGGACACAGGAGGCCGTGCAAAGCAATAACACAACCAGGGTTAACATTGTGTGTCCTCTCTCTGCAGCCAGAAGAGTCAAAAACGGACACAGAAAAAGAGGAGTCAGCGGCTGAGGAGGCACTAAAGGGCCAAAAAGAAAGGCAAAGAGAGTCCAAGCTTCTCCTATTATGTTTTATCAGAGGGGAGGGCAGACTCCAAACTCCACGCTCAAGTACTAAGTACAAGATAACCAAACAATCATTAACCTGAGCAGCACAGATTCGACAGGAACTTCTGCTGCTGATGGACGCGCTCAGGTTTAAATACAGCGGGGCAGGAGGTGAGTCTGCGCGTGGCCATGTGACCGATTGATCAGTGAGATGGGATTGTCTGATTGATTCAGTTGATCAAGGGAGAAGAGACACTCACTGCTGCTGCCTGCCCTGACCGTGTCAACAAACAAAGAAATTTATTTTTGACAGAACATAATCATAAGAATTATTCTTAATGTATATTTACCAAGACATGGCAGAGAGACGTCCTCATGTTCGACACCTTTCACCTCGTTTCTTCTCCGGATGAACAGGCTGAGCTTTGTCGGTGTGTCTTGGTTGGAGAAAATGGGCAGTCTGTGAGAGAAACCAGCCCAGGGGCTCAGATTACAGCATCTCAGGGGACACAAAGAGTCTCAGTCTGCGTGTGAAATACCGAATATGTGATATGTATGCAAGAAGAACCACTTTAGATAGAGTGAAACAAATAATAATTGGATGTTAAGCTGTCTTTTTGACAAACTCCACTGCTAGGTAAGTCCAAACGCCATTAAAGGATGAATTCACCCAAAAATGAAGATTCAGTCTTCTCACCCCCATGCCAATGAAAAGTCAGGTGAAGTTTCTTGGTCCACAAAATATTTCTGGAGCTTCACAGCTAAACAGCATCTTTCCTCAATATTTGAATGAGATGGGGACTTGTTTTAAAAGGCTGCATTAGGCAAAATCTAGGTGAATGAGGAATGAGACTTCAGGTGACTTGTATGGAGCCATTTAACGTTTTCTTTTAGTTGTTTTTTCACGTTTTAAAGCAAATCCCTGTCTACGTCAGTTTGTTAGAGAATGCTGCATTTTGGGACTACGAAACTTCCCCTGACATCGGCTTTGAAGATAATTAGTTCAATTTTGAGTGAATTTATCCTTTAACCTGTGAATTACTGTGTTACAGCTAATTCCAAATGTTGCTTCCTCAGTCTGGAAAATTTAAATATTAGAAATAGATGAAGGTGTTGGTTGTGAGTGTGTGGATGTGTCGGGGGCGGACCTTCAAAGGTAATCTTAATTAATCTGCAGCAATAGGCTACTTTACGGAAGAGGATTAGGGCCACATGTGATTTTTTTTTTTAGTTCTAACTTTAAAGTCAGAATTCTGAGATTAAAGTCAGAATTCTAAGAAAAAAGTCAGAATTCTGACTTTTTTCTCAGAATTCTGAGATTAAAGTCAGAACTCAAAAAAAAATTATTCTGAGAAAAAAGTCAGAATTCTGACTTTAATCTCAGAATTCTGACTTTTTTCTCAGAATTCTGACTTTAAAGTCAGAACTAAAAAAAAAATTCACATGTGGCCCTTATCCTCTTCCGTACTACTTAACAGTCACACTCTTGTCTTCATTTGGATTCAATCGAAACTCAAAACTCGAATCGAAACTATTACATTGTTGTGGATTTTGACAGTAAATAAACCACCTCACTTTTTCTTAAGGTGAGAAATTTGGTTCTAAAGCAGTGTTGTGGTTGTTATTATTATTATTAATATTATTATTATTATTATACAGTAAGATCCTTGAATAAATGTAAACAATTCAGTTATGTAATCAGATTAACAGTCCATTTATCCAATAAAAAACTGAGGTGCCTTAACTCTGTAAAGTTAAGTAATCTGAACCAAAAGTAACTTTATTGGCAAAGTGTGTTGACAACCTCTCCACATACATTACATACGCGGTGAGGGGGAGGAAATGTTCCGCCAACAATATTTAGTTTGTCACATGTATTTTACAAAGTACATATGGAGGACAGAACAGCAAACAAGCATTTATATTAATTTTAATTCACTAATTTTACTATATTACATAAAATTTAGTAACAGAATAAAATGACATACTCCGTTCTGCATTCAATGTCTAAAGAAAAAATTCGTCTTTGTTGTGTCATCAGTAAATTCAAAGTATCAAAGTGAAATGACTTATTATGCATCAAAATAATAAAGAATAGAAAGTATGTTTGATAAAAATGGAAGTTTCCTAGTGAAGTTCAAGTATTTTTTCTGTTATCATCCCATCTTCTGAAAGGTTCATTGCCTGGGTGAAATAATATCTTGATTAAAAATATCATGGAAAGCAAGTCTTCTTCAAAAACAGTCCAAGGCACACTGTAGAAACTCCAAAATTACACTGCCTTTATTTTACATGGCAAACATGATAATGTCTCTGTTCTGTGTCACTACTTGAGTACATTTACTAGCCATCACGGAACTGAAAAAATATTCACACTGAGGCACAGACACATTGAAACAGTGTCAGTGTTTGTCTGCTGGTGCAAACTGTCCTCGTCCCCTCATTGGTCACCAGTTTGGAGTTTCTGTCGGAGAATCTGAGTCCTGAGTGGTACTGAAAACAGACATAAGATCACGTCAGCACTGTAAACTGAATTGCCCGTATGGGATAAATAAAGTTTTCTGAACTGAACTGAACTGAAGTCTTTGCGGGTCCTTTGTGTCTTCAGGTTGAGGTTATAAAATCCTACTCCAGCACGCAGACATCAACTCAGTTCTCCTTATCTGACGATTCCTTGACTGTCCCTGAAGATAGACGTCTCAAACAGTTATGAAGCTCTCATATGTGCAGGTCATGTCCAGAGCTGCGCTTCTTCAGTGGTCTCATTATCGCAAAGAGATCCTCTCCTACAGATAGAGTAACAGGAAGTATGTCATGACCTGTGGTACACTGCAGGAACGTCACTTCCTTTTCTTTTAAATCAGGGATTTTTACATTAATTTTGAACTTGAAACACCTTTTATTGCTAGTAAAAGGATGCATATACTTAGTTTGCATACAAACACATTCCTGACAACGTATTACATGTGTCCTGTTACAAAAACTAATTGCATAGTAGTGATAATAAAAGCATTTTGGGATTAAATTGAGAGTGAGTGAAAGGCTGATTTAATCAGTTTGAACGACTCTGCTGTTGTTCTCTGCTGAGTCTAGAAAGCAGTAACACCGCGGCTTCTGGCCAAAGGTCAGATCATAGGTTTGCAGTCAATCCCTGATAACACAGCTGCAAGCAGATCCTCTTATCACAACCGGGTATCTAAATTGCAAATAATCTGTGTTGTGTTGAAAGAAATGTGTCTGTTTGTTCATGCGTAACCCTCTAATCTCTGTTGCTCTGAGGTTTTATTTTAAGAGAGGAAACAGCAATGTGATTTTTCCTCTCTAACTGTGGCCTGACTGCTCCACCTCAGTTTGATCAACGAATCACAGTCAGCGGAGTGAAAACAGTCTGAGACAACACCTGAACAGCACAGAGAGGAAGCCCTGCTCTGACCTCCAACACTCACCTCTGGTTCAGGCTTTGACCTTGTCTTGTTTTGAAAAGAACTTCTCAGAAAAGATGCACCTCAGTTCCATTTTTATAAAAATCGTGACCTGTTCTCTTGAATGGAGGTCATCTAGTGTCAGCATGTTGACAGTGAGCCAACAGGCACAACATCAGTCGGCACATCACACCAAAACAAACTGAATGGATGAGACTTCATAAGCTATTTTGATGCAGAGATCCTCTGAAAATTGAGGTCAAATGTCTTCAAATGCAACACGTAAAAAAAAAAGTGAATTAATATCTATGTGTGGAAAATGTAAACTTATTGTCTCTTCTGTTTCCAGTGAAGGGCCATCAAATTCTATTTTTTGTTCTTTGACTAGCAGTAGCTCAACACTGGTGATGATAAAATTAATTTAAAAACAAACACTAGGTGGTGGTATTGAGTTATTTAGAGTCATTCAAACTCAATGACTTTATCATACTACATAAAGTTAACTACTGCAGAAAAGACAGTGTACTTACTGTCAGAAGGGACCTTACAAATGTGCTGGTTTATTTTCTCGTGAATTAGGTAGTATAATAAACGTGTATCACTTGCTCTGAGGGTAAAATGTATTTTGAGACCTTTAATAACTCAAGCTAAACTCAATAAACTTGACAAGAGTCTACCAAATGACCACATTTATTCAGATATATATTTACAACTCGTCACAATCCAGTTATTTACAAGAATCAGGAGTACAGATGAAACAAAAGTAAGTAATAATAATCAAGAGTATGTAGAAGTAGAGATCACACATATGGCACTGAGTGGTAAGAAAAAGTGTGATCAGTCAACAACAATCATATGAAGCTTTTAGAGGGAAAAAACAGGACATTTGACCTGCGTGCTACTGCTGTATTACATTTTTTTCAAAAGATTTCAAAATGCAGAAATGCATTTTTCTAATATATTCTGTGTGAGGCTGCTCACTTCATCAAGGCTGCAAAGGAAAAAATCTCTGCTGCAGGTTCACACTGCCTTCACATGAGGTTTTTTACTTTCATGCTGCGCAGTTCTATTAAAGGTAATTACTCAAAATAATACGCCTCTAGGAAAGAAAATCATTTAAGCTGTGCATCGGCTTCCAAGTTTGCATTTAAAATAATGCTGGTGAGAGAGCCTGTGTGCTCTGCTTTCAAGTAATGTATGTATGCAGGCTATAAATCCTTTCTCACGCTCAGTTGAGTGCCTTTCGAGCAGTCTAAGCGTGCCGTTCATCACGAGCTGAAGTATATATGTGTATGCTTGTATCCCAGATTTTCCAGTGAAAACGTACAGATCAAAACAGAAAAAACCACAAAAAAACAATATTGGCAGATTTCATCAAAAGGAACACATAGGAAACACTTAAAAAATATATCAGGAAATGAATGAATGCATGAACACTGATAAGATAATGTGCAAGGAACGGCACAACACTCATAATGTGCCTAAACACATGTTCTGTAAAGCTACCTTGGGACAAATTATGGTGAGTTACAGATGCAGTTTTTAAAGAAAAGTGCCCCCTCTGCTGGCAGCTGCTTGACTACAATAACAGTCATGAAGGAAACTGCAGATTAAAGTGCTTAAGGCTGAGTTTTGTTTTAAAATGCAACATCTACTCTCGGTTTCTTTCAGTATATTTAGACGCTTTTTTAACGTCTCTGCCGAAAACCTTGAACAACTTGCATCTTTGCAAAGCCCGCAACATCCATCATGCCCATTCATGTTACTGCATCCTTCTTCTTCTTCTTCTTCTTCTTCTTACAAACTTATATAACTGTTTTAATATAAGCGTGATGTCACAGATGGAAATAAATCTAAAGTTGATTCTCGGTAGCTTTAAGTAGATTCCATTAAACATTCAAAAAAGTGCCAACCAGCTGATTCTCTCTAAACTAGTGACTATTTTACAAATATTCTTAAAATACTCAACATAAATGAAACACAATTAGGAGAGCCAATGTCCTTACCAGTAGACAAAAGGCATGCAGTGCATTTCCAGAATCACTTTTTATCTTTATACACAATCCTTACATGCAGTGTTAAAAACTGCAGCTGTAAGACATAAAAAACTGAGGCCCCTTTTTCTGTATGAAGCACCACTTCAGATAAAACAGGAGATCTACCTTCTTCTTTCCTGCTTACAGGTTATGACCCCTTCAACTCTTTCGTTTGCAGGCGTACAGACTTATCTGAGGTGGGACTTTACCGTCACATCTGCTGCTATAGACTGTTAAGAAACTGCGTTGTACTGTATGAGAGCTACAGTATGTTTTAGAGGCCGTGCTTCATTCAAAAGTAGGGGCCACAAATAACTCTAAAAATAACTCTAAATTTACTATGTACATATGAATGAGACTCTTTGTTCTGGACACATCAGCTGATTCATTATTTCCCTTCGTTGCCTGCGTCCAAACTGCAAAGTCCTGCGGGGGGGGATAACATGTCAGTCCACAGTGGAGAATCAATCGATACAATTATAAATATTTATATGCTGCAACATTAGTAATAGTGCTTACCTGGTACATCCGTCTTGCCTTTGGAGATTCTGAGGAGGTCTTAGGTAAACAAACTGCACACGGACAAGAGGAAAGATTTAAGAACAGGTGCGATAAAAACAAGACGATAAAGAAGCGGGACTATCTGGACAACTTTTTACAAGGTGCACCAAAAGAAATGAATCAACTCATGATGAATATACAGATGTTCCTTTGAGCTGTACTTACAGGTGCAGTGACTTTGGGTTAATGCTACTGTCTGCATGCTAATGTTCTCAAAATAGAAATTTAAGTATACTTGTAGGATGTTTACCATGTTTACAGTATCAGTTTAGCATGTTAGCAGAGGATGTTGAGAAGGTCAACAGGCCTGTTGGACTGAATATATACCTCGCTATATGTTGTGATATTCCATATATATCAAATTATACTTATATGGTTCTATTCTACACCAATACGTACTACATGAAATTTGACATTTAATTCTATATAATATTGTTGTAGACTGCATATAATGTATCACATAATGCATTACACATTATGTCGTACTACTACTACTTTTCACCCTGTGCTCTGTCCCATATCTCACACTTACACTTACATACATCTTAATTTCCCATATTTTTCTACATCATGCAAATATGCTCACTGATTTTATTCCTCAACAACTGTAAACAAAACCATTTGATGTACTGTATAAAACTGATGCACAAAACTCAACACTACTTGATGTACATATCACTTTTTGATTTGTTTTTTTCACACCTTACATCCCAAAGGCCAACCTACATTCATATTTCAAAGTTTTTTTTTATGTATTCTGTATAATATCTCAACATTTACTGGATGGATTGGCACACAATCTAGTACAACCATTCAAAGTTCACAGAGGATGAATTATTTATCTATTCCCCGACCTTAATCACTGGTAAATAACTGTTATTGAACAAACTGCCACCTACCAACTCTCTCTCACAGCTTCAATGTCGCTGACGAGATTCTGTGCTAAACAGATGCCAAAAATCTAAAAGGAGAAACAAACACAATTCACACGAGGTGAAGAAAAGGTAGACAGAGATCAGCTAGTAAACCCACCCCATTCACATTGTTCCTCACCTGTAGTAATGCAATCCCAATAAAGATGCCCGCCACCACTGTCAGGTTGTCTTGAAGCCACTTTTCAAACTGAGGAACGCAGCCTTTGATATAGATGAATGTTCGCTGCTCAGAGTCCTGACAGAACACAAAAAATGATATCAAAGCCTGACAATCAAGTGCAGATAATAGAAAGTTCTGCCTTTTTTACTTTCATTATGTCCCCAGTCACGTTGGGATTTACTTTCCTC
Organism: Sparus aurata; assembly: GCF_900880675.1. Lineage (NCBI taxonomy): Eukaryota > Metazoa > Chordata > Actinopteri > Spariformes > Sparidae > Sparus > Sparus aurata. The sequence continues at coordinate 17,269,868 of NC_044187.1, forward strand.
TTTCATCACCCAGTTGGTTTTAATCGAAGTACATGATTCTTCTTTTTCATCTTGTGGTCTCTTCACAATAAAACCCCTCTGAATCGAAGTCATCCGGCTGTTAACACACACTCAGCCCACTGTTTTCTCAGCTCCGAGTCTCATTAAAAACTAGTTCGCTCTGGCTTTTTTTTTTTGCTCACATTTTCAAACACAGAAAACAAATACAGCCCTTTTCCTTACATTATGCTACTATGGAGTCAGGCCAAAGCCAATGATGGGGGAGGGGATTTTAAATTCCCAGTGCATTGCTGCGGCGTGAGTAATACCACACGGCCCTAAGTGCTGATGGGGAGCCAGCTGCTGTATTTTGTAGAGTTGGGAAACATACTGAAAGAGGGATATTGTGCCCAGGGTGGAGTACCTGATGACCTAATGCAGCCAGCAAACATGCATGAGGCAAAATAACAAGAGCAACCTCTACTCTTTTACTGTTTTATTGCAGCGACTTTTACTTAGAGGAGAGTAGAGGAGAGTTTAAATGTCCATGGATGGTAAGTTTCTGTGAGCAGCTCACCGTTTTTGCTCGGATGTCGTAGCCACACTGAGTGTTGATGACATCCTCCTGTGGAGAGAAGATGGTTCGTGTTAATCCCAAGAGGTGAAATCAAGACGTTTAGAGAAAATGCGGTTATGTTCTTGGAAGATGTATAAAGGGTTATTGCTGCTTGTTTCCAACTAACCAGTCATCGCCATGGTTAAAGTACTAGAGCGTTATAACAGGGGAACAGTGCTGTCCAGCGTATCCCTGGAGTGTGTTTGGGCTCCAGATGTGTACGAGACAACAGTGCTCACAGTGATCTAAACCTGAGAAAATCTGCTCAGACCAGAGTTGTGGACTTGAGACTCGGATCTGAGTCACACTGAGGTCACAATAATTGGGACTTTGGACTTGACTGCTTTGAAATGTGACTCATGTTCTGTCCTAAAATCAAAAACACATTAAAAACACGCAGTGACAGAAAAGTATCGCACGGCTTAGTGTTTAAATATGGAGCCTATGCATGACAAAATTATCATCGCAACTGTAACTGCAGGAGAACGTCTGGCGATATGCTATATTTAACAGTCGCAGCAGCGTCGGCTCGTATTGTTTTCATTTTGTTAGTCTGTGTGAGTCATCATGGCAAAATGTGATCCTGGAGACGCCTTTTGCACCGAGAACTACAACAGAAACGATTCTTTTTGGTTACCATTGCAGAATTCTCTCTAATTGTTTTCTTTTTAACAATCCACGAAAAGACAACAACCTACAACAAATTTAACCTTCTCACAAGTTTCAACTGTGAAGTCAAAGCCTGAAATATCTTATTTTTCTGTGCAACAGAGCCTCCTTGTTTTCCTAAACTCTGTTGTTATTAATCTTTTGTTTGTGCATGCATAAAAAAAACGAGCTAAAACGAGTAATGTGTAATAGACCTGGATACTAGGCTACAATCACAGAAAAAACATTTTCCTCTTTAGAGCACCATTTTAAAAGTGATGTCTATAAAACTGTTGACAAAATTAAAAAGCTGTGATGTCCTCAAAATGTAAAGTCTTTGGGTAAAGCGGGAGCATGCAAGCGGGGCCAGCAGATGGCCGCTATCCACTGCACATATTCAGTAGGGCGTATATCCAGGAAGTAAACCCGGAAGCTAGACTAAACTTTTTGGCGTGTGCGCCAGGAGAGCAATTCTCATTGGACTTTGTGGGCGCCATCGTTCGATCTACTATCTTGCTCTATTTAATATCTATGGCCATCACATGTTTACTAATTAAAGTAGCATTTTTAAATTCAGGACTTGAGTTAGTGAAATTCCAGACGCTTTTTATTTTATTTTTTTTTACATTTTCAGAAGAAACTGAAAGGCTCAAGTCTGAGTGTCACTGCCAAGCTGGGGAAATGAGATAATACTGAGAGAAGGACAAACAAATTTGGTGATTTTGGTCTTTTTTTTGGTATTCGATGACAGTAGGAAAAAAACACCAGCCTTATTCTTTAAATACTGTGATATTTTAATGGTCAGTATGACTAAAAATAAGCCTCTGTATGAAAGTCTTAAGTGCTTTCATTTTGAAGGCTCATGCTGCAAATGTCTGATGCTCTTTGTTGGGTAATTACAAGACAGAAAAGTGTTGAGAATCCAGTCCTCAGTGGAAAAGATAACCTCTGAGAACACAACGTGTTTTTCACCTTCCATTTTATCTTCATACTTGCTGTTGCTAAGAGTTGCTATCAAAGAGGATGACCTTGGTGGAACGGCACGTCCCGGGTCAGCAAATGAAAAAAAGCCTCTTGTGCAACTTTCATTACAGTGAAGCAAGACTGTTTTGCTCAAACAGGGAGCTGTCACTGCTTTGCACAGAGAGCAGCAGTTTTCTGCCCAAAAATCTCCTCAGTCAAGATAACCCCTCCCTGCCGCCTCTAGACTTTGCTGTGTTGGCAGAGCCTAAACACCAAGCCCTGGATGTCCTGTTGGAAGACAGCCATGAGAGTTGACAGCTTCAGCCAGCCTTCTGGAGGACACAGATAACCAAGCTATGTGTCGCAGGCAGGACCTTCACAGTTTCCTCTCATAACTACCTGAACTGTAAAGGTCACAGTATGTTCAAACGTCCTCCTCAATTTGTACTTGACCTTTGTAAAACTCCAAGTTACACCCAATGGCTTGTGTTTTACCGTAAATGGCAATTTATTGGCTGCGAATGAGCATGGTGCGTTTTGCTGGAGGACATACCGCTGGATCCTTGGTGCAGCAGGAAAAGGGCACGCCACATTTCTCACGACTCGGGTTGGAATCGGTGCAGTTGAAGTAGATGTTTAGATTCCAGTCGTCCGCCCCAAAAGCACCGCAACACTCCCACTGTGAGGCGAAACAGACCCAAAAAAAAAACAAAAACTCATATATATGTCAACAAAGTCCCACAGAAATGAGCAACCATGACTAACCCGAGGTAAAAACAACATTATTGTGAACTGCGGAGCATGAACTATGGAGCTCACATATTCCTGGGTGAAATCTATCAAGTTCTGAAGATCAATATCATCTCTGTAGGCCCGAATGTTGTTGTTAATGAAGAAGTTGAGCTGGTCCTTGATCCAGTCCTTGAAGACAAAGGCCAGGACTCCCGCAGTCAGCTCCAGGAAGAAGATGATACCCAGGAACACAGAGAACTGAAATACAAAAAACATTCGCAGAGTTTAACAAACTTTGTTGCGAGACTGAGGGACGATTGAAAAAAAATCTAGTGAGCGACGAGTGGACGCACAAATTTGAGCAAGAAGGAGTTTTCTCGCAGCGCGCCGATGCAACCGGCAAATCCAAGGATGAACATCACACCGCCCACCACCAAGAAGAGCCAGACCGGGTCGAAACCGCCCAGGTCTGTGATGGAGGAGATGTTGGAGAGGACACCCTGGGAGAGCAGAGTGAGGGGTTAGAAGCTTAAAGTCATTACAAGAGAAATCATTTCAAGCCTGACTGAAGTCCGCTGTCTCTATGTGTCTCTATGCGCTTCATTAAGGGAAGTAAAACTAATCTATCTTATGTAAGGGAATGCGTTTGGTGTGTTTCCAACAGTGTGAACTCTCACTAAGGTCCCAAGTTGAATAATGAGATGAGCAGAGACAATTTCCTGATTAAACCTAAAGGAACCAGCTGACATTTTTTCACACATTCTTGCCAAGAGTCAAATGAGGACACCGACATCTCTGTCAAGTCTGTAAGGTAAAAAAAAAAGCTGGAGCCAGCAGCTGATTAGCTTAGATTAGCATAAAGACCAAAGTCAGGAACAAGAGCAGAAAGCCTGCCAAAAGTAACAAAATCCACCTTCCTGCTCTTCTAAAGCTCACTAATCAACGTGTTATATCTTTATCGTTTGATCAAAACTACAAACAATGTGTAAAAATAAAGTTGTGATTTAATGGAGGGATTTGATTATTTCTTGGCGGTACCAGTGACATCTCCGCCCTCAGCACAGCTCAAACCCCTGTAAAATGGCAAATTGTTGTTTTTAACATTTTGGTATGTATACAGATGAAACACAATGAGATGTGACTTGTAATTAATGAGCTTTAGAGATGCTTTAAACGGGGCCAGGCTAGCTGTTTCCACCTGTCTCCAGTGTTTGCGCTAAGCTAAGGTAACCATCTGACGGTTCAAGCTTCATAATAAATGTTTAAGATATGAAAGAGGCATCGAACTTCTTATCCAACTATTTGCAGGACAGGATATAAGCACATTTCCCCTAAATGTTAAATTACTTCTTTAATAATTGCAGTTATTTAGTATTAAACACAAAAGGCCAAATATTCTCGAGTTCCAGCTTTGCACATGTGATGATTTCCACATCTCTGTTTTATATCATTGTAAATTGACAAATTATTCCTGAAATTGTTTGTTAGACATGTTCCAAAGTATAAACTCAGAATGTTAGTCTTCTGTTAAGCCCATCAGACAAAAGGTTATGATACTGAATTTAAAGCCAATCAGTCGTAGAGAGGACAGTCAGCCTGTCAACTGTTTGTGCTCTCTGTGAGAAACACTTAAAAGGTGGCCATAATAAGCATTTTTGTTTTTCCTTCAGTTGTTTTACATATTTACACCCTGCAACTAATTTGGCACGTAAGAATTGATTTTGCACAGCTGCTCTGTTGTTGTTAGCGGTGCTGGGTCAAGCGTGTGTGAGCTGAACATTGCTGCTGCACTGGACAGTTTGAGTTTGTGAGCATTGAAGCATGTTAACCTATTCAGGTAGCGACCCTAAATACAACCATGAACCCGAAAATTAGCACAATAGGTCTCCTTTAAGACATATGATGGACAATTGTATGTGTCGCTCGGACGAGTCAGAGAACAGCATCACTATCCGACACTAGAAGAGCTGCTCTGTTTATACCCACTGAAGACCACATATGAGCTGTTTTTTAAATTAAAGGATGAGCTCTTGTGTTTTTATCTTGTATGTTTTATTCTCTTGCATTTGCTTTTTCATTGCTGTGAGTCTGAAATAAAGTTTAAAACTGAATTCAACTGAATCTCTTCTGAGTTTTTCGCTCTTTGTCAGACAAAACATTTTATGACTCTACCCGAGGAAACTGTGAAGGACATTTGTTGCAATCTTCTGACATTTCGTTGACCTAACAATTAATCAAGTAAGATTAATACGTAATGAAAACAAAGGTTGGCAGCAGCCGTATGTGACGGATGAATAGGAACTATTTTGTTCTCTATGTGAAAGGCGAGCAGTTGAACTCTCATTGGTATGTCTACTCCCCTTTGACACCCCCAGATCTGAGAGATCTCAATGAAGGAATCTGTGAAATACATCAGATTCCCTTCTTCTGTCCATTGTTCGGAGGGTCGTCCCACCGGAAAGCATGACATTCCTTTCTGATTCAGTAAAGCCACTGGCAGCATTTCGTGCAGACAGAGGGGTGTGAAAGACAGGGGATGAATGTAAAAGATTTGTTTATGGATTATTTGTTGGTGTCCATTAGTGGGAAGATTCACACGATAAATTAATTCCGCTCACTGTCATGAGCAGTAAACTCACCTTTTCGTTCCATGCCCACAGTCCGATGCCGAGGAACGCCACTCCAAGGAACTAAGAGACAGACAAAGAAGAAAAGACACAAGGGCAGGATTATTTTGCAGTGACTACAACATGTAGTCATCACAGAGAAGCACTACCAGAAAGAAACCACAGAGAGATTTTCCTGGCAGCACTCCATTACTTAATATTTCTCCTCTCTGCAGTATCAGCAGGAGAGGCTCCCGCATTAGAAAGCATCTTTTAACAGCTTGAAGACATTATGACTGAACAAGTTTCCACCTCCAGTGTAAAAGTTCAAAACCGCATTTCGGGAATCAGAGGGTTTGTAATCATTCGCTGATGGCATTTTGTAACCAGCTTATAGCCTTGTGTTTGGAAAAAGAGGAACAGAATTAGATTTGTAATTATAATTGGCATGGAAAATAGTAATGTACTGGTTACGCCTCATTTGTATATACTCATCAGCTGGTTACACATCATTTCATATAATTATTTGAATTCATTCATGAAGGTTTTTGCAATTTTCGTGAGCCTTTAAGGCATCGGTTTTGCCCATGATATTGTTTTGATTGAGTTGTTTGTTTTTTTAATCTATACTTTATTTATTTAGGATATTTCAGAATAGTATAATTATTTGTTTCACATTCCAATTATTAGTATGAGGTCTTAAAATAACAATAAGATGGTTTATCAGAATAATTTTTTGGACAATATATCTTCCAGCTGAAGTAGTTGTCGTGACAGGCTGACTTATTTACAATAATACTGAGTCACGGGTAAGTCAAATAATAAAAAGGACCCCATAAGAGAGAAAATTATATTTGAGATATACATGATGTATATGTATGTTTATTTATATTCAGTATATTTAATTTATGTTGACCAGATACATATTGTTTGTCTTTACCTCGTTGTTGTTGGTGTATATTGAGAAATCTAAATAAAATCGTATATAAAAATGCAGATGAGAATCAAGAATAATCAGTTACAGCTAGACATTGAAGCACATACATTCGTGACCATGGTTTTAAATTGTTCATTCAAGTAGAGCTATCAAGAGTATTGAATTTGAATGTTTTTCCAAATCTAGACTGGGCTCTGGGAACCTGCAGCATGAGCCAGTCAGTTGAGGGAGTTTGATCACGTCCAAAGTTCCAGTCTAGTGTTATCGAGATTTAAGTTGGTAGCTCTCCAATCAGGCCTTTGTGGTTAGACAAACAAAAAACAATATTTATAACGCCTCTCTGTTGGGGAAGACCTGCCCACCTTATCATACAGGATACAATGGAAAGTACCGCAGCTATCACTTGTAATAAATCTGAGGGCAGAATGATAGACCGTGTCTATTGGTTTAGATGATAGGAGCAGCATTTATATAAATGACTTGTCAGATCATAGGAAGTGGGTTTGTTCCCATAAAAGAGGCCACTTTCTGCAAAGTTTGCTGACAAGATCTTCTATATGATACTGACAAATTCTTGGTGGATTTATTCATTCTATTATTTCGAATATATCTGGCTCTGGAAAACAGCAGTATTTTTCATTATTTGCATTAAGTGCACCATTAAAATGAATATGAATGAAGATGAGACAATGTCTTTAATATATATATGGTAAAATAGTGCAGGACCAAACATTGAACCTTGTGGGACACCTTTTTGCTTTTTGTGGAGGGGACACTCCCTGACTTCACACACTGAAGTCGCTCAGTGAAATTATTAATTGACTCAATTGCCTAACAATATTAAAATTATCTCATTGGACCTTGTGTTCATAATATTTTGTCAAACTAACATAACAAAGTAACACCAACACATAAAGGTGCATGTCAAAGAAATCAAGACCATTTATTAGACCCATTTACAAGATTGGAGCCTAGTTTAAACTATTGTTTCCCTTGGTAGATCCAAAGCAGTTTGCAGATTAACTTATTAGTGAAACTGTTGTAGAGGAAGGATGAACAGATGTTTTTGACACAGCTAACTTCCTCTGATGATGTATGAATGGTGTAAAGGTCAGAGGGGTCACTGACAGACTGCGTGGTTGGCTGAGAGCCTCTGCAGGGCCTGACAGGTGGCCTTCCTCTTCATCACTCCGAGGTCAGAGAGGGGCCACAAACACACTGGCTCCAGTTGTGGAACAGTGTTCAAAAAGCAATAGGTGACATGACGATAGGTGTCATGTCAATATAAATCTGTCAATTGTCAACCATTTTTTGATACTGTATGACACTCTCGTGACAATTTCTCAGCGTATTTTCTAGAAGCATCACAATACATAGTGATATCAGGATCAGAGCTGCACCGCTTGGTTGATTTATCAATTAGTCAATCTAAAGAAAATGAACTAGCAACAGTTCTGATAACTGAAACATTTTTGTAACTGGAGAGGAATATGGGGATAAAAGATTCTATCACAGATCTCGATTAAAACACAGATGATAAGCAGATCATGGTGGATCCATTATCAGGATCATCGTGAATCTGGACCATCATGAATATCCTCACATAAGTGAGTTAAAAAAGCTGTCTAGCTCACTGACATACATTCTGATATTAATTTCCTGATTTATTTTACACTGCCACAACATGGAGTCTGCAGTCTGCTAAGCCTGTCAACATGGCGGAAGGTTCGGCTTGCCCATTAGTGAAATTTTAAATCAGATGTGTGGATATACCATGGATTCAAAACAGGGAGGGACATGTTTATTTGTCCTTTCTTTATGCATGGCTACCATATGATTTATTATCACCTTATTTAATATTGTTTGGCTGTTTTTCACATTTCAGTCGTGTATATGTTATCCGATGTGTTTCAATATTAATTTCTTTGTTTTTACACAACATAATGCAGAGAAGATTTTTGGGGTAGGCTAATAAAGTCCCAGTGGAGTTAACTGTTTCAGTGATCTGATGTCATTTTGGACAAAGCCTCTATCCTTTAATTCAAAATGCTCAAAACGAATGAGATGAAAGTGCCATTATGCAATCTGTATTCCTGCTGTAATGATCTATCCTGACCTACTACGGTCCCCTCATTATGTTGCCTCGTATATGCCAAAGACGAACCTAAAAAGCAACAGAGCTTTTTCGTCCCATCCACTTTTCAACAGAAAGCAAGGCCCTTGGCAGAAAACTGTGTTTATTATATTCTGTGTAAATGAGAATATCAGCCGCTTTATCAATAGACGTTTGATTTACTCCCCAATATCGGTATCCTCAGCCCCAAAAAAACAATTAGTAGGATCAGAAATTAACGTTTTGTCAGTGAAGCATCAGAAAACACACCTTCCCCCCAAAAAAACACAGCATTCATTATTATGTAGAACCTGGAAAAAGCAGTGGCTTCCCACATTAGTAAGGCTGGAACTAGGGATGTAACGATTCATCGATCTGGATCAATTTAACAATCAATTGATCAACAATCCAATAGCATAAATGCAAAGTGAAAACGTCAATTCATATCATTAAGATACGCCTGTATTTTGAAATTCCCATGGCCCGTCCATGCCCTCCTTTCTCCTTTCTGAAGAGCGTTTTATTTTTATTAAAAAGAATAGATTGTAGACATATGATATCATCTCATGTCGATTGCAGGTCCCTGTATCGAATCGAATCATATCGTGGCAGACTTTGTGATATCAGCAAATATCGTATCGCTGTCCTAAGATTCCATGTAATATTGCATCATGATGAAACTTGCGATGACACCCCTGGCTGGAACCATTGAAAGTTTGGCCTTTTAGCTTGAAAAACAAACAATTAATCAACTCTAGTTTCCTTTCAAGAGACTAAATTAGTCAAACAGTCATTTCATCTCCTGGTCTTCCACCCCTAATGATAGACATCACTAAACCCAAGAGGAGGCGTTGTTTCCCTACACACATCTGTATAGCTCTTGGTCAACATCTGTTGTTTTTAAATGTGCTCTATAAATAAACTTGACTTAAGAGGAGGGTGGTTGATGAAGATGACCACTCTGATAACAGCTGCACAGAAACATCCGTGACACTAACGGTAAAAATGTCCCTCGGACAGCTCGATGTAAACAAGTGATTCCACAGTGAGGAGAGACCTCCTCGACACAAAAACAAAAGCGTGCCGATAGGTGACAGCGGGGAACAAGTGCACAGGAGCAGGGAGCCTATTGCAGGGATGAAATCATCCACGTCTGCTATTAAAAGCGGTGACAAAGAAAACGAAAGAAAACGCCTCGATGGTAACCAAAGCACATCCTGGTTGGAGTAATAAAACCTTGTCAGGTCAGTGCATTAAACTGATCGCAAGGGCCTGAAGTAACAGCGAATAAATGCGGGGGACTTACCCAGAATATGATGTTGAATCCGAAGATGAAATACTTGATGCAGCAGCTCACTTCGTGAGCCTTGAAATGCTTTCCTGACATCATTTTTAAGATGACCTTTTTTTTTGTTTCAGTTTTTTTGTCTCAGTCGAAGCTCGCGGTGAGAAAGAATCACATCTATGGTCCTCTTGTGTTTGACAGCACCGGTTGTGGAAACACCTTTTTTTTTTTTTTTTTTCTTTTTAATTTTTCCACGGCTCAACAAACGCGCCGTCAGTTGTTTCAGCGTCTAATTATAAACATCCTGCCGCGTTTCCGCTGACAAAAAGGCGCAGAACGAGCCGCAGAGGAGTGACGAGGCGTTCACGGACTGTCACTGCAGATGTCTGTTTATTCCAGATATGGATCTCCACAAAGGTACGGCAGCGAAACAAACCTCGCTGAAGTCAACCAGATTAAAGCCGATGGTCTTCTATCTGACCCATAATCTAGACATGGTTGTTTGTTTTGAATGGCATGTGCGGGAACCAATGAGGGGGCTTTGGTGATCACAGGAGGCGGGACTTCCTCCAGCAGAGTGCGTCACTGCCCTTATATGACCATTATGATCTATTTTTCATGAAGTCATTAATTTGACTTATCAAAGACATCACGGTGATGAAATTACACCTCATTAGACGTGTTGGGCTATGGAGTCCCAAAGCTGTCAATGTTTAATGAATCAATTAGACTTTATGGGAAATATAAATTAACACAGACACCAAGAAAATGTACATTAATGTTATGTCATCCTTCTAATTTCTACAGTTTATTGATGGTAAATTATATTTGTGTTTATTTTGATGACCCTCTTTTCCCCAGTTAGATTTCATTATATCTTTTTATCACAAAGTCTGTCCATGGTGATTTTCTTTCAGTTTAAAATTTAATTTAAAAAAATAAAATAAAAATGATCTGCAATAGCGAATTGTGAAGCCTCTCATAATAATGAAAATAGAAATAAAATAAAAATGTTATTGGATTATTTCACTTTTGTGGTTATATTTTTTTACTGTATTAATTCATATAATTTCATAATGTTGTATTTATTTACATAATATTAAACACGCATTTTAGGTCTGCATAAAGGGGTGAAATTGTAACACATCACATATTTAATTCAAGTGATCTTTGTGTGTGGAACACATCTGACACTTTTTGATTCATATAATAGGCAACACACATAATAACTTATGTAATTTATTTTTGAATATATGTTTCATAATGATACACTAGAATACACCTGGGAATATATTCTTTTTCTTATGTTGCTGTTTGTACCTTCTTGTGTTTTATTAACTGTATCATCACCTGTATTTAAGCTGGTTACACAGTAACACATACTTGAGCTCTCTGTACCTTTTATGACGCATACAGGAATAAAGAAGCATGTTTAAAGCAAAGTATGCATATACTGTCTTATTTGTTGAACATATGTCCACACACATAGTCATTTGGTAAAATGTCAAAGACACTGATCAGTGACAGAGCTGTGGAGGAGGCTCTGTATGTGAAAACTATTCCAATTTTCTTCTAACTTTTAGTAACTAGTTCTCAAGTTCTCAGTTCTGAGACAGCTGAGAGAAATGAAATGAAGTGGATGGGTAAAATGTTGCCTCCTGGTGGCAGAATGTGTCTCCTGCATCATTGGAGTCTCAGTCCTGAGACTGCTTAACACATGTAAGACACATAAAGCTATAAAATATAAGGTCATGAATGTGAACAGTGTGGAAGAAGTACCTTAGGTCCTTATCATAAGCAAAAGTATCAACAGAAATACAAGTAAAAGTTCTGCAGTTGAAGTTCTACTTGAGTAAAAGTACAGATCAGTAGTACCAGTAACGTAAATGTACTCAATGCAAAATTGTCCCTTTAGATTGTCACATTATGGAGCATTTAAGGTGCCAAAAGAAATATTTATTTTTTCTATCTTAATACAAAAATTTTCAAACACAAGCTGTGATCGTGAGCAACAACATAACAAATACTTATTTCAGGAACGCTGGGGTTTTCCAGCCTGAGTGGGTTCAATCAGACTCACAACTGGAAACACCTTCGACAGCATGAAGGGTCTTTGAGCTACAACAATGCATCATAGAAGTAACATAAAGTTACAAGTCAGTACCTCAAAATTGTGCCAAGGTTCAGTACTTCAGTAAATAAAGTTACTTTCACCACTGACTGGGAGAAAACACTTTAAATGCATCTTTTATGTAAAATAAACACCAGTGATCAGTTTGAGCATTAACTTGGTTTATTGCTTAAAATAAAATAAAGTACTACTGTTCTAATCTATTACAAACATTGGTAACAAAACAGGATAAATTATGAAAATAAATACCTCTGTGCAGTTTGTCTGTATTGTCAATGCAAGCAGAGAAAAAACAAACTGAGATTAATATACACATGTAAGTCCATAAATAGGACATTACTCACTGTTATGAGATCATAATCAAACCTCATGCCAAGACAAATATCACGATGCAGAGGGCAGCGTCAGACCCGGCTGTCCTGTTCACACACACTCCTTCAATCTGAGGATGACTCACTGAATTCATACCAACAATCCATCATCATGGATCCGATGCATGATTCAATAGGATTTGCAGCACAATGTCAGCATTCTTGGGCACAAGAACAGTTTTGTTCACATTGTCAATACTGTCTGTATTTTCTCCTGAAGATAACATTAAAAAAAACAAAAAATTTTAAAGAATGTTTGGCGATACAAAGGTAATAATCATGCAATATCAAAAATCATTCTTCAAATTTGGCTACGCGTCATTTACAAAAATATAAATGGTTTTTGGATTTCACAAAATACTTCATGTTATTAAAAAATACCACTTCAGAATCACAGAAAAAAAAAAATAGTTGTTTTACTTCTTTGTAAATCATGATCCTTAATTTGACCCTTCATGAGTTATTTTAGCAGTTTGAGTTCCCAGAAGCCTCTGCAGGAGGACACGAGTAAAACAATATTAGTCAAACAGCTTGAGGCAGTTTTCGAGAACATCTACAACAATGGTTTGGGGTGAAAAAAAGCTTTGGTGCTCCTTGTCTTGTTTAGCTTTGCAACAAACTTCCCTTTTTATATTCTGCACGCAGAATTTCTGTTTGTTTCAGTGTCATGAACACAGTAATCAAACCTAATCTGTCCCGCAACCACAACCATAAACCTCTTTTTTCTATTTGTTATCTAATGCAATCATTACACTGCATTTCCCCTTTTAGAGTTTGACACATCACACAAGGATACAACCTTCCTTTCTTTTGCTTATGAAGTCCACAGTCCCGTTTGATTAAGGCTTTTTGCACAGTTTTTATAGTTTTGATGATTAGCACAAAAGCACTGAACCTAAAATAAATAACCCTGATAGAAATTCAAAGCGTAAGGTCATCCAAAAATGAAAATTAAGTCATTTACTTCTAACCCTCATTGCGATGGAAAGTCAGGAGCTTCACAGTGAAACAGCATTGCAGTAATATTCAAAACAACTGAAGTAGATGGGGACTTGTTTACAAAATAAATATATAAAATGGCCCCATACAGCTTGTCCGGCATTATACATTTCTCCAGAACACCCAAGAGCCCAAATGTGGTTCACGTGTGGCTGAGCTCATGCACCAACTTCAGACGTGGTGCACACTAACGTATTTTTTCAAATCAATATGGGACCCCGAAGCTTCTTGAGACCTGGATTATGCCAGACAAGCTGTAATGAGCCATTTTATGTTTATTTTTGTGTTTTTTTCTGTCACAGACCCTGTCTACTTCTCTTTTATAGGAGAAGGCTGCATCGCTATTTTGCTGTGAAACTCCGGAAACCTTCACCTGACTACAAACCTTCACCTGAGTTCCCATCAGCATGAAGGTGAGTAGAGAATGACTGATTTCTCATTTTTGGGTGAACTTATCCTTTGAGAGTTGACGCGCCTGGGTGAGAGAAAAAAATGAAGCATTAAAAGCCGTACACAAGCAAGCAGATATCTGAGTTATAATTGCACTCATCATGTTCTGAAACGCTACGCAGCACGTATTCAGCCGAAGGCTTTTTGCGAACCATTCTTTTTGTGCAAAATAAGTAATAATTTCCTTGCATATTTCAATGCATCTTAATTTCACATTCTGTGTTTTTTTTTTTTACTTTTGGTTTTGGCCAATATCAAAGGGTACCTTATTCATTCAATAACATATGAATGATACAGAAAATAAACTGCATATTACATTGTTAGTTCACTAAATATATACAGGAATATATTAAACACAATTCTCATATACTATCTTAAACAATCACAACGGCATGCTGGGTTAGGAACACGGCACGCCCATGACACAAAGAAGCCTATAGTGTTTCTGGTTGTTTAAATTAAATGACTCCATTATGTATTTCTTTAAAACACACAAGGCTTGGTGTTAAATACCTTCTTATAACACTACTTTAACATAAACCGCCGTGTTGAGCATAGTGAGATCAGGTAAGCAACACAACATGAAGCTTTGATACTTAACACATTGATCACAGTTAATGAATCCAGTGCTTTGTTGTTTCTGGTTTCATGATGGCCAGACTGCACCTATGAGATGCTGGTATTTTTTTTACGTTTATAAAGGCAGTTCAATGCTTTTATAATGAGGTTTTTTCAATTAGTACAAAATGTACAAAATCTCCTCTTTAGAGAAGCCTGATGCATATTACTAATACTGACAAGATCGCCTGTGGAAAGCCTGAGTACACTGTAAAGGTTTACTTGGCTTTGATACTGTGACTATTTAAAAAGCCACTTGGTGTCGTGTTAGACAAATTTAGGACACCTTTTGTTCTTTGACAGAGTTGCATAAACACTGTTGTGTAGTGAGAACCAGACCAGGGACAGAAAAAGGAAAAGATAAATCCTCACGTTTAGACCTACGTGCTACATCACCCAGTCACGAGAGCACCGGTGGACACAACCCGACTGCTTGGACACATCCTGGTGGGGAAGCGTTCAGCAGCAGGCTTAAGTCACCTTGATGGCAGATTTCTTGTGGACGCAGAGTAAGGAAACGTAGGGAACGCCGATGAAGGCCCATTTCTCGTTGGGCCAGAACATGATGACGGGTCCTCGCTCCGGGGCTTCGGTCGCGACGTCAAAGTAGGCGAAGCAAACGCAGCCCAGGTAGGAAGCCAGACAGATGAGGATGTGCCTGTGTGAGAGAGAGAGGAGTTAGAATGAACCAACAAATATATGCTTTATACTTTGTGCCGTGAAATTTGCACATCCATTAGTGAGACAGTCCATCGCTTCAATTCAAACACTGAACGGCTCTTTTACACATATCTGACATATTTGTTTGTATATTTTTCACGTTTTACCTGTTCCCTTTTTTTCTTTTTCAATGACTGACTGATTCTAATGGCAGCAAGTTGAAATCATCTCACTACATCTGTGGATTTTTTTAAAACTTATTTTAAAATGAATCAAATTGCATTAGAATTGAAAGATGAATATACTTTTAAGATATGTATATGTTATGTAGTGTTTAAGTTTTAATATGAATCATTTCACTTTAATGTCACAATGGTGCATTAACTGCGCATAAAAATAAATAAACTTAACAACAGTTCAGACAGGACTGCCTCTTCTGTGTTGTGTTTGATCTTACCAAGCACAGTGTAAGTAGGGAAAGTTGACAGATGACCACATTTCGCAGAATATTCTGTCACTGATCCAACAGAGCAGAGCCAGTGCCCACCAGATCCCTGAGACCAGGCCGAGCTTGAACACACGGGGGTTTTCACACCTGCAACGACCGAACACAGCACTGAGAAATGTGTACAGCTGTGAAAACACACACATAAATACACTGCGACCTACAGTGTTGTTCATTATTACATAGTATAGTAACACCATCATCAGACCAACAGCAGCGTTTTTTTTTGTATTTTTACATTGGATTTCATTAGATGTGCTTATGTGTAGGATCTGTGCAAATACAAAACAACAAAATATTCCAAACAAAAGCAATTTATGAGACACAAGACTTGCACTTGACACTAAAACCTGAAAGACATTCAATTCAAATTCACTTTTCTGGTTCCCTTTTTACTTGAGGCCGCTATTTGGCAGTGGAAACAAGTTGTAAACACAACATTATCACCCTTTTAAACTGATAGGGTGAACTTGTTGGCAAACAGCTGCCTCTATACATTCAGCTGCTGTTAGTTTAAGACATTCTGTAGGGCTGAGAGGAACTGCAGAAGTCAACCCTTTACAGTCACAGTTATTTAATCCTTTGTCAATATAAACACATTTATTGTAATAATTTAAGATCTATCATATTTTGTAAACCCGTCGTGAATGTGCAAGTTGATGATTGTGATAATTTCATTGCTAAAAAAGCAGCCTAACACAATCTTCTGTTGTGGAAACAAAGACAAATAGGGAAGTTTTCCATTAAAAGTATCAGCTGATAGAACTGGGGGCATGGAAAAAATGAAAACTAAATAAAAAAAGTACCTGAAATAACCACAATTACTTTAGTAAAATGTTAGTTGGATTGGAAAGAATTGATTGTGGAAGGTCTTTTTCAGAATACACTGGGCTCTGTGTTCAACAGGCTGTGTTCGTCACTCCAGGTCAGTGCTTTACATTCACACCTTCAATGTCCATACCAGTTTGTTGTTATGATTGTCGGTGCACACATTTCTTTTTAACCCTCCTTATTTTTGGGACCTAACAGAACAGTGACAACAAGTCTCCTGTTCTACGTCTCTACACAAATACCTCCTGGTGGACACACCACTGACCTACAGAGACATGTGCTAATCCAGACTGCTGCTGATAAACTATTCTTAGTCTTGTCCTCCTTAGACACACAGACACAGCCGTGCAGCTGACTGGCAAACACCGGGTGCCAAAACAAAGACGGGGGGGGAAGGAAGCCTGACTAAACTCTGATGACGATGCAACTCACGACGACGCAGCCACTGTTACAGTTTGTCACCTTCCCTTAGGTCAGAACATTTAATAAAGTCATACCAGTTTACAGGCACTTAATTTGGGTTGCCATTGTTTCAGGGAGACAAGAATGTTGGGATGAAAGTGTTTCCAGAAAGGACTACAGCCCAACAACCATAACAATGCAATAATATTCAGATAAACAAAGAGCATCACTCAGAAGGAGACGCCATGGAAATTTTATACATAAAGATCACTTTTAAAGCTAGCTTATGTGACTTTTGCTTTTGCTGTGGCTGCCTGTTGGTATTACAGGCTAACTCTATGTCAATTAATGAACCAAACTAGCAAACTGTACAGTATGTTACATAATTGGTCAAGAAAGATAGTGGAAACAGAAAAAACTGGTGTCAAGGCTGCTCACGGGCAACAGGAAGTACAATAATAGATGGCCAGTGATAGGTCCTCCCGGAGGGAAACAGGCCATTAAATTGTCATCAATATTGTATTATACTGTAAGTATTTCGATCCATTATTTTCAAGTGGCAGCCAATCCTGATGATGAATAAAGTACAGTACTAAGTCAGCTATAGACTCAGTATCTGCTTTCATATACTGTACATACAGTACAGCTGCCATAAGCTGGTCAACACCCCTTCCTGTTAACAAACGTCAACCGACAGAACCATCACCACGCGGCCGGATATCTGGGATACTGAGCCCATCAGCTCAAACAGAAGCGTGGCAGATAAGAAACATGATGTGAAACCAGGACTTCTCCTGAGAGAAGCAGCATAATGTAGAGTGTAGCTGTTGGAGGCAAAGATAAGTGAAGGAAAGGCCGGTCTGTCTATCTGAGGTGAGGCACTGCTGAGAGGCTTCTCTTTCTCTCATGGGAGAAGAAAGGAAGAGGCACCACGAGATCAGTCAAATATTTATCAAAGACACAGGAGATAAGTCTGCATACACTGGTTTCAGTGCTGTAAAGGCATAGATGCATACTAGACGTCTATACTCTATTAAAGAATGTCAGACTGGATTAATCAATCACAGCACATAGTAGAGTATCGTTGATATTTTGATGTGTAAACATGGTGACGCAAGTCTGACAGGACAGGAAACGAGACGTCAGGCAATCAGACTGGATGTAAACAAGCCAGATTATCTAAAGTACTTTATTCTGAGGTTAAGTAAGCATAAGCATATTGTATAAATACTTAATTACTGTGCTTTGGTAAATTTTTTCAGGTATCTGTACTTGAGTAACAAAACTATTTTCTTTTTCACTGTATTAATGCATTTGAGGGAAATCATCAATTAATTTCATTTTGCGTCATTGAATGCCGACTTCCCAACATCACACGGCTGATTTCAACCCATCAGTGTCATGACGCCTGGCAGGCGTAGCGAGAATAAATGATGTAACACGACAAAAACAGACAGAGAGGGAGATAAAAGATGTGTCAGTGACTTGTGACTGCAGAGACCATGCAGCCGTCTGACTGGATTTTCTCATTTTCTTTATTTGTTGCTGTGCGCAGGAGGCTTTACCAACTCAAGATGTCGGTATTTGACATCAAGAATAATATTATTACAATATCATTAATATGACATTATTATATATCATATATTATACATACATATCATATTCAGCTGGCTTCACACAATGTCCAAAAGAAATGTCCTTCACAGGGATACTTTTTTATATTTATACTTTGAGTACATTTCAGAGCCTATACCTTCTTGCTTTTACTTAAGAAGTGAATCAGTACTTTTACTTTCACCAGAGTCTTTCATTTACACAAGTAACTCTCGTGAGTGTTGAACCAGTGACGCTGCAGTTTTGACTAACAAAAAAAAGTTTAATTTCCAAATATTTTCAAAATTACCATCTGACTGGTCTGAGAAAGTAACTTATACAATGTACACTGTTGTTGTTGCAGACAGGAAAAAGTGGAAAAAACTAAGAAAATAGGAAGTAGTAATAAACCATACTAAATGAATACTTATGTAAGGAAATACAAGTCTTTTCCACTAGATATGATTTTAGAAACAGTATTCTTTATAAATGTGTTTTGTACTTTGGGGCTACTTCCTTATCAAGTTGTGTATTTTTAAAGCCCTGCGAGACAGCAGAGGGTTAACACATGAGCAGGACTTCAGTCAAGAAGAACAACTGTTGTTTCAATTAAAGCTTTAAATATTACACAGCTGGTATGATACAGGCTGTGGATGGTATCCAGCCATTAGTTTCACTGTATGAAGATGAACTTTGCTCTCACTCGGACTCATTTTTCAGGCATAACCACATTCGACTGCTACCTGACCTTCATAAATAAGTCAGCTATTATTGCAAAACTGTGACTGGAATTATTAGTTCAACACTTCCCAGTAATAATAATATATGTAATCTTTGTAATGGATGTCCTGTACATAAGACAGGTTGTTTTTGTCCAACTGGAAGTGACTTGAATGGGTGCCAACAGGCGTACTGTAAAAAAAAAACAACAACAACAAAGCAGTCCGTCGTTTCTAAGGGCAAAAGTCCATCAGCCAAGGGCCACGGGAATTCTCTCCCACTTAGCGGAACAAAAACAGGCAGCCTCTGTAGATGACTGGCACTTGCAGAAATGTCAAGAATTGCTAACAGGTTGAACAATAGATGACTGAAGGTTAAAAGAGTGGCGGGCGGTGAGGAAGGGATGTGGGAAACGAAAAACAAAGGAGCAGCTCCACATTACTGTGACGAAAGAAGGCTTTAGAGGCACGCACGCAAAAAAAAGGGCATGAGCAGTTTGTTGTGTGTTTTCAGGAACATTCTTTCACATCATGACGCCCTATAATTAGCTAGGAACAGGCAACATGTCATCAGAGACTGGGGGCACAAAGGGGCAAAGGTGACATATTAATGTACTCTTGACCACAGAGACTGCATCCTGACACGGTTTTATTTTTATTTTTTGACAAATTAACATCACAGCAGCTGATTTCTAAATGAACAGACGACTTTGAAACACAGACACGGTCGTTCATCTGCTGCAGTGTCCCTCTGAGTCTAGCGTAGGGTAGTTACAGCATGAATGTTTAAATGGTATAGATTTACGCATCGGTGAATTAGAACGGGTTGCATTCTTACGAGGAGTTTAGTTGTTAGGAAACAATAAGAAATACTAACTGCTGCAGATCATGTTAACTTGCAAATACATGTAGCCTGTATGGAGTACAATCTGTAATGGAAAAAAGGGTCAATAAACCAATAAAACAAATAATAAAAGAAGACAAAGTAATTTCTACATTTACAAAAAGTTGTGTGGAAAGTTACAATTTATCATTTGCCTCCTGAAAACTATTTATCTTAGGAAGTTATTTTGCAGCCTGTGGAGCTACAGAGTATTGCATTTGATTGGACATGCTTCAGATTTCCCTGATAGCAACTGATTTATTTCTTTTGCTAAAGTCTTTACTAAGACATTTCTTAAATTTTAATGTAGCCTGATTTAGTGCATCACTAGCTAGCAGTTTAAGGAACACACATACTGTGATTAAGATTCTAAACTCCAAGGTCACTTTTTAAGGTTGTCATAAAAGGCCACATCCCACGGTCTTTTTTTTACAGGCTCTATGGCTAATTAAGGCAAGCTTGAGTTTAGAATTCAAATTAAACTTGAGGCTTCAACAAAATTTAGAGTGGATGCAATGGATTTCAAAATAGTGGTGCAACCCACTCTTGTTGAATAAACTGTGTTGCTTAAACATGCAGACAATCAATCATCCCACAGTCCTGAACCTTGATCAAAACTAGGGGTGGGTACATAAAAACATCAATTGGAAAAGTTACTCAAACTGAGAAAGGGCTTTTTCATTAAAGTTAATTAAACAACACTTAAGTTTGTAAAGGATTACTTCTTCGCTCTCAGAACTAGAGTCAAGCTGGTGAGTGAGGATAAAATCCTGCGCCACCCTTGAAGTGACGAAGAAACATGGGTGCATACATGGCATGGGGGATCAGGGCTGCACCTTCACCTGACCTCAATCACCTGTGTTATTATAAAACAAAAACAAAAAAAAAAACATGTTCACAAACCTTTTCAGCTCAGTGATGAGCAGTGCGGTGCAGGGGATGCCCAGGGTCATGAGTGACAATGAGTTGACGACGGGTTTGACGAAGGCCAGCCCAGTGGTGATCCCTGACAAGATGCCTATGACCACTTTGAACCTTGACCTAGATTGAAGAGCCAAAAAAAAAAAAAAAATGTCAGAACAGAGTTTTGCCCTCTGTGGTGAAATTCATATGGAACGTTGGCTCTTAGACAGAAAGCACTCTAACACCCTAACCCGAAATAATTATAAAAAAACATGGGGAATATTCAAAGTGACAGGCTGAAGTGAAAGAGTGGCCGCGACGACTGTGACAATGGAAAGAGAAGTAAAGACATGTGATGCAGCTTTTACTGGTGTCAGCTATCTCAGACGGGCCTATTATTAAACAGGCAGTGGAAACATCATATGACAACTCAGTGGCCAACAGTGAGCTGCACAGACAAACCTGCTCAGCACTCACATGTGAGAACATCCTGTATGTCCTCCGGAAACACTAGAGAAAAGTCACACAATGCAGAGAGAGTTTCCTCCTGAGTTCACTGATCAGTTGAAGGCCTGTAAGCCAACTGCAATTGGATGAAAACCCGCATGCATATGCCAGTTTTAAAGGGACAGTTCACCCCAGAAATCTAAATGATGTAGATTAAATGTAGATTAAATAAAATCTAAAATCCACCCTTTTGTGTGTCTCTTTTGGTCTATGCCGTTTGGTTTAATTCACTTCCTGACACGATCGGGACAGCAAGTGTTTGGTGTAGGCTCTTGAAAATGAACGTGATTTGCGAGCACGGCTGTTATCCTGTTAGCCAACTTCTCATCCTCTATTAAAACTGCTCCCAACAAGGTTTGTGGATTATCTTGACTAACCAGGTCAAGATTTCTGGAAAAAAGACATTAGTGTTGAGTTTTTCAAATGTATTTTTTAGCACTTTGAGCACCACAGGCTGAGTGCTATCTAGTTCCATTGTATTAAAAGGAGGGCAGACATCTTTATAGCCTATATCTCCAAAACAACTCACACCAAAACAATGGATGGATTAAAAAAAAGACTCTACAGGTAAGAGGAAAAATGTGCATTTTTGATTTTAGGGTGAACCTTTATGCCTCAGAAGGTAATTATTCGGATGGTGCGTTACACTGGTCAACATACCGATCCCTCCTGAACATCCTGGGCAGGTATCTCTTGGGAAACCACATGGCGATGGCACACATCAGCACCCAGAGAATCGCCAACTCATCCAGCATCTGGCCAAGGAAGCTGAGGGTGGCGTGAAAATACGTCGATCCGATGCCTGAAAGACAGAGAGGCAGAAGCAAGAAAAAAAGTTTGTCAGAAAAGAGAGATGTCATCGGTGTGTTTATGAGATTGTGTCCTTTCAAAAAATGCTTATAAATGTCAATTTTTAAAGAAAGCAAAGAAAGGTCAAAGAGATTGCGTCAAAAAAATGTAGCTGAAAAGGACACAATCTCTTTAGTTTTGCAACTACAATGTTGTGAAATGATAAACAAATGAAGCCTGTAACCTTATGAACTTTGTGTCAGGAACTAAAAAACTGCAAAACTGTGTTTATTTTACGAAATGCACAGCTGACATGTTTCCATTTCCACTTATCAAATGTGACCAACATGATGAAAACGTTACAAATGTCACCTCTAAATGAAACGCACACAGATCGCATGTGTTGGAAGGAGCAAGTGGCAAACTTCAGGGACTTCAGTGAGGCCTGACCGGCAGTCTTCTATAAAGTTACTCATTTTGTGCCTCTAACACTCACAAACACCTGCAGTTTTTTGGCAGAGAACAACACAAAACCTTTACAGATAGTTAAAAATAGGAAGCGGTGCTACTGTGAGTTTTAAAGTGCTGAGGAGGGATGGATCGGTCGGTGCCCGTTTGTTATCACGGCCCAACAGACCTTCTGTTATCAGCACAATCTGTTTTGAGAACAGGCTCTGCAGGAGATTCCTACAGTTGCACAAACTTCTTTTTCTAAAAAAAAAAAAAAAAGGGACCGAACATATACAGACTCTTAACTTTCTCATGGAAGTAATTTTTTTACCAAAAAAAGCCAAACATTAATTGGTTCCAAGATCTGAAGTGTAAATATTAGCTGCTTTTCTTAGTGTAAACAAAATATTTGGGATTTTTGGACGGTTTGGACCGGGAAGTTGAGACCTTCTTCTTCACAACTTTCTGACATTTTATAAACCAATCTATTAAATTATGAGAGAACATAACAAATGTCTGTAATTGGAAAGAAAAGAGGCTGAATGGTGTCGTCATACGAGAACATATAGGTTTGTTTTTCTGCTCATGTCAAAGTTCATCTCGAAGAGAGACAGGGGAGGAGAGATGAAACCGTGTAAACCCTTGCAAGCTGTGTTTTGGAGTTTTAACCCGCCTTCAGATCCCTGAAAATGTAGTCAGAGCTGTCGTGTTATGGAACAAGAACGACTGAAATTGGAGGGCTGCTTTCATTTCCCTTCAGTTGGCGCACTTAGTCATGTGAAAAGACAAGACTAATACAACATCACACCGTGCAGAACCAGAGTTAATGACCTCTCGCACATCTGACCCATTGTTCGTGTTCTTGTGGCTAACTCAGCTATGCAAATGAGCTGCAGTTGTTTGCCGTGGCCTGCTGAGGTCACCTGTCAGGAACAGAGGGAGGTCTGTCAGGTTATCTCTGCTGACGCTGCAGCTCCGACTGTTTTCATAACAGCAGCGAGGGAACAACTGTAATCTCCTCAGGACTGTCATTTACATACAGCAGCGCCATTTAAGACTGAATTTACTGTGTCCAATCAAATGAAACATTTGGCAATGGGCTTATTCATCCCGCCAATGAATGAGCCCAGTCACAGTCTGTACAAGAGAGCAAAAATGATTCAGGGTACCCTAAAGCTACAACTGAGAACAGTGACGGAGGCCAATGAGTCCCAGCAGTGATTTTTTTTTTTTTTGCTGGTACACTTACATGCAACTTACAGTGTGTATGGTGTAATTGATTGGTTGTTTTGTCTCTAAAATGTTTGGAAATGGTAAAAAATATCGAGCAGTGTTTCCTCTAATGTCTTGTTTTGTTCACAATTTAAGGATATTCAGTTTACTGTCAGGGAGGAGTAAAGACAGCAGGAAATATTCACATTTCATTTTATTTTTAGGGTGTTGTTTCACATGTTTATCTAGCAAAATCACAATTTCGATGGCTTGAGGACTCACAAAACTTTGCAGACATGTCCACAAAAGTCCATAAAGTTGTTTTAGAAGTCAGGTATTTTTAATGTCTTGGGGTTTGTGTAAAAAAAGTTTGGGGTCATACTTGATTAAACTCCTCCTAGGGCGCTAAATCTTTTGAAAGAATTCCTCAAACTGAGTACAAACATCATCAAAATAGCGGTTCATTTAACAGCTGAAAATTAATCAATTTCAATCACAGCAGCTCTAACGTACTCTTACAGATTATTTTCATTCTCAAATGATCCGCAGATTATTTTCTCACTGAATTGATCAAACTGCTTTTCACAAAATCCACAGCCAAAGCTGATGTAATGTAACCGCAAGCAACAAGGAAAAACCTCCCAAATAATAAGTTTACTTTCATGGAAGACCAAGAAAACCAGACACTTGTTGCTTCAGTGTGACTTCAGCAATTAACCTATTCTCTAAATCATTGCAAATTTACATCATAATGACCAACTGATTAATCCAACAGACTGTAGCACATTTTCTCTTTTCTTTTCTTATGATAGGCCTCACACTGACACATGCTTTGTATATCTAAGCCAACAGCAGATATAAAACATGTTTTAATATCAGATTCACAGTCATATATAAAACACATGTAATACTAGCTCAACATTTAAAAATCTACTTCTTTTTTTTCTTTTTTTTTTACAAATAGCAGCTTTACAAAGGAGCACTATGCAGTTTTTAAGGAGAAGAAAAGCTGTTCTCAGGGGAAAATAATGTCCCAGAACACAGTTTGAAGCTAGAAAGGGCGCAGCGCCTGCCACAAATAAACATATACCACTTTTCCACTGGTCAAAAATCCCACTTAAACCCGCTAAGATTTTTTGTGCGCAATAGGAATGTGTACCCTCTGCATTTACACCCGGGTCAAATACCTCGGTGTGAAGAGATGACGCATTATCGACATCCTGCGGTGGCCTGTAATTTAGGAAGGAATTTGGGATGCGGTCTCCTGCGGTCTATTCATGACACCAGGAAGTGGGTCGGGGTTGAAGCCAATTTCAGTAGTGGCCAAACCGTGTAACTACAACGTGAACTGATGCCCTACGGCCCGTAGCCTAACATTGTGAGAAAAGCGTCTGTAAAAGGATGGATACATTTTTTGAGCGTCACAACCTCTGCGAAGATGACTCGTTTCACTGTCATAATCTGAGCTATTCAGTCCGATAACATTTGGAAAGTCTAGAAGAGCCACACAGTCCAATCACTGTATCCTCATTCAAGTTCGCCGGGCACTAAACAGGAAGTTATTCGGCTAGTTTGGAAAAACCGGACTGGAACTGTTTCCGGCGAATTTGTGAAGCAAAGCGTGACGTCAGTGGCGCACAACATGACGCGAGTCAGATATAATTCACAGACGTGGCTGTCTTGCCTGCTGGAGGTGAGAATGAGTCAGTAGGCGATTTTTAGCAGGTTGGCCTTCCTTAAAAAAAAACAGCGTAGACCTGCTAATTTCGGTGGAAAAGAAAAACAGTTGTCCTTTAAGTTCAGTTTGTTTATTCACTCATGAAAACAAAGAGTTTGTTTTAGTTTGCATTAAAATAATTAAAAAAATAGTCAATGAAGATATTCCTCTTTTGATTAACATTTCTTCCCCAAAACTACACAGCGCACCTTTTACAAAATATAAACATTTCATATAGACATGGATAAACACTAGTTATTGTTTTCTGTCTGTTGGGCTGAAGTGAAGTTAGAAAAAGTGAACAGAAACGTGAAAGGTTAAAAAGGTCACCACACAGACAGACAGACAGACAGACAGCCAACTTACCAACCACAACCAGCAGAATCCATATGAGGTAGATCCCACTGTTGAAATGTGTTGCATATTGGCGGAACAAGCACATTAATATGGGCGGCAAAACAAAAAACAAAATGTTGCTGATCTGAAATGATAAAACAAACGGAAAAGCAATGAGCAAAAAAAAAAAAAAAAAAAAAAACATTACATCACATCTGGACTGATCGTGTCGGCTCAGTGACAACGTGCTTGTCAGAAGTTGATCAGTGTTTTATAACAAAGTATCAGCCAGAGCAAATAAAATTAAAGATTAAAAAAAAGGAGGATCTGTAACCTGAAGCTAACAGTTTAAAAACATCATGGTGACGGTGTAACTTAAAAGCTAGCTGTGGCTAACTAGGGGAGTCATATACAGAACTGTATAAGAGAAGCAGTGCATCACAGAAGAACAGACACAAAGCCAGAGAAGCTGCGGGTTTGTCTAGCTGTCAACAAAAACAATCACAACGAGACCTTCACACCGACCGTGTTGTAAAATTCTGCGATGCTGGGGTATATCAGGTAATTTCCTTCACACCAGTCCACCTCGGAGCTGCCAGCCTGCAACTGGTCCCAAAAAATCAGATTAACGTTACTCATGTCTGGACTAGTTTCTGTCGGATGGACCAGTGAGAGCCGAGCAGACAACAACACTGCGAAGACCAGAAGAAGAAGAAAGAAGAGAAGAAAAAAAAACACTCGAGGAGGAAAAGTCAGTATCCCCCGCTAGATGTTATCGTTTGCGACCTGACACGTATTGCACATCCAACAGTGTGACAGAGTACATAAATTGTCGCTGAGCTGCATTTTTAAAGCGTCGGTCCGTCCACAAAGGTTCCTGTCCTGCCTGTCGTGACGCTCTGTGCTGTGCATTGACAGCTGCTCCGTCTCTGGCCAAAGAGTGTTCGAGCGCGGCGAGAGGGTTCGCTCCCGTCTGCTTCCGTCTTCGGTGAAATGAGACCACAGCGGCCTCGGCTCCGGAAGTCCTCGTTTATTTTATTTTTTATTTATATTCTAATATATTACCTAAACAAACCAACAAAATGAGAAGTGATTGATTAGCTTTAAACAAACGTAATGATTAAACACGTTAAACACAATTTTACATCCGGGATTCATTTAACAACATGCTTTTGTTTTCACCTTAATAACTAAGTACACTACTCAAACTGAGTGAGGGACTTGAGATATTTTAGTGTTACCCTTGATGGTTTATTCTATGACATATCTGAATTGTAATTCTTGTGATTCCCCCAAAATAATGCAACACATTTCATCTGACTTTCATTGCATATCCATGCACATACATATATGAACTCAAATCCTAATATCACTGAAGAATTTTGTGTAGTGTACACTTGTGCTTCTTATAGAAACATATTACTGTCCATACATAGCTGAATGCCACTTCACACCACAGACTAAATAACTACACACCTCACTGAGAAGCATCTTGAGATATGAGGAACTTATAATCCTTGTTTATTTTCTTTGTATTGTGTGCATTTTGAATTTTGTCGACATCTGTTTAGTTATATATGAGGTTTAAATGTGTGTTTATACAAATTATACTTACATCTATCATGCACAACAATTTGGCAGGGGATAAATAATAGTTATCTCATCTTATCTCCATGAGATGATATTTCGCACTTCTACTTAATTGGATTTCTTTGCCCTCTTTAGTGCATTTATTCAGCAGCTGATTTTCAGATTCTAAGATCCTACATGAGTATATAAAAAACAATTCTTTGTTTTACAGTAAATTAAGATAACCAGTGGTATTGAGACTAGTAAGCTAATAAGCTCCATCTGGACCAGGATTGTTAAAATACTGCATACATGTTCATGCATCAATAATAATAAGATACTATGATATATTTTGTACCACTGACAGGGGCCACTCACATAATTTGTTCTTTTTTTTCTTACTGATAATACTTTATCCACACAGGTGTGGGTAATAATGTAAAAACATATCAGCTTGTCATTCAGTTTCTAGAATTAATTCTAAAAGAAAACATAATTAAGGGAAGAAGTTATTTTTGGTAAGTTTCTCACACTGTAAAATGAGGAACTTTGTTCAACAGTATGACATATCCTCAGTTCTGCTTCAGTGAACTGCTACAGACTCAAGGTGTTATATTAAATAAACAATAATAATACTCTGAGACTTTAATAATTTGAGACATTACTTGTGCAGCGTACCAAGGGTTTCTCTCTGACTGGACTGGGATGGTTATTATCTTGACCTCACAGCTGCTCAGTTACTCTCTGGCGCCCTCTGGCCGACGCATGCTCAGTGACTCCATAATGCCCTCATTGTGTTGATGTAATTTAGGCTACTTACATGATCATAACCATCGATTATTGTGATCAGTTTGCTAATGTAATTTATTTGTCTTGCCGTGAGTTTTCAGAGGCGTTCAAGTTTTCATAAGTTTCACACTCACGTGCGGAGGTTAGCTTTATTCTGTCATGTTTAAAGTGTAAAGAAAATGAAACAAACAAATAAATAAATGAGATAACCCAGATATGTTTTTTAAGAAGCAAATTATTTTGACAACATTATTGGAATGTGTCTCTTTTCAGGTGAAACTTACTTTTTGATTATTATTTTTTTAACACAGATATTTAAATTAAAGATGAGAATATACATGTATAATTATAATTTCGTTGAATGCCCTTTTTGTTATCTCGCTGGAGCTTCTTTGGTTTGAATTTGTTTAATAACCTTCAGCTGGAGTCTGATGAGAACGTTACAGTGAGCCAGTTATCGCGAGAACATTTCAGGCCTATGTGAGACCACGGAGCGGATATCCGTTCTCTTTTCCGTGGCGGACCGTCGTAGGGCCGGTTTGGCAAAATGAAGGTACAATGTTTCCCTAACTATAAATCACTATTTGAGGGTGTTTTCGTTAAAATACTCCCGTGTTGTAGATGCCATGGTTCTGAACTATAAAGCGCAGTAGTTAAATATTACATTCACGGATCTGACACGAAGGATGAGCTTTGATTGTGATATAGCATCCAGCGCTGAGGATTCTGTCGGCTAGTGGTTGTGGAAACATGGCCGCACACTGAGCGCAATGTGCAGCGAGCTCAAGTCTCAGTTAACTGCATTAAAGAGCATCTAAACTTTTTAGCCGACTCAATTTAAACTTTCGGTGTTATCCGCGTTGCCAATTTACGCAGTTTCAATGGTTATATTAATGCTAGCGGTGTACTGACAGCTAATGTTAGCGGGCTATCAGTTAGCCGGCAGAGAAGCTAACAGGCCTCCGAGCCATTGAATCTCCAAGTCGAGCTTTAGCTCAAATACGCTAATCTATAATTATTACAGTGACGAACTAGAGGATCAATCAAGTCTCACAAGTTCCCCTGAAATGTCAAATGTTCTCTTCACAACTCTCAGCTAGCATTACCCGCTACACCTGCCTCGATGAGGACTGTTGGGAACCTGCCATGACCTGTGTGTACCCCAGCATGCAGAAGTACATGTAGTAACATTCACGTTGTGTATCTCTTTCAGCTGAACATCTCATTCCCCGCTACTGGCTGCCAGAAGCTGATTGAAGTCGATGATGAGAGAAAGCTGCGTACTTTCTACGAGAAGCGTATGGCCACTGAAGTGTCCGCTGACCCTCTGGGAGATGAGTGGAAGGTATGATATTCACTCTTTGATGTCTTTGTACTTGAAGTGACCTTTCTAGTGTACATTTAAGTATTCCTTGCTGTGAGTGGGATATACTCATGATGCAGACTGTGGCACACCAGTAGACCCTTTTTGACTAGTCTGTAGTCATTAAGGGGGGACAGCGTGTTGCCAAAGTAACTGTGGAGCTGCTTTACCAGATGCAACCAGGGCCTGGGTCAGTGGATGGTTGAACTGCAATGCTCTCTCATTCGATGTGTGTATACTATCAGACACTCAAGCTGATTTTCTCCTATGATGACTAAAAAAGTTTTGTTTGTCCTTGCATCCGTACCTTAAAACGTCCTCCCAAGCTCCTCTCTTCTCAGTGCATTTAATAGATTTAAAGGTTGTCAGTGATTGTAATTTCTAGGTCATGGGATAAGAGAGGTTGTAAGGGAGCACAAGTTGGCATATTCAGAAGCCATCTCTGTGTGACGGGTATCTTAAACAGAAAAGCAGTGGAGTAACAGCTGGGTTTCTATTCTCTTGCAGGGTTATGTGGTGCGCATCAGCGGAGGCAACGACAAGCAGGGCTTCCCCATGAAGCAGGGTGTGCTGACCCACGGCCGTGTGCGCCTGCTGCTCAGCAAGGGACACTCCTGCTACCGTCCCCGCAGGACTGGCGAGCGCAAGCGCAAGTCTGTCCGTGGTTGCATCGTTGATGCCAATCTCAGCGTGCTCAACTTGGTCATCGTCAAGAAAGGTAACATTATCCATCTGGCTTATAAGGATTAATTTATGATTTATAACATCTTATTCAGAAAGTTAACCTGCAGTTAATTCTTGGTGGCTACACAGTGTAGACTTGTTTCTGATGACAAAAACTGTCAGTTGTAAATTCTGTTTATGGCACACCAGTAGACCCTTTTTGACTGGTCTGTAGTCATTAAGGGGGGACAGCGTGTTGCCAAAGTAACTGTGGAGCTGCTTTACCAGATGCAACCAGATCCTGGAACCGTGGATGGTTGAACTGCATTGCTCTGTCATTGACTTGTCTGCACCAGTATCAGACTGGCACTAGAGCTGTTGCCCTGTTATAACACGACTAAGATGAAGCAGGGAATTGTTGGTTTTTTCCCTGTTAAACTGAGTCTGGTACTCATGAGATGCCATTAAGCATGGCCAGATTTTCCACAAAGTGTACAGTCTCTTGTCATTCTGCAGTGGCAGGCAGCTGTGTCTTTGTCTGTACCCTGGACTTTCTTGTGTGCTTTGACTTAATTTCTTTATGATTGTTGAAATTTATGCAATTACTTGATGTGCGCAGTGCAATTTTATAAAGTGAACTTCACTTAAATCATCGTGATTGACTCATCTTCTCCTGGTCTGCTTGCCCTCAGGTGAGAAGGACATTCCCGGGCTGACCGACAGCACCGTCCCTCGCCGTCTTGGTCCCAAGAGGGCCAGCAAGATCCGCAAGCTCTTCAACCTGGCCAAGGAGGATGACGTTAGGCAGTATGTTGTGAGGAGACCCCTGACTAAAGAAGGTGAGAATAGAGCTGTTTCCCACTGCCGGTTTTAATTTAGCCTTCTAGTGATCAGAGTATAGCTCTTTACTGGGTATTTTATCTGTCAATGAAGCTCAAATGAGACCCGTTAAACATGAGTTAATAGAGGACGCTGGTTCATTCAAGGTAAAAAAAAATAGGGACCAGGGATATGCGGCTTAGGCTCAAATATAGTTTTACAATACTTGGGATGACCTTAATCAGTGTGAATACATATTTTAATATATTATATGAATGGCTTGGCTCTTGGTGTAATATTGCAAGGCTTTGTCTCTTAAGCCTTTTGCTTGTGTGATATCTCTACCAATTTTCAGCTTAACTGTTTACCAGTGTAAAAGTTGTATACACGTGTAGTTATTACCCTCTTTCATTCTTAAAATTCTGTTTTTATGAAGCAGTCAGAGGCTGAATTGTTCCTTTCCAGATAAAACTTGGGTCACCAAGAACATTAATCTTTCTTGCTGCTTCTCTGCCTCTGTTTGTCTGGGTTTACTTTTTGAGTAAAATAAAATCATTGACCATATACACAAAAGAAGGGGGCAGAGGATTGGAATGATGCATTTTTTTTTTTTTTTTTTTTTAATGGCCTTTTTTTAATGGCTTTATTGACAGTACAGCTGAAGATATGACAGGAAACAGGGGGAGAGAGAGGGGGGGAGTGACACGCATCAAAGGGGGCCGGGCCGGGAGTGGAACCTGGGTCTGCTGCAGGGCCTCGGCACATGGGACGCGCGCTCTACCAACTGAGCTAAACGGCGCCCAGAAATTATGCATTTATCATTTCAAAAGACAATACTGGTTAAGAATAGCCCCTACCTGAATTCTAAATGGTACATACAGACATTAGTGACAATGCAGGTGTAATGATGGAGACAAGCATGTTCTACGACATCCTTACTGTGAAGGTTGCGTGAGTAGATCAAATACACAGGGTGTTTGGTGACGAGCTGATGCAACGCCAGAGTAAAAGCCCTTTTTACTTTTCGGCTTCATCAGGATATGTTCTGGAAAAGGAGTCCTGCTTAGAGCGTTAAAGCTGTTGTCAACTCTGTACATCACAAAGTTAAGTATATGTCAGTAACAATAATGTGTGCAGTGTTGAAGTCAGCTGCTCACTATGCATTATGTAGCAATAGAGCTTTCATCACTGAGGATGGTGACAACATTTCTTTTTTCTGGTTGTACAAAGTCTGCTGTACAGGCTAAGATCAGGAACAGCTGTACTGGATACTAAACTTGAGTCAGGAAAACAAAAATGGCAGATAAACTTCTATTTAGAGCTTTGTGGTCTCACAGTATAGTTGGTTGGTGCTGAATGTGATTTGTAGAAATTGAATCATGGTTTAATGGGATTGTCTTTTTTTAAAAAAAGCTTATGTGGGAACATAAAATGTAGAAGTTTCTTTTTGGTTCCAATGAAGTTTTGGTCTTGATGATGCTCATCATTTTGGCACTTTTCCTGCACTTGAGCTATTAGAGTGAATGGGAATATCATGCACCATCACCCAACTCAATCTACCACATTTGTTCTCATTATAATAACCGGATGTCATCTGTCTGATAGGCAAGAAGCCCAGAACTAAGGCTCCCAGGATCCAGAGACTGGTGACGCCCCGTGTGCTGCAGCACAAGCGCCGCCGCATTGCCCTGAAGAGACAGCGCACCCAGAAGAACAAGGAGGAGGCCTCTGAGTACGCCAAGCTGCTGGCCAAGAGGATGAAGGTAATTTTGTTAGCTCTAAATTGCATCATATATCAGTGAGAACTTTGGTGAAACATGGTGAAAAATCCTTCACATTGGGAAACTACTAGATCGAAGATTAAGATTCATTGCTGCACAGAAACGTTATCTTCATGGAGGTCATCTTTGCAACATTTTCTGTGGATTGTCATTTTGTTTAGATTCCTCATTTCAAAAGTTTTTATATTTTTTTTTTTACTAATACGATTGGATCGTATTTTGATTAGAAAGTTATTAATTTTGTTTTAACATAATTCTCTTAAAAGTCAAATCCATGTATAGGGCAGTGTGCTTCATTAGTTGGTTACCTTTTTTTCAAAGATTTGCCTTCAGCAGTAAACCAATATTGTGAAGTGCTCAGGTTCAGGTTGTGATGTTGCTGTGCAGTGGAGGACCTGACTGGCTGCTTGTATGTTTTGAAACATTTTATTGACACACTTTTGTTCCTGCAAACAGGAGGCCAAGGAGAAGCGCCAGGAACAGATCGCCAAGAGGCGCCGCCTTTCTTCTCTGAGAGCATCCACATCCAAGTCAGAGTCCAGCCAAAAGTGAAATCAAAAAGTCAAATAAACACATGTTTTGCTGAAAAATTCCTTTGTAATTTGTTATTTTTAATACAATGAGTCCCATAGACTGAACATTTGAAAGGTATAATGGAAGTTTACATTTAGGGCATTTAGCAGATGCTTTTGTCCAAAGCAACTTACAGTATTTTATATATATTCATATACTGCTGGTGGTGGCTGCCATGTAAGGCACCAACCAGCACATCAGGAGCAGATTGGTGTTCAATATCTTGCCCTTGGACGCGCAGACCAGGGGAATCGTACCACCAACCTTCTGACAAGATGTTTACTCTACCCTTGAGCCACAGCTGCCATTTGAGTTATAGAAGGCAACAACGACTGATATGAGAAATGACTAAGGGGTGGTCTAACCCCCTGGATAAAGTCAGGGGGTTGCTATGACAGAAAAGTCATATTGTAAGAAGATGAAAATGTTTTTCTTAAATCAGAAACAGATTTATTACCATGAAGGATTTTACACCAAGGAATTTTTCTAGGTGAATAAGGTGCATACATTGAAGACAGTGATTAATATATACACTAAAGAGAAAAAGTGTGGGATGATTGATGAAGATGGAAGAGCTGTACTGGAATGTGCAAAAACTTATTTAAAACACATTCTGCGTTATTGTAAGATTCAAGGGGCGGTGATGGGTTTGAGTGAGGGTGTCGGTGGGGTTGGGGGTCCCGGGACTTGTTAAGGATCCCAACTGCAGAGGGGAAGAAGAGCAACTGTTGGTGTACAGGGAGAAGAACAGGGGAGAAAGAACACAGCCTGGGGGGGGGGGGGGGAGTCCAGTGCTGATGGTCTGGGATTCAGAGACGTGTTTCTCCAGCTTCACGCGCTGCTTCCTGTCAGACAGGAAGTTTATGATCCACCTGCAGGTGGAGTCAGGCACGTGGAGCTGGGAGAGCTTGTGCTGTAGAAGAGCTGGGAGGATAGTGTTGAAACAGAGCTGAAGTCCACAAACAGGATCCTAGCATATGTTCATGGGGAGTCCAGATGATGGAGGGTGTAGTGCAGGGCCATGTTTACTGCATCGTCTACAGACCTGTTGGCTCTGTAGGCAAACTGCAGTGAGTCCAGGAGTGGCTTGGTTAAGGATTTGAACTGGGACAGCACAAGGCGCTCAAACGACTTCATGACCACAGAGGTCAGGGCGACACATCTGTAGTCATTCAGTCCTGTGGTTACTCGGCTTTTTGGGGACGGGGATGATGGTGGATGAAGTAGGCTGGCACATGACATGCAGAGACACTTTTGAAAACCCTCTGGCTACACAGAGTTTAAACCGTACAGATAAATTCAACATCGAAGGTGTTTTGTTCTAGTTACATGATTAACAATGCTGCATTCCCCCCTGTTTTTGCACCAAGTACACATTGCCTAATTGTGGTGGCTTGTCCGCCTGAACAGCTACCAGATTTAAAGCACAACGAGAATCAAAGTTCATGAATGTTCAACTTTTATTTTAGGCCAATTTTCAGCTGGACCTGAAAGTAGGACGTAAATTCAGCACACTATCATTATGTTCTATCAGCGACCAATACATCCTTTAACATTACACCCGTTATCAAATGGAGATGTCTTGGTCGGCCACCTCATTCGGGCGGCCGGTGGTGTCGCTCGATGGTAAACCTGGACCGCGTCCTTGTGAGTTGAGGGCTCAGCGGCATTTAGACAACGTCTCTCTTGGTTCGGCCGGTGTTGTTGGGACGGCGGGCAGCTCAAGTTATACATCTGGCAGATAAAGAACAAAGCAGACACAAGCTGATGCTGCACGTACTGAGGCAGCCCCTGGATACTGCAGGCCAAGGTCTGCCAGCTGGTCTGAAGGTCCTGAACCAGACCTGAAGACATGGACAAGTTCTCCATGATCTGTTGAGTAGAGGACAACAGACTGACTTCTCTCAAGCCAAGAAAAAACAAGTCAAATGGATTTGTGAAGTGACATTTCATCCTAACATGCAAACGGATGTAAACCACCATTGTGATCAGCTTTCTTACTTTTAACTCTTTGATTGTTTTCATGTGTAGCCACAAGTCTTGAACGTTTCGGTAGCAAAATGTGCGTTTCTATCTCTAACAGACAAAACAGGGGCTTTTCAGTGACATAATAAATCTAGGTGTTGGGTCATTAATGGATTAGTCAACATATTAAAGAGGTGTTTATGGTTTTGTGAACGTGTTTCCCATACTTTCTAACATGTGTGACAAACTACTCACAGCACACCTGAACAGATTGAATCCTGGACCCCACCATGCGGTAGGTCCTCCTGCACAGCTTGGCAGTGAGTGAAACCAGCCGCACAGGGTAACTTCTCCTGGGTGTCGCCACATCAAAACCCTCCAGCAAGTGAGCTTCTACTGCTATAAAATCCGCAAGAAGATCATTTAAGTGACAAGAGACATTTAGGTTCTGAATGTGACCTGTTTTACATCAGGCAACTCTTCATTGAGCTACACACCTTTATCTTCTTCAGTGGGAGGAAGCACTCGGTCCATCAGAGCCTCTGACGTGATCAGAGCAGAGTCCAGTCCCATACAGGCCACACTGATGGCTCTGTCCACAAGCGGCTGGTCAGCCTGCTCACCGCCCTGCTGCATCATGTCCATCAGCCACGTCACACAGTCCACAGTCCCATTAGCTGCAATGCTCACCACATCCTGGATCTCGTGCATCTTGGTCTTGGCAGTGGCAACAATCTGGATAAAACAGACCAAAGCCAGGAGATGATTGATGGAAAGATTTGAGGCTCGTTTATATCTGTAAAAAAAAGAAAATGCACCTGCTCTGTGGGTGTGTGCAGCACTGGGAACCTCATCTCCAGCCAGTCAAGACTTTTACATGCAACGTCATTTGCAATGGCAACTGTGGAAATAATCCAGGCAGTGAAGCAGATACTGAAAACTTGTCAACTTTCTGCATTAAATGACACCTGCAGTCTTCATTTAGCGGGAGATGTTGCTCCTATAAACACAACTTGATTTCCCATTAGCACTTGACTTGACTCAGCATCCTGAGAGGATTATCAAAAGGGGAGATTACAGTATCTATACTTCACACGTCTATTTTGTGGGTTCTCCTGCAGCAATCTTTTTTTCAGTTATCAACTTCTTTGTTTCACAGTTTGATTCCAGACTGGAAACAGAAGCAGGGTGCAGGCCTGTACCAGTGTGACAGTACCAGTCTAACATGTGAGCCCTGACTGAACTTACTTTGTGGCTCCAGTTTAACAATGACAGGTGAAGCCAGAGCTGTCACTCGTGTCTCCAGGCCCTCACACACAGACATCAGGCTGGGGTGGCTGCACTTAGTGTCCGTGTACAACACTGACAGCCTTACACAGGCTGAGCGAACCACTGGCAGCTTGGCCAGTCTGGCAGCTACACTCTGTCCCTTCTGCGAGAAATCAGAAGACACAAAGAGTTACAGATACAGTCCATTTTATTCATCAACAGTTTTACTTGATGCACAAGTATTCTGTACTATGTGATTTTTTTTCAGCAAATAAATAATCTGAAGTCCAAAAATCCAAAATATATGATTTAGGGGACCAATTGATAAGAATCTGCCATCCAGGCTGTTTACAAGTGAATTCATTTGTAGAAACACACACAAACAGCAGAAAGACTAGAAGTGGATGAGGACGTGTTGATGTGTCGTATGTACAGGTAATCCAGCAGGATTGTTCTCACCTGGTTGTTGTTCATCGGCATGTTTCCTAAACTGGAATAAAAAAAAATAACCCTTAATACGAGTAAACGTTTGGCAGACTGTATTTGAAAATACAGACAACACTCACCTTGCAGAGAAGGCTAACAAGTTACCTGTCGCTCCTCACATCGCGTGCTCGCGTCGTCAATTAGCGCTCACCTGTGCTGAACGCCGCCCAGAAGCTCTCGGACTGATCTCGCGAGATCTCAACGCAGCTGCGGTAACGTTCAGTCAGAGAGCTTTCTTTTATTTTTTGTCTTTTTTAAAAAAAAAAACATTTTTTATCAGTGAGCATCATGAACACTTACATCAGGACTGTTCAGAGTGTTCAGGAGCTTTGAGTGCTCAACTGATATCCTGTTATCAATGACTTAAATACTCTCTAGGTTATTCCTGCAATGAATGGAATATAATAATAATAGATGTCATATCAATTGTTACTAATTAAACACTATTTTCCTTATAATTAAAAGGCTACCAAAGTAGATACTTTCCTACATAGGATCCTAAACTATTTATAAATTGTTGTGAATTCAAGGATTCGTTAACGTGTATTTGATAAATAATGAGTGCATGAAAACGTTTTTTGACTGAGCCCTTTCTATTTCAGACAGCATCATCTTCATATTATAATGTACATTTGTGACTGGTTTTGCTCATATTTATGGGACGTTGATTTTCCCAAACAGGTTTTTCTTTTTTTAATTCCAAGGAGCTTCCTGCGGTTCTTGTTGTTTTGGTCATAGACATTGATTAAAGCTGGCTTATCCGCTGTGAGCAGGATTTGAACCTGCGCGGGGAATCCCCATTGGATTTCGAATCCAACGCCTTAACCACTCGGCCATCACAGCTCTGAAGGTCAGGATGAATAACACGATTCTGTTTACTTAGACTTTGCATCTGATCACGAGGGGGGGGGGGGCTTCAGGTACTGGAACCAAGGTCAGCTTGTTGTGTTGTCATACCTGTTAGGAACACCAGACCCATACTTCCCTCCATCAGACAACACTGGCCGCCAAACTGCGTCTGATCCCTGCAGCGCCTTTGAGAAGTGATCCGCACTGATGTCTGATTCTGATGTTGGAGTCCTCAATGAAACACAGGGGTCAAATAAATCCTCCTGTAGGTGCACTGCTGCTGCTGCTGCTGATCTGTGAGAGGATTTTGACCATTCACGAGGAGAGAGTATTAACCACCAAACCAACCTTCACATGAATAAAATATTGTCAGATTTTGTTATTTATTAAGACGATTAATGACTCTTTTTGAATCTTGTATGTGTTACAAGTCATTATTTGTATTTATTCAAACTACGCCTAAATATAGATCATGCAGCACAGTGGAGAATAGTAATAAAGCCTTTACAAGGTCGTTTCACAGTGATGAAACCTCTGTTCTAGATTAACGACCGTACCAACAGGTTTATTTGCTCTTGTGGGCCTCATATTAAACACACGCTCTGACTGAAGGGTCAAACATCTCAGCTCATTAACACTCCCAGCCCGCTGAGTGCGGCTCCAGCACCGCGCTACCCGCAGTGTGTGATTACAGGAAGGACGTTGATGGTTGGCAATCACGGGGATGAATACGCAGACGCAACCAGCTCTGGGTGTGCATATTGATGAGCACCGAGAGAGGAGAGGACGTTTACAGCGATGTTTTGGCTCGTGCACAATGGTTCCTACAGGCGAGCACGCTCTGAGCCACGAGCTCCTGTCCGTGGTGCTGATGCTGCTGCTGATGCTGGTGTCGTGGCTGCAGCATCTCGCCTCCTGCACGCAACGTGCCCACAAATGTTCCTTCCATATATCGGCATGCGTCAGGAGAGGGGAAGGGGAGTGTGGGGGTGTGTAGCGCCAAGACGTTTGTGTGGCGGCGGCAGTCACAAGTTTGGGTTTGCTGCCCGCCGCAAAAAAAAAAAAAAAAGAAAAAAAAAAGAAGAGAGACACAGGAGAGAGCACGTGTAGTGGGTGGTCCTCAGCAGACGACTTTCACGTGCTCTAGCGAGCTCAGAGCCCGAGCCCGAGCCGCCGAGCCGTCAGTCCAGCGCTGCAACAGCAGGAGACAACATCAGCATGGCTGCGGACATGGAACCCTCGGAGTAAGTGCGCTTTTCCTTTTTGTGTGTTTTTTTTTTTAAATGTCTAATTGCAATTAACAAGTGTAATGACAGATGTAGAACATACAATCAATAATTATGTTTTGACCGCATGTGTGATTTTAAGGGAAAACATCAGTTCTTCTGAATGAGAGGTGCCCGGGTCTGTTATGATGACTGAGTTGTAAATTACGCATCTACCTGGGAGACTGCATAATGCTCATTTTAAGGGATTTTTTGCCGCTATTTTGCCTCTTTCTTAAAGTTCCTTCTTATGATACAATCACAGCATTCCTTAGAATACGTCATGTGTGCCTCAATGTGTCATTTAAAGAAATAAACAACACTTACACGCACCAATGCAGCCTGCAAATCTGTCCTTTTATTCTTCTTCCACTACTCCTGCTCTTATTTATGTTCTGCGCACGCTTTTTTTTCTGCACCCATGTGGCGTTTTGTTTAATCGCCTGTGCAGCCGCTTTAATGTTTAATATACTGTCGCACCTATGGCCAAGTGTCCCCCGTGAGGCTGCTCAAACGCCTCGCTTGGAGCCATTTAACCCGCTGTTCTCGCTGATTAGGCGGGTCCGGGCTGTTTTCGCATGCCTCTACACACACACACACACACACACACACACACACAGCATCTCTGTTTCATCCACATGTGCCTGTTGATTTAATAGGCTCTCCCCCCCTCGCTCGGATGCGACTGAGCCCCTTTTTCATTGGTTGAATATTCAGTCCTCCTGTTGGGAAACGTGGGGATGGAGGTAGCCTACACATTTGTTGTCAAACTCACCTTCCCATGGTGGGAGGTGAAACTGTAGCATAAATGGATAAATGGAGTGGGTGATGTTTATCCAGACACCACGTCTGTAGACAAAGGTGCACGTGAAAAAAAGGCCACCAAACTTTCCTGCAGCGTGGTTTCTGATGGAGTGACAACAGATGGGAAGGTGGGATGCAACAGAGAGTTGTAAAAAAAAATGCATGTGGCTCAGCTTTGGGACAGAAACCTCCACATGAAGCAGGATTCTTGT
Organism: Sparus aurata; assembly: GCF_900880675.1. Lineage (NCBI taxonomy): Eukaryota > Metazoa > Chordata > Actinopteri > Spariformes > Sparidae > Sparus > Sparus aurata. Next base: position 17,310,230 of record NC_044187.1, read on the forward strand.
TTTGAGGGGGAGCAAAAAGCCCAATCTGTGGCAGCGTTTTTGAAAATAAAACGGTGTTTCCGTGTCCAGTTGATCACTCAGAATCAGTGGAGTGTCACAGAAGTGTTAAACACTGACATTTCCCTCTCCGAGATCAAGATACGCCAGAGGAGACGCACCAACACAGATGTCACATCCACAGAGAAATGTTAACTGCAGCTGGTGATTTAATTGTCACAGAGACAATGGCAAGGAACGTTTATTTATACAGCGTCATTCAGACACGAGGCAATTCAGAGCGCTTTACCAAAGCGTAGGAATACATTAAACGTAAGACATGGAGAACATTTTTCAATTGCATTTAAAAGCAGTGTTGTACAACCAAAAGTCCTACTTCAGTCAAAGTAAAGATATAATGTTATAACACTACTGCAGCAAAGGTTTGAGCAGCACTTCAGTACAGTCTTAAAGTGTCTGATGTTGAATATACTTAAAGGGGCACTCTGTCGTTTTGGAGAAGACATTCAAACTGAGAATTTTAACTTTAGAGTATTTCTGAGGAGAATAAGGTCCCCAGATCACTATTTGAAGCTAGAAAGTAAGAATATGTTAAAATATAAACAAAGTAAAACAGTATGACATTATGTTGTCCTTTAAGGTTGGTTTGTCTATTCACTTTATCCAGTCATGATCCTTCTGGTTAAAAATCCTCTCACAAAAATTACATTGTGCTTCTTTCAGTATGGAAAGTATTTTTTAAATCCTAAAAGTAAATATATTTGTTTATATAAACTGTATACTTTGAGCATTTTTCTGAAGATGTTTTTTTTTATTTCTATGTTTTATCTGCTGATAAAATAAATAAATCTGAAAAATGTGCTCTGGTGCAGTCTGCAAAGCAACAAGTGACTAAAGGCATCTAATTAATGTAGTTGAGCGGAGTGTCAGTATAAAGTAGCAGAAAGTGGAAATACTCAAGTAGCTCAAAGTGGTACTTGAGTAAATGCACTTAGTTACATTCCACCAGTATTTCAAAGAAACATTATGTAGGAATTAGCATTGTGTGTGATCTGGCGCCCCCTACAGTGTCTGAGTGCAACTCCACTGCTGTAAATACAAATTCCAGGTCTGTAACGGTTTGTCAGATGTAATGTAGCTGTTGTCTACAAACGAAACTCAGAACAACATAAGAATGTTATGTGCTGAAAACATATATATTGTAGTAAACATGTATGTAAGGCTGCGATCCTACCCCCCTCACTGAGGTTACATGGAGCAGAAACAAGTGATAGAAAACATTTATTAAATTTTGCTCTAACTTTCTTCTCCAGTGTGATCCGCCTGATCATGCAGTACCTGAAGGAGAACAACCTCTACAGAACACTGACCACCTTACAGGAGGAAACCACGGTGTCACTCAACACGGTGGAAAGCATCGACAGTTTCATTGCAGACATAAAGAATGGCCACTGGGACTCCGTCCTGCTGGCCATCGAGTCCCTCAAGTTGCCCGACAACACACTTATTGATCTTTATGAGCAGGTGAGCTTCGCCTCAGTGCTGTTTCTTGGCTTGAGTTTTTAATTAGCAGCGTCTCATGAGCACTAATCTCTTTAACAGGTCGTAATGGAGCTCATTGAAATGAGGGAGGTGGGAGCGGCTCGCTCGCTCCTCAGACAAACTGACCCCATGATCATGTTGAAGCAGACGCAGCCGGAGAGGTACATCCACCTGGAGAACCTGCTAACATGCTCCTACTTTGACCCTCGTGAGGTGAGACAATTTACCCTTTCTAGTTTAAAAACAACTGCACCAGTAAGCGCTTTATAAAGTAACCTCCTCTGCTTCTCATCGCAGGCGTACCCTAAAGGCAGCAGCAAGGAGAAGCGGCGCAGAGCGATAGCCGAGGCACTGGTGAGGGAGGTCAGCGTGGTGCCACCTTCTCGCCTCATGGGGCTCCTGGAACAAGTTGGTGTGAGTATACCGATCAATATCCCCTCTCAAAACTCGCTCTAATTATGTGACAAGGGAAGCCAACTAATCAATATAGAACTCTGTCATTATGAATGAAAGATACACTAACGATCTCCCTCAATTCTCACCTGAAAACATCTCATTTATAAATCAGCTTCACAGTGATGATGTCACACATGAACACACACGTTTCTGCCAAAGGAATAGAGAGGAATAGAGAAGTTTTGAATCAATCCCAGGAGAGATTTTCTGTATTTTATATTTTCATTTGAGCTCTTCTGCATTATTTCTAATGGCCAGCAGGGGGAAACTCCACTGGTTTCAAAAATAATGGTATGTAAGCTAATGAGAAAAGGACCGTACTTCTCTCTTGATTTATTACCTCAGTGAACAGTTTTCTAATCAATTTTTAGTCTCTAATCTTTAGTTTCAAGTCTTTTTCAACACAGCATGATTTTGATTTTGTAAATCATGGTCCCATTTAGATGATAAAGCAGGGTATGATTTAGGGTGTGGCTGCCTTGTGATTGAGAAGTCGCTACCACAGTGTATCCAATCAGGATATCTTCCCCAGCTCTCGTCCAAATGTGGTCACTTCTGACTCATAAAAACAGCCCTCTTGTGTTTTTTTCTAAAAATGAATAATAATATTAAAAAAAACATCAAACAACAAAACACACAATGTCATTTTTTCATTCCAGTTTTCACAATTTTGTTTAATCACATGTTTGATGGGCACTGTTTGAATCACCTCTTCTTCTGTGGTGATCTAATGCACCTGACTAGAGAATTTATTCTCCTTTATTTTGGTATGAAGAGAAGTACATTTGCCCTGTGGAAAGGTTTTTGGTGATGCCCACGTTGCTTATGCAGCCAGTGAAATGTATCGAGCGACAGAATTGGCTTGTTTAATGCAATACTAACATGTTGATAGGGTTTTGGCTGCAGTAAATCAGATTTTATTGTACTAATTCATAAAGCAATGACAATTTGACAATTTGAAATTTGAATCTGATGTATCAATAAGCAACTAAAAGTATATTTCCAGGTAATATTCACAGTTGTTTTCACAGTTTCAAGCTGCAAGAAGGCCATCATGTGTCACATCTCAACAATTTGAATATTCAAGTTGACACTTCTTAGCATTCGTGATTTCTACTCGGCCCTTAACATCGATAAAGTGCAATAGCTAAAATTTCATGTGATCATGTCTATTCCACAGTCTATGAGAATACAGCAGTTTTCGGATCAGCTCTCCCCCGACTTGACCATTGAGACTTCTGGCACCAAGAGACTTTTGGAGAAAGAGAGCTTTCCAACCCAGCTGTACCGCCACATCAAGGTACTGTAGACCAACCCAGGTTCTGATTAACATAGAATTACACAAGTGTACTGTAGGTGTGGGATGTAACTTAGTAAATTTAGTCAGGTACACATTTGAGGTATTTAAACTTCCATTTTACACTATTTAATTTCTACTCCACTAAAGCTCAGATATTGCAAACACTGTAATTTTTATTCCACTACATTGATCTGACAGCTTAAGTTACTAGTTACTTCTCGGATTATAATAACCTTTGATTTGTCATGATAAATTAAAGTATGAAGTCCTTCATTTTTAAGATAAACTCTATAAAAACCCTCTTGGATTAGTCGCAAGCTGAAAACAGGCTGTTTTTATGAGCTCATGAAAGATTGAACATATGATGATTTTACAGAATATGATGCTGCAGATTAAACTACCCAACAGTATATAAAGTAGTTAAAATGAGCTTAAACTTCTAACATCTAAACATGTCCAGCAGTAAAATCCAACATACACATTAATGCAGCAGTAATATTAATCCAAAATCATCATATAATAAAAATAAAAACACAAACAGGGACCATTTTACTGTCTAAACTTGAGTATTTTAACAGTGCACTATTGATACAGTTGCTTGAGTAAAAATCTAAATACTCAGCCCACCAATTTACTGTTTACACCCTATACAACAATGTTAAGGTCGTAGGTGTTTTGCACATCCAGAGTTTGGTTTGGTGATTATGAGTCGAGGTAAAATTGGCAGCACATTACAGTTTATTGACAGCATAACAGACTCTTCTCCTTTTATTAATGAATCCAAATTTAGAGTGCCTCTCCTTCATCACGAGCCCCGCAATATATCTCGAAAACACACACCGTTCATAAGTGATCTTATGGATATTTTTATACTGTCGACGTGCCAAGGTGTCTTCTTCTCCTGTGATAAAGCTCAAAGCAAATGCACGCTGGCAAGATACTGCTTTCACGCACGCACGCACACACACACACACACACACACAAATACACAAAACTAATTACTTTACTCACCTGAAGGCACTCGTGTTAGTCTCTGGCTGTGCTTTCATCGCTTGTATCCAGATGGAGCTGCCAAGAGATGCTCGTCCTTGCTTTTTTTTCCGCCCGAGGTTAAAACGGTCGGCCTACACAACTTCAGACTGCAGCATGCTGGAAATATTAATGCCTCCCTGAGGTCGCCTGATGTTACTTTGCGCTTTTTTTCTCTGTGCATCTGGATAAAAACACAGTGAACCAAATAGGTGAGCATGTGAGGTGAAGGAGATTATGTTAATGAAGAGTTGCCGTGTGTCTCCGCAGTTTGGACGACGGTCACACGTGGAGTGCGCCCGTTTCTCGCCCGATGGCAAATACTTAATCACTGGGTCGGTGGACGGGTTCATTGAGGTGTGGAACTTTAACACTGGAAAAATCAGTAAGGTGAGCACATTCTATATCATGACACTTCTTTATATTTCAAACGTATTGCTTTTACTTTATTATGGAAAGGGAGGGATGTTTTTTTGTTTTCTTGTCTGGGTTTTGTTTGTCAGCAATATTGCGGACAATTTTTATTGCATGTATTCTGCACTAGTTTGGAGCATGTAGTCTGTTTATGTTGCTTGTATAACAATGCTGCCATCTTGGCCTTTCTTATCTGTGTGTGTACGTGTGTGTGTCTGCATGGATGAATCAGGAGCTAAAGTACCAGGCCCAGGACAGCTTCATGATGATGGATGAAGCCGTGCTGTGCATGTGCTTCAGTCAGGATACAGATCTGCTGGCAACTGGAGCTCAGAACGGCAAAATAAAGGTTGGATCTTCAAATACTGTCTCACAATAATACGTGTTGACGTCTGAGTTGATGATGTTACTCAATGTTATCTCACCTCCTGAAAAATGTGTGCGTTGTTGCTGAAGGTGTGGAAGATCCAGAGCGGCTTGTGCCTGCGCAGGTTTGAGCACGCCCACAGCAAAGGTGTGACCTGTCTGAGCTTCTCCAAGGACAACAACCAGGTCCTCAGCGCCTCCTTCAACCAAACCATCAGGTGGGATGTAACACTGTCATGCACACACTGAACACACCGCTGGCTGCTGCAGCTGTTGAGGAAGGAAATTTGGTTGGCTGACACACTGACACTGACTGATATAAACACTAGTAAGATTATTCATAAAATACAACATATATAAGTAATGTAAGACCCTTGATGCTTTGCAAATAGCAGCAATTATAGGATGTGAAATGGATTAAACTGTAAGATCAATGAAAGCCTAAGAATAAATAAGTCAATATATAGTGAAATGCTTCACTATAAATAGGTCTATACATGGGGGGGGAAACAAACTGAATAAACAAGTGAGTTGAACTAGATTGACACCTGATACAGGAAATTCATTCTTGGTCTTTAACTATGTGCAGTTCAGGCTGCACCAGTCATTTTAAAAGAGAAACAACATGGTGGGAGCCTTGTTGTTGCAAAAACTTTGTTTGTCTACTGTGGGAGGTGGAAGTGAGAGCGCCCACTGACCTCGGACATGATTCATAAAAGTTTCAAACGCGCACACATGAATGTGAGTTCAGCTGGGAGGCGGCGAAGGCTTTTTACAGCCCACGTTGAATTAGCTAAACATTACCACAACAAGTCGAATAAATCATAACAGCACTGTCTTATAGAAAAGCAGATGGGAAAAAGGGAGTTGGCAACAGAACCAAACAAAAAGATTACTGTTTTAATGCACCTTTCTGTTCTTTGGTAAATCGAAATACAAAACATTAGGGGCTCGTGATCATAAAACGGGGGTCCTTTATAAAGAAAATAGGCACTTTGTTAGAAGAAAAGGGACTATCGTGAGCTGCATTGTCAAATTCTGCTCTATGTTTTGATTCTTGATTGCTTTTTAAACCGTTGAAAAGGCTCATAGTTCAACGCAGATATTAGTCATCAACAGTTGGTGCAAGTTGCGTACCTGAATGTAAATATGTTGAAGCAAGGATGTCTGTCTGTCTGTCTGTCTGTCTGTCTCTCTCTCTCTCACACACACACACACACACACACACACAGAATTCCCATCATAGCTGAGGAGTTGAATATCTATTTCTGACTCCTGGGGGGTATGGGCTGAGCCTCTCTGCTGTATTGGAAGCACATGTGCTGCGTGGGCGTTACTGAGAGAGACCATGTGCTCGGGCACAAAGCTGCAACGTGTTTCTTCACTTGCGATTCCACGAGCCGGGAGTCGAACTTGTTTACATACGCAATACCATCCTCCCAGAGACGGAGTGAATCAGTGAGCAATAGCCATTTTGTCACGCTTTAGCTAATCCGCACCCAGTCTCTGCACGGGAGCTAAAAATAACACATCGGCTGTGTCATAATCCGCTCCTCGGTTCCCCTTTTCAACCACTTTCTCATCCCTAGCGCCCCCCTCCTCTGTTGCTCTCGGTCCCTGTCACCAGCCCCACTTCTCTCAGGCCATGTGCTTTCCTTCAACTCCTTAAACCTGCGGCCCTCTTGCTGATGTCCACGGACGTTCCCTCCACCACCTGACTGCCCTACCCATCCACACACCTGTGCATTAAATCCCTGAACTGCACCACATCCACCTCAGTCATCTGCATTTGGGTCCTTCCTCAGTATTATCCTGCCAGCAGCAGTCCTGACAGGCTTCTCAGTAATAGCCTCATCTGCTGTCAAGAAAAATCTCCTCTTTAGCTTAATATACGTAGACTTGTTGATGAGTCATGGCTGCTCTTTTAGTTGTTTGTTGTTTTTTTTTTACAACTTTTCAAATTTTCAACGATTTTATTTTCAGAATCCATGAACTGAGGTCAGGCAAGACACTGAAGGAGTTAAATGGCCATTCGTCGTTTGTAAATGATGCATCTTTCACTGAAGATGGACTTCACATCATCAGTGCTTCGTCTGATGGCACAGTCAAGGTACAATGAGCAAATGATGTGGCTGTGCTTGCAAGTTGTGCAATATTTGTCTATGTTATAATATTTTTCTTTTTATGTCATATTTCAGATTTGGAACACAAAATCTGGCGAATGCATCAACACATTCAAATCTCTGTCCAGGACATCAGAAGTCCCCGTCAACAATGTGATTCCCCTGCCCCAAAATCCAGAGCACTTTGTGGTTTGTAACCACTCGAACACGGTAGTCGTCATGAACATGCACGGTCAGGTGAGAGCTCTCTGGCATATCAGTCTGATCTAATGAACATCCGGTACTTCCGTATCAGGATTGTTATTGGCTAGAACCTGCCATATGTGTTAAATTTATATCATTAACACCAAGACAAAATTGAGAGTCTACATCATGCCAGCAGCTCTGTGAGGCTGGACTTGGTCTTAAGCTAACCGCTAACATCAGCATGCTAACATGCTCAAAATAACAATGCTAACCTGCCTATGTTTAGCAGGTATAATGTTTACCATGTTCACAATTTTAGTTTAGTGTGTAAGCGTGACATTTACTAATTAGCTCATTAGGGAATGATTTTCCACAGTATTGGACAAATTTAAATCTTAATCTCAAAATAAAGCCGGATTTATTACAGTTTATCCTGTGAGGAACGTGAATCCCTGTACCAAATTTCAATGCAATACATCCAATAACTGTCGAAATCACTCACACAAAACTTATCCACCTTATAAATGTCACACCAATATGGTGCTGCTAGAGAAAATGTCACCGAAGTCCAAGGAGATCATCCTCTGGAGACCATGAATGAAAGGACAGAATGTAAGAAAGCTGCAGAGATAATTCAGTCTGGAGCAACGTGGTCGACCAAACAAGTGATCAACCAATAGCTGCTATCCTTGGCGCCAACTTTCATTGTTCATTCCACCATTTTTACCTTAATTTTGTAGTATTTTAGGGAGAACACCAACACAATGACTGAACATCTTCGTAATCGGCTAAATGTCTTCTCCTCTTCCGCCTCAGACCGTGAAGACATTCAGCTCAGACAGAAAGGAGGCAGCCGACTTTGTGTGTTGCACCCTGTCACCCCGCGGGGAGTGGATCTACTGTGTGGGAGAGGACTTAGTGCTGTACTGCTTCAACTTCACGACGGGAAAGCTGCAGAAAACGCTGACTGTAAGCTCTGCTGCTAATATTCACTCATTGTCAAGTCTCTGAGAGGCGGCAGTCTGTGAAGTGTGATTTATTTAAAAAACACTGAGTATTTAACAAGATATTTTTGCCTCACTTGACACTCTGACTATGTTGCTGCTGCTGTGTAGCAATCTTAGCGGAGGCTAACAAGGTAACAGTACGTCTGATGGGAAACTGAGAATGTGTGGTGATCTGTGTTATTCTGCACCCACAGGTTCACGAGAAAGATGTAATTGGCATCGCTCACCACCCACACGAGAACCTGATTGCCACATACAGCGAGGATGGTCTCCTAAGGCTATGGAAACCGTGAACTGTCGCCTGCATCGCAGCATGGAGGACCCAGAGAGCCCTACGCATGGTTACAAAGCAATTCATTTATTTCTATGTAATAAATATACATGGATCAATAGAACACCTTTTTAAGTGGATACAGTAATCCATCAGTATATTCTGAAACAGTTAACTGATTGAGAGAACAATCTTATCACAAGGTCAATTGAGTAGGTGTTCTGAAGCTTTAGGTCAAATAACGTCATCAGCAGACGGGTCTAAGCTTCATCAAATCAGAGCTGGATCAGAGCTCTTTAAGGACTTCTTGTCAATGTCTGTGTCAGTATTTTTTAACTCAGAACCAGCAGGTTAGAAAACAATCAATTACAACACATACCAGAAAGAACTGCTAAATGGAGCCTGGAGTGACTTTTTTTTTTTACTGTTCCACAGCATTTGAAGGTCAAGTGTTCACTCAGAAACGCTGCGACTAATTGGTCTTTTTCAATGGATTATTATTGTAATTTGTGCAGGTCATTTGAACATTTCAGCAAGTTCAGGTGGGCGTTTGTGGTGAGGTGGAATTACATAGATTTTGCTACATTGTGGGAAAGTGGAAAAATAATGCAGTTGGCAAATGTAGAAGTGAACCAGAGGCAGGTTGGTAAATCAAAAAAGAAAAATAAGAAAAAAAAAAGGTAACAAAAAGGCTGTTTTTGTTTTAATGTTCTATATTCACTAAATCTCATTAAAGGAAAACAACCAACTATACTTCCCAAGTTCCAGAACTTGTTAGCAGCATCAATTCCGTGTTGTGTCTCTGAATTTCTTGACAATAAGAAACAAATAAAGCATATTGTTGATCTCATTTAGAAACTCAAGATAACTGGGTTTTAATCAGGCTAATCTATTTTTTAATATAAATCATTTATAAATTATATTTTTTTAAATAATTAATCCATAAGGTCTTTGCTTTATGAACTTTTTGCAGGGCTGTCTTGGTCCTCCATACAATAAAAAACACACACTTCCTCATGGATCCAGCTTCACCAGTGCAGTTTGAATCCCCATTTTCATCTCTTCTGTCTTTATTAGACATGAAAATGCATGATGGTGAACTGTCGTGAAAATATTTATAATAAACAGCGCCTCTTGTTTGGGCATAAAACAAACAATATCAGGTATATATGATTGGTCAGCTTTGGTTTATAATAATACTTTTGTAACTTTGATTCAATGACTATGATTCAGATGTGATGATTCTGTGTTGTCCTCTTCGTCCCCTGCATGCTACCTGCACTGTCTAAATGTGGCTCTATAATAATTTTGGTACTCCCTAAAAATATGCATGACGACTAAAGTTAAAACCTCAGTGGAGCTCCAGTGACACATTCTGTATCCTGTGTGTATACAATAAGTGTGTTTTAACGTGGTTACATTATTGTTAGTTTGTTGCACTGACTGTAATAAATGTTCCCGTGCATCAGTAGGACGTGTATGCCTGCAAGAAGGAGAACTATTTATTATTTGCACAACAGTATCTGGTACCACCTATCACCTGTCATCCATATATCACTGTTGCAAAAAATGATGTTAAGACATTACTCTCTATTTTCTATATTCATTACGTTGTATATATTGCCAGTCATGTCATACATGATTATAAATAAAATTCAAAAACCTTTTCCGGTTGCCAGTGTGTGTGTGTGCTATTATACAGTAAGTACTGTTCTCTATGGAAGTATAATGCTGCCATACAGGAAAAACAAAAAATGTCTCACCGTCACATTATAACATTATTGTTATAACAGGATCGTTTCACCTGTATCAGGAAAATTTTAACTAAAACTTTGCAACAATACTGCAATCACAAGAAAAGTTGTATGTCGTAAAAACCTGAAAATATCTTGATATGATGCGAACATTTCTTGATAGAACCTGAAAGTGATGTTGTTCATTATAATAGTGTCATGTTTTCATGTGATAGTGAGCCGTTTCTCTCTTCCTGGTGTGGCAGCAATACGCTTCCATAGTTCCCTACTAAAAACAAATGAATATTTCACTTGAGGTTCCAAAAAGTGAGTGACTGAAAAGTATGAAATCAGAAACAAAACACTTTTCTTTACATCACAACATCTATACACAAACTGGAATATGTAAATCAAAAAGTTATTGACAACCTTTTGTACAACATTAACCTCCAGACGTTACTATTTCATCTTTATATATTTATTTTGTAGACTACGTCTGTAACTAACAATTTCTTTTTATATTGATTCATCTAAAATTATTGACTGTTTGGTCAATAGTCATCAATGTCCGAAAATTATGTTTTCAAAGTGTTATTTTATCCAACCAACAGTCCAAAATCCAAAGATAGTCGGGATACAACACCATGGTAAGAAGGTAAGATGGTTGACAGTTCTCCCATGAGTATTCACGTACTGTCACATCTCGTGTTCTCAAACTATGAGCACAGGACTCTGTGTTCCAGGACCATCACAGGTTCAAGGAAAGGAAGGCTTTCTTTCCCTCAGCTGTCACCTTGTCGAGCTCTGCAACCACAGTGATACCTCCTACTCACTCACTGCTGCACATACACTCACTTGTACTGTATGTATTCACCTTCTCTCAGTGAGAATGTGAAAACCAGTAAAAAAGAGACGAGATGTGTCAAATGTTCTGTAGCATGGCTGAAAGCCAGCAGAAGGCCACTCCTGGGTCAATGTTTTAGAATTACAGCAGTATTTTTTTTTTTTTTTTTACATTTGAGATAATTAACATCATCCTAGTACAGAATAAAAGGCTGCTTCACATTAAAATCAGATTGTTTTTACGAAAGAAAAGGTAGAGATTGCAGGCATCATCAGGAGCAGGTAAAACCAAGACGCTTCCTTCATCTGTAATGCTGCTCTTAAATGTTTTTAAAATATCAGTGCTTACAAAAATAAACATCAATCACACAAAGTCATTCAGCAACTTACAGAGACCATAAAACAGAATTTAATTAGAAAACATGAGCATGAACATGTAGATCATTGGTCCTAACAGGCATACAGTCAAATTAAGAACTTGACAACACTTATTTGAGCTGAACTTCAAGTTGAGTTCCCCTGACATTATGAGTACCCATAGCTTTGCATCAAAGAACAGCTTTCCAACTATTCCAGGGATCTCACTTCTGCTGAGCATAGTTGTGTTTTTTTTCTCTCTCCTTACAATAACCAAAGGCAAAGTCACCACAGAAAGAAACGCAGCATCAAGTTAAAGTCATGATAAGGCCTTCAAACAGGCAGACACGTCTATGAGGTATAAGGTGTGGCGATTTTAAGTCCCTCCATAACCTCCCAACGACCCATTTGGCATTTAACAATTATGAAATATAAAGCATGACAAAAGACACCATTAATAGCTTGTTGGCCAACACGAGCAAAAACCCATCGAGTTTATCTTGCAAATTGATTAAAATTTGTAATTGAAAATCTAAATAACGCAACTCTAAATTATTCTAAAGATTTTAAAATCACATACCTGAAATAATCGATTCAACCTTTAAAACAACACCCTGGACATAAGCCACTCTGTTTGTGTATAACTTGGGTGCAGCTTGGCACGTTTTAAAGAGAGGGAAAGCATCAAGGCATTAACGGCCTGTTAGAACAAGCAGGTTTACCGATTTCTCCTAATAACTTTAAATAAAACTCAAAACCGCATTAAGACAGATTTATAAAATCATGTTAAGTTCTTCTAACCCCTCCCCGATCTGTTAACTGTTCCAAAATAAAGTGCCTTCTTACTCATCCTTGACCTTTTGTTTGTGAATATCTGCCTATATCAGACTGTGCTGTATATACATGAAAATAATGTTCCACGTGAGGTTTCTAAAACATAATGAAATGTGCGGCACCACCACAGAAAACTGATTGCAGCAACATAATAAACTAAATATAAATATAAGTTTGAATGCTCTACAATTTAGTGGCTTGAACCTATGCACTGCCACGCCTGCATCATTATTATCTTTTGTCACATTTTAATGATTGTTCAAGAATGTCTAGAAAATAGCCCTTGAAAGGGTAAAACAGCAGAAATGTTTAAACTCAAGTCTAAATGCACAAGCCTCTCCATGCCTACCTGAACACTAGGTCTTCACACACACACAACATATTGAACAAGTCACCAACAGGTGGTCCACAACAACAGCTGATTTTAGTAACACTATAAAAAAAGGTTATTTTCATATTAACATTGGCATCTGTTTTAGTGTTACTGCATGTAAAAGCAGGCAGTCTTTGCTTAGACAAAGAAGTTTTTCTTTCTTATGAAGCCCCTGTAGAACCAGCCCTCTCATCTCTCATCACAGTGTGACTGGAAAAATAAAAACAAAATCTTGCCAAAAAAAAAAAAAAAAAAGGTCCCAAAGATGACAAGGCATCCAGTTTAGTCCTGTAACTTAAAAGTTAATCAGTCCAAAAAATGTATTAGAATAAATCAGGGGGATGTCGGGACAGTTTTATGATTCAGCTTAAAAGAAGAAAAAAAAATCAAAAAGAGTAGTAATTAAATAAAAAAGTGCACAAAACTCAAAATAAAGGTGCTTTAAGAGATGAGGGTATGGGCCTCTGGTGTAAGAACAGGTAAGGTGTTATCTAAGATGTCTGACACTGAACGCCCCCAGTGCAGTCGTCTTCATCCATGTAGTAGTACTGATGGTTGCCTCTCCTTCTGTTCTCAAAGTCACACTCCTCCAGGTTGGCATAGATGTACAGGTCTTCATCCATTGTGTCTGGCTGCTCTGCCTCCAGCTTTCCTGGGAGGTAGCGCTCCAGCTCCTTCAGCTTCTGCTCGGGGAGGAAGTTGGGTTGTGGGAACACCACCTAAAAGAAACACATGGATTTCAACAACCATTTAACAATTCAGCACCCTGCAGTGTGACTGTGTCAGTGTAACAATTTGGTGATCATGTGCAAACGTGCTGCCATCTGTTTTTTTGTTGCCAATTGTTAAGGTGAAGGAAGATAAAAACATAAAAGGCGATTTAATACATTTAACATTACAAAGACTTGGAAAGAGAAGAGGGCATAAGTGCCAGGCAGAGGTTTATACAGTGCTGACATTATTGAATGGGTATTTTGTGCATTTACATGTGAGGCTGATCTAGATTGTTTTTCCTTTTACAGAGAGGAATGTGTGTGCAAAAACAGGTAAAAACAGGTAAAAACAGAATAGATAAGTGAAAAAAATAAAAATAAAACAAATATTAAAAAGGAGTGGATACTGAAAATCATCTTACCGAGAAGTGAATAATAAGGCGTCCCTTCTCAAACGGCCTGCGATGCATCGGCATCCCCTCATTCAAGACGCACTTTGTGTCTCCAGGTTTGATCAATTCCCCTAAAAGATGATGAAAAAATATGTCATCTTAGTGATTTGAAAAACTGAAAATGAAATTCTATATCCTCTTGTCGTTTGAAATAATCTGGCCAATGTCAAGTAAAAATCTAGGGACTTGGGTGGTCATCTATTTATCTATTTACTTAAAAGTGTATTTATTTATTTACTTAAAAATTGCTTTTTTTAAATAAACTTAGCACCTTAAAGCCATTTGTTTTCTGGTAAAAAATAAATACTGACACCAAACACATTTTATTGAATTTATATAAATATAATATCTATTCTCTCTTCATAACATACTGGACCATAACATACTTTGATTCTAATTGTATGCAGAAGTTTATCAATGCAAATGTTTACTGAATTAAAAAACATTAAAATAAAGGGTGACATATACACATTCTATATCATCAGTACAGCAATGTACAGTGAGCGTCCACAGTGGATCAGTGTGTAGTGTGCAACACCTATGAAGCCCAACAACACCTCACACACAACAACATTGGGGATTTTTTAGTATGAAAGGTAGAGGGACTGACTGACATCTGTTCGATCACAATGACCAACCTATGTTTAAAAACAATTCCTGGCCAGTGTCTGTTCACCAGGATGTGCTGGGTCAGTTTTTAATGTAAAACAACTGCTTTTTATTTCATATCTTCCAAAGGAGAGCTTGGAGAGGCTTGCCCCTCAACCTACTGACGGTCAATATAAATCATCTAATAACACTGACAGAAGGCCATCAGGCATTTAGTCTGAACGCCAAATAAACATTTGACTTTTTAAGATACATCTGTGCATTAAATAACTTGATTTACCTGGATGTGAGATGATGAGGAGAGTTCTATCGTCCAGTGTCGTAATTGGCTTCTTAAAACCACACAGAGCCTCGACCAGCTGCAACTCCATTGACCTGACCAGGTCTTCTCCTCTCCTGAGGACAAGAGTAAGGACAAGAAATGCAGAGAGTTAAAATTCTAGTTAAAACTAATCACCAGGGAGCAAAGTCAAATGGGACGTTGAGTAATTATTTAGATTCATATTGCCCTCTAGTGACCAGAATTGGTGCTTCTACTTTAGCTCATGTACCACTTAAATATCCCGTGAAAGACAATATATTCACCATATATACTGTTTGATGACTAAAGATACATAACAGAGAACATATTTATTACCTGGTGAAATTTGGGTGTTCTCGCTGGTCTAAGACGATGATGATGTCACCTGGCTCTATTCCTGGCTCCTGGTCTCCCTCTCCGTGGAAAACGATCTTTTGGCCATCTCTCATTCCTGAAGCAGGTAAGTGAACAGGTGATTCATGGACAATCTTTGGTCTTCTGGTTCAGTCTTCACCAGGTCACACATGCATTTAGATAAACTCTCCAGTCGCTCTCACCTTTGTCAATGTGGACCTCCAAAATCTTCTTTTGCCGCAGGATCTTTCTGCCCCCACATCCTTTGCAGCGGTCCTTGTGGCTGATTCTCTGTCCTTGGCCCTGACAGCTGTGGCACACTGTGGACACTTGCTGCACCATACCTGGTACTAGCTGGTGCATGCGGACCTGCATGCCAGTGCCATGGCAGGTCATGCACATCTGCGCAGCTCCTTTCCGACTCCCACGACCTGCCAAGAACAATCAACGGTCAGTAATCCGTTAACAAAGATAGGAGCTATTTTTGTTTTACATTTGGCTTGTTGTATAAACTGTGGGAGCACAGACTGGATAACATTTACAAGACCAATTAATTTTGTTATCGGACAAAGAGCCTTTTCATGACTTGTGTGTGCTGAAAAGCCTGCTCAGATTACTTAACAAGTCCAGTGACGGACGCTAACAAGAGCATGTAAAAAATAACTTGCACAGCAAAACACGTACCTTCACATCTCTCACAAATAATGTTCTTCTGGAGAGCAAGTTTTCTTGTAGCTCCGTTATAAAGATCTTCCAATGTCACTGAAATCTGATGAACGATGTTCTTACCTAAGGTGAGACAAATCAGAGATTTTAACAGTACTGTGTCTTGCAATAAAGTTGGAAATCAATACACATCTTTGATATCTTTTCATACCAGTGTCCTTTCATATTAACATACTATACATATTGAAATAAACAAGTAAAACTTCTGCTAACAAATCCTAAATCACAAAGAAAATATGAAAGCTGGAAGAGGACACTGGACTATAGACGGGTATCAGCTGTGTGTTTACGTCCTTAGATGAGGCTCAGAATAGTTTTCCTTTCTAGCCAAACTGCAAAGTCACAAATGAGACACTTGATGTACAGCCAGTAAAAACATGATCTCTCACACATTTATCAAGCTTGTTTGACAGTCTTGTCTGTATGTTGCTTTAATGTGTTTACTAACAAACACCAGCTGCAGCAAGAACGAGAAGCCAATTTATTACAGCATGAAGAAATCATGTTTTGTTCTCTGCAGGGAGAAAATGAAACTGACAGGCCAGTTTAAAACATGATGCACAGCAGAGATTACAACTAAACGCATACAAGATCTATAACTGCAACACTGCTGTTGACAGTCAAGCTCAGCTAAAACAAAACAAAATAACCCCAAAGAAAAACAAAATGATAGTACAATATTCAGCAATATTAGTTTGATTTTAACATTCCTTAACCATGAATAAACATTTGGCCTAAGGCTTCATTAGATTCGATTAGATTTTAACAACAGAGACCAAGAAATTTACAGGGCAGGACAAATTTACAGTTGAAAAATAAACTTGCAAATAATAATGGCACCATCTCAAAACATTTCATTTCTGTACTTACATTTCTTGCCATTTATTGGCTGATAACACTACATCGACATCTGCAATGAGCTAATATAAGTTAGTCGATTATTGTTCATTTTCAAGTAAAACTGACAAACATTTTTTGACTCCAGGTTCTCAAATGAGACTTTGGTGCTTTACTTGGTCTTATGTTACAATAAATTACATTTTTGTTGGGTGGACTTTTGTTCAGGGATAACAGGTGACATACTAATCACAAAAGGAACTAATGGATAGATGCAGCCCTACTGCCATGACTAAATGTTCAACACAGCAACTTCCTCATCAACAGAACACTGGCTCTTTCTTTGTGTAACTCAATCAGACTCAAAATCTCCCAACTATAAATATAAACACTCACAGCTTATATCAGTTTAGGGATTATTTCTCTAATATTTCCGTACCTTTTCTCTCTCTGTGCATCCGACTGCCGCCACCAAAAAACAGGTCAAAGATGTCCATGGGTGAGGCAAAGCCGCCACCGCCTCCACCACCACCACCAGTTCCTCCTTCCTTTATAGCCTTTTCACCTCCACGGTCATAGACCTCTCTCTTCTTGGCATCTGACAGCACCTCATATGCTTGTGAGATCTGCTTGAACTACACAGAGAAGAAACAAAAACACATACTTATTTAAGAACTAAAATTGTAATTTTACTATAAATACAATCCATTTCATCAGCTCAGAAGGCTTCTGTCACAAAATTAGCTATTTTAAGGAAAATTAAATACAATTGCTAATATCAATGTTTATGAGTGTTATGGAGGAGCTCACCTTCTCTCCCTCTGTTGGATTTTTGTCAGGGTGATATTTCAAGGCTAGTTTGCGATAGGCTCTTTTCAGTTCATCAGGAGTTGCACTGGGTTTCACACCCAATGTGTCATAAAAGCCTGTTTCTTTAACCATGTTTGCCTTTGACAGATAGCCCTAGGGAAAAAAAAGAAAAGTAAATCACATCAGTAATCAGAAATTAACAGAATGGCCGGATGATTATAACACACTTGTTATTTTTAGATGACACTCTAACAATCTTATTGCATTTTATGTTGATATTTTGGGGATTCTAATGTGTTTTTCTGCTGGCAATCTTATGATCCTATCCTTCATGTCCGTCAGCAGCTTACACAAGTTCACCTGGAACTCCGAGCTAATATTTGAATTTTCACATATTTGCGATCTAGGTGTTCCAGGTGAACTCATGGAAGCCATTGTCATACATGTGTGGTCACGTCAGAGGCTTTGCAGATGACAAGTTCAAGGAACCAATAACATATATTATAGGTTCCTTGATCAGGTTCAGGAAGAGTGACATACTCTCTTTAGTGTGCAGGTTATGAGGAGAGCCTGCTCTTTGCCCCCGCCCCTCCACGTCAGAATACTGACAGTGAATTAAAACTGAAACCACTGTTGCTGGATAGAAACTATCAGCATCAAAAGAAATTAAACTGTTAGTAAAAAAAGACCGACATGAAGAGGTAAAATGAAGATCGTCACTGAAAGACACATCAGAGTAAAACAAGATAAAAAGATTTTGAGTGCAATCATCATTAAAATGATCAAGAGTGTTGCATTCATTGTTTATTAGATGCTTGGATCTTTTTTTAAAGCCTGTATGTTTTTTCAGTTTTGAAAGACAAAGTCCTCATTATGCAAAATGGCCCCATTCAAAGTCACATTTAATAAATATTTGTTATTGGCATGTTATTCCTGATTCATTACTATCTTCTCACTCAGCATCTGGATGTTGACATAGCAGAGCTAATAACCGGTGTTACCACTACTTTCATCTATGACAAGTCATATTTCAGAAACTAGTTAAATATTCTTATACTTTGTGTACAGCTTTGATCCGAAAATGTAAATACTATTTATTACTGTCAAATAAATAAACATTAGAAGTAGCTAATATTTATATAATATGTGTAGGAGAAGTGTAAACCAGCATAAAACAGAAACACGCAAGTAAAGTACAAATAACACAGGTACCTGAATTAATGTACAAGGCTAGATTCCAACACAGTTCAATTCTTTAATTTTACTTTATCTGGTTTATTTCATATTTGGACCATTAACGTTAGACCAGACAATGAAAAGTGTAACTTTTACACGGGAAAATAATCATATAACGAGGTTCAAATGCAAAACCTTTTAATGTTACACACCTTGTCTGCTTTCTTTACTTGTGTCAATTATCTACAAACACGAAGTAAACGACCACCACCGGCCTATTCTTGGTTGACACGAGGATGCTAATATGTTAGCAACTACCTGTTACCCTGCTCATGATGAAAACAGTAAGGTTTCGTTTCTACGAGGCCCTATGTACTTTAGCTAGCGTTAGTTAGCCAAACCACTGATAGCCTGCCTAATGCTAACACGCTAGCTAGGATGTTTCCTTCAACGTGAAGCTAAAAAAACAAATATGACACGGGTAAAAACAAACCCTGTGCAGTCGAATTATCAGTTTCTTACCTTATATGAAGACGATATTTTTGAATCCTCACAAGTTCAGACCAAAACCTCGGCTCACTCTTCCAGAATCTTCTAACCCGCCTCTACCGGGGGCACAAACCTGCTACAGTGACGTCAATCTCCTGCGACGAGGAGTCAACCAAAACAAAAGCGTGGGCTGCGACAGTTTTGCACCTCTGTTGGTTAAAGTAGCCACATAACATGATAAAATGCCAATTTGCTGGCTTATCAGCGAGGAGGGCAATCATAAACCCATCCGACTGCCTCACCTACAGACAGTTGTCCTGGGTCGAGGTCCAGAAACGACTATTAAAGACAAAAAATGCTCTCGGCAGCAAGGTAATATCGATACCTCTCTGTTTCTTACACTGGCTGCATTAGCAGAGTAGCCTCCGACGTCAAAGAGAAATTGTCACAAAAGCTTATTTACGTATAATAAGATAGCGTTTAAAACTGATTTTTATATATTGTGTTTGTTGGAAAAGGCTTGAAAAGAAAATGGTGACCGAAAGAAAGAGAACAATGGAGTTCATTATATAAACTGCTTCTAAAAGAAAATGACTGAACAGTGAACATTCAGTTAGTATACTATATATTATTTATCTTATGTCTGTGTACATCCAGTCCGATTCAAAATCACAATCTGGCCAGAAGCAGAAGTTATTTTCAAATATTGCACACAATTTATACTTTTATATTTATTTATATTTATATAGGTTCTAGATGTATACTTCATGTAGTCATTTCTATTAGTACTGCCATAGTGTACCGTTTGGTTTTAATTATTTCTGCAAATCTCAAGATACATAATTTTAAGCCTGTCTTAAATGTCGTTACGGAATTCAAACCTTACATTACAGCAGCTGCAGTTCAGTTTATAAACGACATGTTTATCATATACATACCATAATTTGTCTGTAATGATTATAATTTTGACTGGTCTAAATTACAGTTCCCCCTGGCAGTTTATTTTATCATGTTGTTGTTGTTCAATCTTCCCATGTTGCTTAAACTGTCATGAACTATTTTTTTAGCTTTGTTTGTTTGTGTTTCATATATTTTGTTTTGAAGTTGAAACAATCTTAAAGTGAAATAAAATCTTAAAATGTTACACACATACTTTAACCTGCGCTAATGTTATCCTTTTTCAACCAGTTGAGCTGAAAGCAGAATGCAACAAAGGTTATGTCAAAGTTAAACAGGTGAGAAACATGAAGAACATTGATTTAAATAATTGCAATCTCATCTGCTGTTGAATTGAAGAATTACTCTGTTAAGCCTCCCTGCAGTGTTGATCACTGAATGTCCAACCACTGTTTTTTGGTGACACTGTCTCATCTCCTGTCTTAATTCCAAAGCTGGGCTTGAACCCCACCTCTGTAGACTCTGTGGTGGTGGGGAAGGACAATGAGGTCAAAATGAAGCCAGGACAGCAGCTTCATATTGTCAATGAGCTCTACTCATACACTGTACAGTTCAAGGAGGATCCCACTGGGGACCGCGGTGGCATCAAAAGACCACGAGAACCAATTCCAGAGGACAGAGAGAGCCACAGAGAGGCTTCGAGTATGAAAGCGGCCAAACAGACAGAAAACGTGTCTGTGTCAGCCAGCCCTGAAGAAACAACAAAACCCAGTGTAAGAGATGAAAGAAAAAGGGGTTGCATGTATTCAAGATGTTGTTTTTATGAATTCCACATGTTTTTCTCTTGTATGGATTTTCTATAGCGCTGGTATGAGTATTATTTTATCAGATAAAAAACATGTCACCTTAAATTTGTTGCAGGACAATTTTGGACATTGGAGCCAAGGTCTCAAGGCGTCGATGCAAGACCCAAAAATGCAGGTAGCTGTTGACAAAAGGAAAAGACAGTTGGTGTGATGCTTGATCTGAATCATGGATCTGACACATTGTCTCCTTTTTTCTAGGTGTACAAGGACGATAAAGTAGTCATAATCAAAGATAAATACCCTAAAGCTCGCTACCACTGGCTCGTCCTCCCGTGGCAGTCCATTTCCAGCCTGAAGGCCTTACGTGAGGAGCACTGTGACCTGCTGAAACACATGCAGGAAGTCGGCGACCGGATGGTTCTGCAGTGTCCGGATGCTAGCTCACTACGTTTCCGCTCAGGGTACCACGCCATCCCCAGTATGAGGTAGGTAATCACTCTGTGGATGGTGATCACTTAATGCAAATGATGGGGTCCAACTTTTATATATAAAAAAATAAACTCAAAGATCCAATGAACAAAAACCTTTGAAAATGGTTGGCAGCAATGTAATGTATAAACAATTTGTAATAAACTGATTGGTAAATTCAGATAAACTCTGGCAGTACGACACAAAGTCAATCCCTTTCATGAGGAGGATCAACATTTATCAGTTGTAGATACACAAGTAATAACAATTTACATGTATGTTTTTTTCCAGTCATGTTCACCTCCATGTGATCAGCCAAGACTTTGACTCTCCCTGCTTGAAGAACAAAAAGCACTGGAACTCATTCACAACGGACTATTTCATCGAGTCTCATGGTGAGAGCAAACTTCATGTTTTTGTCATGTCTTTTAACTAAAGTTCCGCAGTATTGCATAGTATCACTTACTGCTAATTTGTAGTTTTCATTCTCTTTTTTCGTATCTGCAGATGTGATTGAGATGCTTGAAAGAGATGGAAGGGTCAGCGTCAAAGATGGAACCAGCGAGTTGTTGAAACTACCTCTCCGTTGTCACGTGTGTCGCAGAGAGCTTCCCACAATACCAGCTCTGAAGGAACACCTCAAGTCTCACTTTCCCAAGTGACCTCAAAGTGGATACCGCAGATGTTTATGGGTTCAACATAGGACTGTAGCGTGTTGGGCATTGTTTTTGCCTGTTAATTCTGATTTATGAATTCATTAAACTGGTTTCAATAAAAAGAAAGATGTGATAATGTGACCGAAACACAATGTCCGTTTATTTTGAGTTGCATTTCAGCTCGTCATTTGTGAGTAGAATTTAGAGGCGTGTCACTGTGTTGATGCAACTATGACTCAAATTTGTTTTGTTTTTTAATTTTGAAGCGAAAGGATTGAGAAATTGTCTCACTGCATCTATTGTTCCCACATTATCAACCATGTTTTGATATCTTGTATTAAATGTTTTCTAAAAACTAAATACTCATTTCTTTCATTGCAAATTCTTGACTACCTTCCCTGATAGCACAAAACCGGTGTTTCCTTTAGCCTGCCTTTGACCCATTAATATGTGTATGTATTTTTTTCGCTTGTATCATAAGATTATTGTGATGCTTTTATTTGTTGCAGCTGTATGAGCTCTGTCCTGTAGCACAACTACAGCAACAAAGGAGCCACCTATATTGATGATGAAACGGCCTTCAACAGATAGCAGCAGTACCAGATTAGTTGTCTTTGTTTCAAAGGATGAATCAGAATACTTTATTAATCCCCGGGGGGAAACTGTTTGGCCTTTTAAACAGCAGGGGTTGCAGGTGGCAACCAAAAAACCTCTGTAATTACGTCAGGAACAATTAGTGTGATTACTGAGTGGGATGCTTTGAAGATCATCCATCTTGTTTTTCGCTGTCAGATATGATGCTTTGAAAAACAACATAGAATGTAGTACATGTACAAGTGTCAAAGACTACTTGTATATAACAAATACAGCTTTTACCTAATGATAGCTAACTGACTGACTGCCAAAGATTTTCAGAGGTTGAATCCATCCATAATGTTATGGGGAAGACAGAGAGAAACCCCTGTACACCCATAGTCCACCCACACTCTTAGCATTACTTATTGGACTGGTCTGTGTGGGTGTTTACTTCTCCCTTATGTTTTGTTATGTTAGGAAAGTGCAACTTGAACTTTATGATTTTTATGACATTATGTAATTCCCAATGTTCCCAATTCCCATGTGATAAATTTGAAGAAGAGGAGAGTGGTCAAATCTTTCAGAACAAGGGGAAACACCAGGGAGGGTATGCAGGTATCAGTCAACGCTGCAGCAAGATCTGGTGACTTTGTCGCCATCTAGTGTTTGCTTTGTTTATTGTCTATAAAACATAAGCGGCCCAACGTGAATTAAGTTCCAGAGATTGATGTCCGACCATATATTCCTGCATAAATGGTTCTCTTATAAGATCGGGTGTTACACAGTACTTAAATGAATAAATAAAATAAAAAGAATTGGGCTGGCCCGTACGGGGATCGAACCCGCGACCTTGGCGTTATTAGCACCACGCTCTAACCAACTGAGCTAACCGGCCATGGTTATTCGCAGAATAGAAAGGTATAAATACATTGATCTTGTGAGTACCATGTTGTGAGATGCAAACCCCAGAGCTATTTTGAACTACCTCATTGTTGGGAAGTGTCTATGACAAATCATACTTTAGAAGCTGGTTACATGCCTTCTATATATAATCTTAATCTGCAAAAGTACAGGTAACTACTGAATTCAGAGGAGTGAAAAGTGCAATATGTCTCTCTAAAGTGAGAAATTAGAATTGAAGTAAAGTACAAGCACTTCAGTACTGTAGGCCGGTGGTTTCCGAATGTTGTGGCAAGGCAAGTCCAGATGTGCCTTTGGAATTTTTGTTATTGTTGGAAAGATTATTATTGACATATACAATTGTATAACTAGTAATGAATTGTTTTTTATTATTATATATTACTATATCATGTGTTTACTTCCCAATACACAGGCAAACATCTATACCCTCCATTAAAAAACCCCCAGGAAACTAAAAATGAATGTTTCCAAAGTGATTAGATAACACGTGGAACAGAGGTGTGCTATTTTTTTCTGGTTGTTTTTGTACATTTTAAAACAAGCCCCTATTTACTTCAGTTGTTTAGGAGAATGCTGCACACAATTTCGCTGTGAAGCTCCACAAATGTTTCATGGACTTTGAAACTTCACCCCAATTTCCATAAGCACAGAGGTGAGATTGACCGAGTAGATGACTGAATTATCCTTTAAGTGATTAAGTAGATGTACTTGATACTTTCCACTGCTCCCTCGGTCTGAATGATTATATAAAAACACACAGGCACCCGATATCACGGTTATAGTATTTTATTATTATTTCCAAAACAGTGTAAATGCTGAGGCTATATTCATCACAGTAATAATCACACACACACACATAAACACACACACAAAAATCAGCTGCAGGTAACATTATAATGCCCAAATCAGCATTCAGAAGTGATGGGCAAGAGCAAATCTGTCATCCTGAGCTCATCAGGAACGTCATTTTAATGTTACTGTAGTTCATAGTGGAGCTGCACAAGAGCAGGTCATCATCTCCTTAGAAATAACTCCCTTTCATCCTCGTCTGGCACCATCAGATTGTCCACTAAGTGATGATGACCGTCGTCTCCTATGTCCTGGAAGAAGTACTCTTCACTCTCACAGCTCTCAGTTCCATTCACACAGCCGGGGGTTCTGAGTTGTTCCATGCTGTCACTGGCATTGCTGTCCTCGGCGCTCTCGCTGGCGTCACTGCTGTCACTGGTCTCGCTGCTCTCGCTGCTGTTGCTCTCACTGCTGTCACTGGCGGCAGCTGTTACAGCCGTAACTTCACCAGTGTCCGCGCTCTCGCTCGTGGTGTCGCTGCTGTCGGCGGGTTTATCCACCAGCCGAAGGTTCCTGTCACCATTGGAGGCGGTGGAGGTTTGAGTGGGCTGCTTCTCTGGCAGTTGGTCCGACTGACTTCCGGGGACCTCCGTGCTGCTGTTGTCCTCTGCACTCAGGGCCTTGATGACACTTGCAAACACTCGAACCCAACTCTGACGCAGAGAATAAGCAGATAGTGTCATTAAAACTGTCGTCTCTGCAAAAGCAGGACAGTTAAAAGTCCACAAATGTTTATCTCACCCTTCTGACGTTCTCCTCACTGCCCATGCTGTCGTCTCTGGTTTCAGCTAACGAGTCCATCTGTGGAAATACAGAGAATACTCGAGCTAAGTGGGGAACAGAGCGATGTTGTGAACACATTAAGAGATGGAAAACATTATGGGTCTGATAAAAAACTTGATTTCATTGGTCTTACCTCGTCGTCCTCAACTGATTGACTTTCACTCTCCTCGGAAGTCTGTTTGCGGAAAAGAATGACAGCCTTTTAGAAAATGATGCAGTGTTTGCAGCTTTATCTCTACAACAGTTAAATGCAGCAACAGGTTTGTACAGTGAGCATTTAATGCAGCTATTTCTCTCTCGTCATCCACGTTGGAGTGTGAGTATTGATCCACGCTATCCATAAAGGAACGTGTGCCATGAAATATGAGCAAACATTGGAGAAGTGTGGACCCTCTTCCTCTAATGTGCACCAACAACCGAATACATTCCTTTAAAATAATACTGAGCACACAAGTTCACACTTTTAAAGGTCTCATGAAAGTCCCGTAACATGCTGACCATTTTGCTCAAATTTTAGTCTGAGTTCTTATTCTCTTTTTTAGATGTTAAAGTAGACCACTTATTACTCCCTTGCCTTCTCAATGGCCGCCGTTCATTCAGTGACGAGCTTGTTAAAGGGCAAGTACACTAGAGTATTTCTTTAGCTTTGTCACTCTGAAATCTTACTGGGCTTCTCTGCACCAAGGATGTGTTTTTTCTTTCTTTCTGTCATTCTGTCTTTTACTATCTCTGTTTCTTCACCGTGTATTATTCAAATTTGCACTACACAGTTCATGAACCCAGCAATTACAGTTTACTAATAACAGTAAAGTGAAAAAAAGAGCGATGTTAAAACCCACCGTGTCCTCTGATGTGGTCTCCACAGATACTGACTCTGAACTCTGACTCTGTAAAGATAACATATAAAAAAAGGGAATTTAGACTCATCGACAGCACATCATTACATTTTCATTAACATTTTCAGTAAGTCAGTAAATAACTTACTTGGCTTGGGGAATTCTCTTCAGAGCTCTACGACAGATTTATAAATATAAACAGCCATTTAGATAAAAATCAGCAATCAAAAGTGATGCAAAAAGTTGTCAAGGCATCATAAAACAGCCATTTCCTCATTACTTGAAGACATGTGTATATTACCTTAATCTCTGAAGTGTCACTTTCAGATGATTGTGAAACAGACATACTTTCAGTCTGAGAGATAAAAAAAAAAAAACCCAAGTTAGCTAACACACCACAGGGTATTTAATAACACCATAAGACTGCAACACCAACAATCATCACACTGATTTAAGATTCTGGCAACCATTGCCTGGGCAAGCCTCCGCTTCGTGAACGACTCCAGACACAGAGTATAGTAAACAACAGTCTGAAATGCTCTTGAGGTCTGGAGAGACTTTGAGTAACCGCACCTATTGTTGGATTTTTGCTGACTGTGTCCAAAGGAATTCAACCTGACTGCAGTCGAATGATTTATGTGTAAAAGTTACAAGTGCATTATAACGGCAAGAGTCGAATGTGATACAGTGTAAAGGGAGGACTGATTTTTTAAAAAGCACTCACCGTGTTTGACTCGCTTGATTCCAAAACCACATTATGGGAAATCTGAAAGAAAGGAATCATCGATCAAGGACAAAATTGGAATCAATTACAACAAAAGAGAGCAGCACAAAGAGGATCGTTCACAGCAATGCTTTTAAAAGTGGAAGAGTCTAGACAGTACTGGCTAAATGTTAGAATCTAATCCTATTTAGCTTGTTAGGTTCTTCGACATGATATACCATTAACATATTATGTGAATTAATCTGCAGAATGAAGCAAGCATTTTAATTTGCACAATGTTTAGATTTATAAGCATATCTTAAGAGTTTTATTTTCTGGATCTTATACTTACTGGGTTGGCAAAAATTGCTCCAATCAGGCAAAACGTAATGGTAATCTTCATTCTGTAACAGACATACGGTTTGTGATTAATATTGGTTTAATCCAATTTAAAACACTTCATCCCTCAAAGGAAATTTAAGGTAGACTGATTTTGCAAACATGAAAACACAAAAAATGAAACCCAAGATGAATAAACACTGGAAAAAATGCAAATCATGTTTATGTAAACAGCAGCTCTCTGTATATAGAAGTTATCTAGGATTACATTTTTGTATGTAAAAACTTGTTTCACTTGCAGTACAATAGTAATAAAGTTTGAGAATAATGTGAAGTCAGACTACATGCTGGAAAAGTTGTGAGCAAAAGCATGGAGTAAAGTAACAAATCAGTCAACATATGATCAATTACCTTCTTGTCCGTTAGTGTCAGAGATTATGTGACAAAAATCTTCTGTCGGTGGTCCTGGTTCAGTGGCTGCGGAGGCAAACAGGAGAACCCGGAGTCTATTCCAAGCCACGGGTGGAAGCTGGGAGTTGAGGCTGTAAGAGCTGGATGTGTGGATATGCTGTAGGAAACTCCGAGCACGACTGTATATAAGTCATCTTAATTGAAATGATTGCATCACTTCCTTCCGGAGTGTCTCTCTCTGCTGTCGACACACCAAGGTGTATTTATTTTTTTTCCCGGAGAGTTAGAGCTCAAAACAAACACACTCTGGCATGATAATGATTGAACACAGGCACCACAAATACCCACACATACACACACACACATACACACACACACACACACACACACACACACACACACACACACACTCATACAGTTGTTTCATTCAGTCACTGAATTTCCTCCACCCCCTCTCATGTCTTCAGTGAAATATAGTTCAGCACACTAAACCATAGGGTTTGTGGCCTCGTGAAAAAACAAACTCGCGCCCACTCAGAGAGAAAGGAGGGCCAGACAGGGTCATGCTTGTTTCCGGTGAAATGGATGTTTTCTTTACTGTCTAGTCAACAAATAATCAGAGTTGAATTGTTTTATAATAATTCATTACAAGGAGTTAGAGGTGGTGCCCTGCTCAAGGGTGGACTCCAAATACTTATCTGGAGAACATAAAATGGAAAGATGAACTTATCTTAATAACAAGGAAGCTGGTGACAACTGTAGTCACACATTATAGGTCATGTTTGTAAGAAAGGTTGCTTTTTGAGTCTCAACTGATGAGTTAGGAGTCGAGTTTTCTAAAAAAAATTTACCTTTAAGGGTCAATACACTAATGAGACAACCAAAAAACAATAAAAGAAAACCACGTTGTGCAACTTTTTGGCCTCAGTGTTACATGCTGTTGTTGGAAACAGGGCTCATTCTTGGAAAAATAGGGCATGTACAGTAGAAATCCTAAATAAAGACTTCTGTATTTCCTCCCCGAGCCTTGTAATTGCTTCCAGGATGTCCATATATGGTCGGGCCCAGAATAAGATGAGAGAATTTCTTGTTCAACCTCACTTTGGATTTCAACCGTACAAAAGCAACATATAATTAGACTGGATGTTCACCAGTCTGGAGCTGTTTGCCAAAACCACAGCTACCAGTTGTTGTAAGTTCCTGCTTTAGAACGAGGGAGGAAGGAGGAAAGGACGATTGATGCTTGTTGTGGCCTCACAGACCGCCAGTCAACAGCGCCTGCCCTCAGGTTACTTAAGTTTTATGATGGATCGACCCTCTCAGACAGGCTTCTGGTGCATCTTATCGGTTTTCTTTAATGTGACAGACCATTTACAGAAGCACAATAAGTAATCGGATCCTCAGGAGCCTGACTAAAGCAGGCTTTTGTTGCAACTTGACCAATTATTGATTATCTAATCAATGAGGAACAGAAACCTGCAGGACGAAGTGTTTTGACCTCAGCTATATACTGCGGTAGAGTTCATTTGCTCAAATACTGAACAATTGTCGTGTATTTAACTTGGTTTTATCCATTTAAAGCTTCTTTGTTCCTCTACTTCACTACATTTCAGAGTGGAAGTATTATCATAGTATTATTCTTCCCACTCCACTACTATTGCATAAGTTTAGTTACTAGTTGCTTTTTGCAGATTCACATGGTTACTAGATTATAGCAATAGTCCCAATCAACAACATATCATGATCTATGTGTTCGGTGCTATTCAGAGGTATATAAAGCAAAGTAGTAGAAGAGGTACAAGTATAAACTGTGTGGCAAAAAGCTGTTCTAAACCTTTTTTGGGGCAAAGTCACCAAACTTTTCTGGTGATTATGATGTTTTTATGTTACCACTTGACTATTTAAAGTTCCGTCTCTCTCCACATTAATTATGCCGGGGGTTGGTCTTGTTAGTCCAAAATAACTGCCCAGGGATCTTGAATTAAAGTGATGCTTACACATTATGCATCAATAATTATAATCCAATTATACGTGTATTTTTCTGAAATGGGCCAATCTACATTATGAGTACTTTTACATTCTGCTGCAAATACTTTAGTGCTTTTACTCAAGTAAAGTTGTAAATGCAGGACTTGTAACAGTGTTTCTACATTCTACATTAAATTAACACCTTTACATTGGTTAAAACTGTCCATTTTCACTTGAATATAACCATGCTTGTGGAGTAATGGAATAAATGTAATGGGATTATGTCATTTAGATACCAAAATAGGTGACTGTAAGGCAGACTTTACATAAAAGGGACCCAGAAGCGACAAAAAAGCGAGCTTTAATTATTAGAAGCTGTAGTCCATACGTCCACAATCTAAAATACAAGCAACCCGAAGGCTGACAGCAAAATGAGAGTAATCCATGAGCAAAAAAACAAGCAAACCACAAACCACAAAACTCAATGAAGGAAAAACCAGAATAATGGCATAATGAGGACACATGCAAAACACAAGAAGACAGGACCACGGAACAGACGAGAAACAGTGGACTGACACGAAGACATAGACAGAAAAAACGAAGAGTGAAGGGAAAACGCAGATCTATATAATAAATAGCAGGGGCTGATAGCTAATGGAACACAGGTAAGCAGGGGTCTGAAAAGAGACAACAAGACAGGAAACGGAGAGTTAGCCATGACACATGAGGATGCAATTTACAAAATAAAACAGGAAACAGACACATTTAGTAAAAAAAATGTGAAATTACTTCAATATTGTGATATACTGTATGGATTAGGTTACTGACCCCTTCTTTCAAAAGATAATTATTAACTGTATTGGAATATATTTTTAAACCCTGAAAAACACAAAGTGCTAACATTGGTACAGTTGTTATAAACTGATGTTTAAAAAATGACAGGTATATTCTGCTATAGGGCTGGGCGATAAAACAATAACGATATCTATCGCGATAGACACGTGATCAATATCAATAGAAATACGTTCGATAGAATGTTCGATAATTTCACTGAACTCCGTTTGAAACAGGTGATCTGCGAGCGGCAAAATACAGTGTGAAGCCCAGTTGCTGGACGAGAGGTTTATGCACGCAACTCTGTTTACTTTCGATCAAAACTTAACAATTTCAGACACAGACACAGACATAGAACCTCCGTATCCCTAAGCATTAGCAAAACTGGGCCGTTGCGCTAATGCTTAGGGATACGGAGGTTCTACGGTTGAGAAAATATAGTGCCAAAAGAGAGAGCGGTCTGACGGCGATGTAAAGCGGTGTGAATTTCCTCTATACAACATACACTTGCAATAATATAGATTTTTTTTTTTAGGTGGTTAAAATTTGCTTTGCATCTGGACTCCGTTCACTGCAGTACAAAGCTGAGCGTCTGGGCTGGAGCGGCTCTCTGCTCCTCCAAACTGAGGCTGCGCTTATCCGCAATTACGGTAGGGAACAGGCCGACTATACTTTATATGACCCCACTTCAAAAAACCTGAACTATCCCTTTAACATATTGTCAAGCAGCAATATCAGCTTCTACACTATTTTGTCTCATGTCTTAGATTCTGATTCTGAAATCTTGAAAATTATTTTTTTTTTCAAAAATCTCAAATGTAGTCACCATTAAAAGGGTTATTTTTCAGATATTTTTATTTCAAATGGGTAAAAAAATATCAATAATTATCAATACTGACTGATATGAAACACTTATATCGTGATACATTTTTTAGCCATATCGCCCAGCCCTTTCCTGCTATCACTAAAAGCCATCGTGGCGTTGATATATATCATGAATCGTAGTCAAACCAGCAGGTGATAAACAATCTCACCTCGAGGTCCATTTAGTAACTGTTCTAGAGCTTTCGGTCATACCACATAATCTTAATCAGTGCACAGAGTTTGCCCAGTTGTTACAGAGCTGTACGGAATAAATGGCCCTGGAGATGAACCCACTTTGTCAAATGAGTAGTGTGTTGAATGTGTTAAATCTTGAACTAATATGTGATACAGCCCTTCCTGCTGACATCATCAGTGGATGAGGTTGATAATGTTGGTGTTAATCACCCTGTACCTTCCTGGCTTTGGGAAGAATCATCCCAACAAATTATTAACACATACAACACGTTGTATCAGTGGCTGTAAGACTTGGGACATAGAGACATCTAGTGGCCAAGTGTACGTGTTATTTCTGTCCATAAAACCATGTTTCATGTGACAGGTATCACACAGAGGTTCAGTTTTAACCTTTACCAACACTTAAACAACCTACACATCATATACATGTTCAGATACTCCTGAAAATAAAGAAAAGGCAAAAACAAAAAAATCCAGGATGACAGACTGTACTGAGAAGTATAGCTTAACAGCAATAAAGCAACCTTAATTGACTTTTATATTCTATTTCCTATAGCCTACTCCTTCCTCAAGTCCAATATCATCTATGAATATACAATGGGTCTATTATACGGGTATTCTCAGTAATGTGATTAAATGTGTTGTCAGGATAAATGTCATATAATCAGTTTGAAAAGAATTCACAAGTGGATTATTTGCTGCTTTCTTTTAGATATTACATTTCTTTTAGGGGCAGAGCACCCATGAGGTTCAGTGTTTCTCTCCCCCTCTCTGTAGAAACACAATTTACCATCATCTTAGATGTGCTTGTGTAAGTTTTCATCTGACCTGAAGTAAACTGGTGTCCTTAGTACGTTTCGTTTGTGTGTGAGAAACTCGCTCTGCTGCGTGGGCCGCCAGATTCTCATGAAACTTATCAGCTCAAAGCAGGTGTTGTGATTGTGCTCAGTGCCATCTAACAGTTGTGCTTCCCAGCTCTCCCTTTTCCTTTTTTATCACTAAATAAATAATAATAAAGTGTGACAGTCTGTACATCTGTGTGAGACTCACCAAGTGCACTCGGGTGTACTGAGCTCTGTCCCCTCAGCTGAAATAAAGTGACTCTGTTATTCTTTATTTTATCATTCTATTGAATAATAAAACCTTTTGTTGATTCACCTTCTATTCGTTCTCAACGAGGAAACACAATAATTCCCACCACACTCTGCAGCCCGCAGAGACCCTCCCAACGTTAGAAAAGCATTGGCACCAGAGACCCAGAAAAAAAATGTGTGTGTGTGTGTATGTGTTTGTGTGGACAGTGTGAGCGCTGTCGGGAATACAAAAGGAAATCTTCACAAGTTCACAGGCACGTCGTACTGGTGTTTGTGTGGGATTCTCAGTTCTCTTGCAACCGCCAGCCTCAGGTAAAAAAAAATCCTAATTCCTCTGACCTTTTAATTGTTTTGAATTTGTCATTGATCAAACATAAATGTGTGTAACATCTTGCATTCTGATTAGTTTGCACACTTGTTGTGTGGACAGTTGGCTTGGTTATCCTGCAGCCTCTTTTGTGATATATAGCCAAATCGTTGCCTAGATGCTCCATACTAATGTTGATGACTTAATTACTTTCTATAAATAAAAAGTGATAGTGAATATAAATATTCCGTCTATACTATGACGTACACTGTAAATGACATAGGCACATTCAAATGTTGCTTATTGACAGCTATGCATAATTTATATAACAGCATATACTTTGTAGTTGTGAAATATCCTCATAAGAGACAAAAATAGTTTGTTTTGAAAGCTACATGTTTGACTATAATGTTAAATAGGTATTAAATTAAAGGATTATCTAAAATCAGAATGTTTAATTCATCCTCGGTAATGTAAAAATCTAATAAAAAAGTCTGATTAATTGCCTTTGATGAATTTTAATGCACCCCCCCCCCCCCACCTCACCCCCTCAGTCTGCACCTATCTGGGGTTTACTGGTCTGAACCAGTGAGCTATTGTTCCGCTGGACAGGCTCAGTCGAGTCTGTTTTGTTTCCGTCCCGGGAGACAAGTTTGTGGACTTAGTCAACTTTTTTCCAGTCTGGTAGCTTCTGATGTTTACTTTAGCACTGAATGTGACTTTTGAGAGAGAGAGGCGCATCTCAGAGGCCCGTAACCATGACAACGGCGGAGGCCAGTCCCGCCGCTCTGCCTGTCATGAAAGCGTTGGCAGCAGAGATGCTCTCGTCTGTTTTTGACTTTGAAAGATGTGCCAAGTTCACGTCTCTGTTGTGACCAGTTAGAAGTCAGATTATAATGCGCTGGTTGTTTTTTGAGGTTTTTTCAGTCCTTTCTGTGTAATCAGTTTTCATGCAAATTAGCACATGTAATTTATCTTTGCTTTTTTGATTTCGACGTTTCAGGTATGAGGGCCTGCTTAGTATTCCTGTGCTTACTGGCAGCAACATTTGCCCTGTCTGTGAGTAGCAAAGCCCTTTATATTCCTCTTAATTGACACTGAACTTTACCATGAGAGACCTCCCAAACAAAAGATGTGATGTGACATGTGTTTGCTGCAGTTTTGGCATTAGCGTGTTAATTATCAAGTGTCCCCATTATGTTTAGGTAAAAAGTAAACATCATGGAAAACATCATGGATTGCGTAAGACTCCGCACACAGCCAAAGAAAAGGTACTGCAAGACTCCTTGAAATGCATTAGAAAAGTTAAAGTGCTTTCATGTTGTAAAATGAAGATTCTTCTTTTCTTCTGAACAAGGACATCATCACAGAGGAGGCCAACAAGCCACAGGTCTTACCCACCTTAGTGCCGTTTGAGGCCAGCAGCCACGAGCAGGAAGATGAGGAGCTGAGCTCTGAAGGCAATGCTAACGCTAACAAGGAAGAGGGAGAGTTTGACGTGTCTGAAAAGGGTGACAAAAGCACCGCAGTCCTGCTGAGTGAGGAGGAACTGGTGGACCTCCTGAAGAAAGAAGCGGAAGAAGAGCAGGAAGCAGAGGAAAGAGCGATGGAGGAAGAAGAAGAAGAAGCGCAAGCGGAGAAAGGCAAGATGGAGTCCGGCGAGATCGCTGAGGTGGAAGAGAAGAAGTTGGATGACAAACCAGAAACAGAGGAAGACTCTAAAGAGGTGACACATGAGGGAGAAGAGGTGAAGGAGGAGGGCGCTGAAGATGCTGAAATGCTGGAGAAAGAAGAGGTGGTGGTGGAACAGATGCCACTTGAGGGAAAGGAGGAAAAATCTGTTGAGAAAATAGCAGAGAGGGAGGAGCAGGGGCCACTGATGGAGGAAACAGATGGTAGCACGGACTCCGAGATCCCTGTTGACCTTGACTATGCAGCTGATAGTGGCATCCTCCAACCTCTGAAGATTGTATCCGCTAAAAAACATCCCCACACTGCTGCAGACACACAGCCTGTTTTAAAAACAGATGTTAAAGAGAAGGAAACCAGCGAGAAAGAACTTCCAACCATCGCAGATGACTATGACCAAGATGTACAAAACACTCAGGCAATGGACAGTGACGAAGTGTCTGATCAGGACAAGGACAAAGATTCAGAGGCCAAATCCAAAGAGATGAGCGTCGATAAGAAAGAAACCGAGGCAAATGATGAACCGCAAGAACCAGTAGGTGCTGCAGAGCTTGAATCAGGGTCCAGGGCGGCTGAGAAGGAGGAAGAGAAGAGTAAGAACAACAGCGGAAGTCACACCAAGGGAAAGACAAGGAAGCAAAAGAAGAACCAGAGGGCAAGGAAGCACTCTCCACAGAGTGAGGAGACACCATCTGGACAGGAACAGAGTCAGCAGGAGCCTACTGAGTCTGAGGGCAGCAGCATCGACAATACAGTCCACAAGGCAAAGAGAAGAAGGGCAGGAAAATGGGTAATCAGATTACTCTTTTCAAAGCAGCTATAATATGTTTACATTTACAATAGATTATATGTATTTTACGTGGTGGTTTTATGGCCCAGAACTTGACTGTCAAAATATGTCATTTTACTCAAGGTCACGGTGCCTTTGATCTGGTAACATTTCAGCTTGGGGCAAGGCAGACAGATTTTCATCTGAAATTGTGGCGTGCTCTTTTATGGCATACAGTCTTTTTGATTTCAGAGTTTTGATTTAGAGAATTTTAGTGACAGAAGTTACATATGAGTCGTGATAAGCCACAAGCACAAACGGCCTATACAATCATTTATATGGTGAGGATGTTCAGGTAAACAGGCAACAATTGGTAACAAGTTAGCCTTCTAAATAAAGGTTATATGTCAGTCTTAATGCAACTTTCTGCTGCCCCCAAGTGCCCAAACATCTGTTATTGCAGGTTTTTTAAGCAGAAATGTGAGATGAGCTTCAGCCGTGATGCTTTATGTCCCCCATATCTCAAGTAATTGCCTTTTAATGCTTCCTGTGTACATTTACAGGGTCCTTTAGTTGGGATGAACCCAGTGCAGATCAGAGCCACAGTGGATCTCTACCCCAGTTCCAGGTCTTCTCTTGGTGGAGGCGCACACCACCCAGAATCCCCTGCTGGTTAGTCACCATACTGACTAATGCACTATGCCAACAGCCTCGCAGGGGAATCTGCTGACTGGCTCATTTTGCTGAAACTTCCGCATGAATAGTGTCACTCTGCTTCACAGCCACTACCAAAACACAGCTCTGCGGGCTTAAGGAGTGAATAATAGAGATCAAGTTGAATTTAATCACTGTGCAAACTCAAACGGCGGTGGAATGTAAGGGGTGGTGTGTCATGGTGTCCAGTTATCACACTATAAAATAAAAAAAAACAAACTAGTCGTGAAAACGATTCGTGATCACTGGTTTTAAGTTTGAGTCAAAGGTGATCACAGAGCCTGTTTTTTCTCACAGATCCATGTGATAACTTCCCCTGCAAACGTGGAAAGACGTGTAAACTTGGCTCAGACAGTAAGCCAGCCTGTGTGTGTCAAGTGCCGTCAGAATGTCCTTCCAGTGTGAACGAGTTTGATCACGTAAGTACGGACGATCTAGTTTTTGACCACGGCTTGCATTTGATCGTTGCATTAATGTTTTTGTTGTTTTTTGTAGGTTTGTGGGACGGACAACAAAACATATGACACATCATGTGAACTCTTTGCTACTAAATGCAACCTGGAGGGCACAAAGAGAGGACACAGACTTCATCTGGACTACACCGGGCCATGCAAACGTGAGAGTTAACCACTGTGCAGGGCTCATAAATTAAAACCAACATTTTAGTTGACATGTGGTTCAGGAAATATTTGTTTGGCCCTGATCTTTCTCCCTGTTTCCCGCTCAGTAATACCTGCATGTGTGGACACCGAGCTGATCCAGTTCCCTCTACGAATGAGGGACTGGCTGAAGAATGTGCTGCTGCAGCTCTATGAACATGACTCCATGTCTCCTGGCTTCCTCACCCCTAAACAGCGTTTTCGAGTAAGATGTGCTGGCGTTGTATTGATAAAACTGGGATTTTCGGGCTTCCTACAAAATACTGTAATCTTCATCTAAAAAAACAGTGTATTTACCTCAAGTTAAAGGTGCCCAGTGGAGTTGTTGACCAATAATAGTGCTGCAAAGCAACACCATCAAACCCCAATTGTGTTTAAGTTTTGTGCACAGGCGTGAACATGTGGCTGATTCAAGACACATTCCTGCCCGTTTTTACGTTATTGGCTGCGGTTATGTGAATATTAATGTAACAATAGGCAAAAAAATGCCGCAAAACTTCCAGCTTGCAAACATGAATGTGAATATAGGAGGCATAGTAATTCAACAGCTTTGTCATGATGATACACATGTATAACTTCAGTAACTGCATCTGTTAACAAGAAAACCTCACAGGGCACCTTTAAAGTAATGTTATTTCTCTGCAGTTTGTTGTGTGATTTGTATCCATTCAGTCAGTCAAGAGTAAATCTGCCAAGAAAGTCACATAGTATCTTTGGGAAACGGACAAATTACATAAGATGAATGTTTTTAATCAAAGTGTGGTGTCCTGTTTTCTGTAGGTGAAGAAAATCTTTGAGAGCGAGAGGCGTCTTCATGCTGGTGATCACTCTGTTGAGCTGCTCGCTCAGGACTTTGAGAAGAACTACAACATGTACATCTACCCAGTGCACTGGCAGTTTGCTCAACTGGACCAGCACCCCTCTGACAGGTACATTTTACACATCCGTGCTTTTAGTAAACTTTAATTTTGCTCAACTTTTGGATTACATTATAAATGCTCATAAAGTACTTCCTACTTCCTATTGGTGTTTACCACTATGGGTTTGGAAGCCAATACTACCCTACACACACTGAAGTCACAGATAGCCAGTATTTTTGCATATGGTGTTTTTTGTATTTATTTAACATTTGCCTCAAAATTATGAAGTGCAACCAAAATATTTATGATTTGCTGAGTCAGTAGCCTCTTCATAGATAACCAAGGCCTAGTCACATTATGAACTAGCATAAACAGAACAGGTTGACCAATCTGCATTTAAAATGACTGGATATATGACATTAAAGAGTGTTATATACCAACAACTTAAGTGAACAGTTAAATAGAATGATAATTCTAACACAGAAAGTACGTTTTTGATATGATATGATATAATAAGTTCTGATCCTGAATGAACCTGTGTCATGCTGGTGTTAGACGAAAAGGATTGGCTAAAATCAAATCAAACCCCAACCAGTGCTCACAGGGTATATTCTAAAACCCGTTCATGAGTCAAATCATAAGCAAACAGGCACAGTTATAGAAATTTGATGTTCATCCATCCTTTTGCAGGTTCTTGTCCCACTCAGAGCTCGCCCCTCTTCGAGTGCCTCTGGTCCCGATGGAGCACTGCACCTCCCGCTTCTTCCAAGAGTGTGACGCCGACAAGGACAAGCAGGTGTCCTTTAAAGAGTGGACTTCCTGTTTTGGCATCAAGAATGGTAGGAGCAACAGCTTCCAACCAACACACTCTTACTGTACCTCAAACATTTCTCTCAGCATTGATGATTGGTTTAACAATTACGTCCTAACTTTGTTATCATCACCGTGTGAATAGTGCTATAATAAACATGTTCAGTTTAATCACAGAGTTTGGAAAATTTCAGATGTCTGACATGATAATCAGAGTGAGACTGTCTCTGTTAATGTCAAAAATCTCAGATTAATTTGATTTTGATTTTTCAAAAGACGTTAGTTAACTGTTCAGGCACATTTTTTATTTTCATGTGTCATTATTTTCAACTTCTTCCCAACAATCTTCTGACTGTAGTCCAGTAATTACACTGTTTTCATTTTTTTCATCAAATCAATCCTTGCTTTTTATTTTTCTCCACAGAGGACATGGATGTCAACCAGTTATTCTGAGCTTCATTTTGTTCCTCCTCTCCTACACGAGCTCATTGAAGCAGGAAGTCTCCATGAACCTCTGTAATATAAAGAACTCTGACGCGTACAGAAACTCACTTTACCTCCCGCTGTAGAGGGCAAGCGTTCGACGGTCAATGCTGTTGTTTTTGTGTCAGGCTAAGCTCAAACATTTGGATCTTCGCTCTCTTCTTTAGAATTAACTGTTAGAGTAATTTTTATTAGAGTATATGAAGGAGTTTATTTTTAGCTGGTTTTATCCAGAAACTGTTTTCTAATGCATTCCAAACCGGGGGGAAAGTTTACATCAGCTCATTGGTAGAAAAGGTGTTGTATATAGAACTGTGGTTTGTATGTTAGAGTGATTTAGTGCAGAATTACTCTTTAAATCAATGCTAAGTAGATGATTTCACACATTTGTGTTATTGTAGGAAATGTAAAACAATACCTGTGTTTCTTATCTTAGTACAAAATGCTGTAAATGTTTGTCTTTGCATCCTATGTTTCATTAAAGCTTTATGGACTTATATACAATATATCATGACAGAGAATATTTCACTGCACCGTCATGTTAAAGCTGATGATTCTTCACAGTCCTGAAATAAAGTTATCACATCATATTGGTGGATCCCAGTCGACCCCAATAACGGCTCTGGGAGACATCAGTTCATGCTCTAATATCATGTTTGATCCCTTGGTCAAGTTTCCTGGTGCCACCGTGACGTGAAAATATGACCTCTGCAACAATGGCTGTGAGAATGCAAGTCACTCGCACCTGGTTTGCCACATAATCCTGAATAATGGCCCTCTGTAAAGTAACAAAGCAAAAAATAGCTTGCAGCTCGCACGGTCATGATGATTACGGTGACTTGTTGTTTTGAGAGAAAGTGCTTGGCTCTGATTGGACCTTTCTTGGCGATCGTTGATGCTCTCTATATAGGCGCAGCGAAGACGCAGCCGCTCACCTGTCGTCTGTCTGCTGTGGCTGAGATCAAACATGCTCTGCACGCTGTGGGTTATCTTTCAAATGTTGGCTGTTGTGGTGGAGGGTGGTATGTCCTCAGGGAGTGCTGAGGCACTTGCCAATGGGGGAGTGAATAATAATGGAGGAGCAGCTGGCAACAATGCCAATGCTGGGGCTCAAAATGGGCTCCCACTAAACGGTGAACCCCTTGTGGTACGTTTAGTCCAACTTGGTGGCTCATTTTTTCTCCAGCCAATCGGAAACCAAGTAGGTCAGCCTCTCCTGCAGCAGCTGATTCCCATCGGAGCTCTCCAACAACCTGGGGCATTTCTTGTGGGGCAGACAGGCGGGGCACAGGGGGCGTTGACTCAGGGTGCCTCAGTGTTTGCTGTGCTGCCACAGAGAGTGGCTGGAGTGAACCCACAGGGCGCCCTGTTGACTCCCGGCCAAGTGCATCTGATCCCGCTGGCCGGGCTGAGCAGCCCACAACAGGTGGGCATTGCTGGCACTGGTGGTCAGGCAGCCGCCAGACTGAGATTTCAGCGTTCAGTGGCAGCTCGCCTCAGGAGGACACAGGCTCCGGTGATGAAGGTGATGGCAGCTGAAGAGGAGGAAGAGTGCTCTGGGATGGAGCCGGAGGAGAAGCATTCCAAATGAGACGACATCGCAGATATCATGACTGATGTCTCATTATTAGCTGTTAATGCTCAAATGTCACCTTCATTAATCAATGTTATCACATCTTATAACCAATAAATGATTGAAGTCAAATGCTGAATCTCTGCTTACTCTTTGTTCCAACAAAGCAATACCAAAACATGTCTGATTTGTCATCTGGAGCCCAAAATATGTCTCTCAAAAACATCAGCTAGGGTCATGGGTGTGGCTCCTCTGAAGGGTTTTATGTTTGTGTAAGAGACTGGTAGAAATATGCACAAATATCTATTTACAGTACACTGCTTGCAGCTACTTACAACATAGTGATTTGGCTCTCTAAATATGAAAAACATCCCTCATACATTACTCATGTCAAGGCCCAATTCCTGAAGTAACAGATTCTTGTTTATAAAGCCTGTAAAAAAAAGATCAATCTCTATAAATTCATGAATCAGACAAATAGAACCGTATACATAATTACATTGGGAAATGTCATTTGCCACAACATTAAACGGCAAACAGGAAGAAAATGTTGCCTAATTTGAGCTGCATGACAGTGTATCATTAGTACAAAGCTCCAGACCAGACTTCCACAGAGGGTGTTTACCTGGTTGTCTGTGGGCTGCCCAGTCAGCAGCCAAAAAAACAGACAGCCTTATGTGACGGCATAGCCAGCCAGCCACACTAATCGCCTTAAACATCTTGAGAAAATATGCTGAAGAAACATGACAGACAAATATCTGTTCCTGTCACTTGTAAAATCTGAGTTTTTTTTACCAATTAAAAGACATTTTTTAAGTCATGCGTTATTCATGAGTGGTTACTTTAGACCTGGTGTGAGTAAAAATCAGCTTGAGACAAATATAGGCTCATCGCAAATTACAGTAAAGCCTCCAGACATGCCCGAAGCAAGTATTTTAACTTTGTATGATAATATAGAAGCAGAAAAACACAGACACAAACAAATCAGAAGCTGTCATTCTCACTTAGCTGGTTTTTTTTAAGTACCAACCATCTTCTCATAAGCACTGGACGGCCTCCTCTGTCAGTGTTTAATTAGGCTGAAGCTGCATACATGTTTTTCCTGATTTCTCCATCAAAGCGCTTGATGCTGAAGTCACTTGTTTTCCCCCCGTGACCACAACCCGCAACACTCAGATGTTTCACACGCTGGTTTTTGAATCAGTAGCTCCCAGAAGCCTCCGCAAACCCTCCCCAAGACACTGAATCACTCTGTTATTGTTTGTGGTCGCTCGGCTTTGTCAAGAACAATGTCAGAAGGTTGAACGGGGTCAGGAGTCTTTGAAAAAAAAGGGCAACTCACCGTTTTACATTTCTTAAAATCTTAGAAAAACAGTAGAAAAAAAGAAGGTGTCACATCAGACGGTACCATGACACCTGGGTGACAAATATAGTATATGAACGGACCGGTGTTCTTTGCTCTAATTGGCTCATAATAATCTCTGGGACTGATAAAAGGTGCTCTAAATTCTGAGAGCAACTACAGTATAGTCCACCTTGGCACATATTTGAAAGAAGAACAGGTTCAGGTTCCAAGCTGCAAAATGAAGCTTCTCCTCCTCACAATTGTTGCAACTGTCTGCCATGTGAGTACAAACTATCTATCTATCTATCTATCTATCTATCTATCTATCTATCTATCTATCTATCTATCTATCTATCTATCTTACATACAAACCATGTAACTTCTGCTGTCTTTACTTATTGCAGGTCAATGCAGGAGGCAAGGTAAGAACCATTTAATTTAATCATGTATGTATGATTAGTGCACCACTTTGAATTGAATCATGGTTCATAACAAATGTTCTTCCTCCCCTTTCACGCAGACACTGAGGTTGTTGGCGGCCGCAGGACTGTTGGGAGGTAATGGAGCACCGATGGCAGGATTGGCTGGTATGAACGGAGGATTGGTTGGTTTAAACGGAGGATTGGCAGGTATGAACGGAGGACTGCCAAACGCCGTAATCCCTGGGATGATGGCTGGAGGCCTGAACCCAGCCATGGTAGCTGGCGGTGGTGCAGGTATCTTTGGGCAGCCGCAGTTTGCTCAGGTCAGTATCAGATTGTCATTTTGAATGCATCAATTTAACTGGAAAAATAATACATGGTAGATCTCAACATTGTATT
This sequence comes from Sparus aurata, assembly GCF_900880675.1. NCBI lineage: Eukaryota > Metazoa > Chordata > Actinopteri > Spariformes > Sparidae > Sparus > Sparus aurata. The sequence goes on from NC_044187.1 coordinate 17,352,758, forward strand.
TCAAACTAATGAAGTGTCTTTTCATACCGCTCTGCATTAATCATAGGTTATTATGTGAACCAACATTAAAACTGGGCATAAAACCAGAAAGAACAACTTGAGTTGGTGACAAAAAAAAGAGCACTTTTCATTCACAAACAGTACAGTGTGTGCTTTCTATTACTTTGGTGGAGATTGCTTGTTTTCTCTGAGTGCTAATTCACACCACAAGATGGTGCTCTCCTGCTGCTGGTCCCTGAAATCTTCATCATTAGCAGATAGAAAATACTTCCACCTTATGATTAAGCAAAAATGAAAACTAACTGAAACAACAAAATAAAACAAATACTGGAATGAATAAAAACTAAACATGAGTTAGATCATTTATTTAGTTTGTAATGCTGCTAGAAATGGTGCCAGGTTTCCAGCCTGACTGACTTTCGAATCCGGTGAAAAAACAAAATGCATCATGAAATCAAGGTTTGATTTAACTAATTTAGACAGATTGTTTTATGGTCTTACATTATGCAATGAACATTTACTTGATAATGATGTCTTTTGCCACTTTATATAAAAAGTAAACTCAAAAAACTAAATCCCACTCTTGAAACTAAACGAAAAAAGCAATGACAAATACAAAACTATTATAAAAAACCATGAAATACAGAATATTTGATCAGATCTTTCACATAAACAATCTGCACTACTAATGATGAAGATTTCTATACTTAACTACAATAACCCTGATGTGCACAGTCACATTTACACCTTCCCTCTCCCTCTCAAAGTTTGTTCCCAGACTTCCTGCTTATGCTGTACCGGCTCCTGTTCCCAATGTGTACGCTGTCCCTGCAGTGAACGCGGTTAGTGTTAAACTTAAAAACTTGTAAGATATTGTTTGCCACATAAAAAAAAACAACTGATGTCTGTCTTGCTTGTTCATTTGGCAGATTCCTTTCATGGGACTCCCTCAAATGGCCCCAGTGAACCCTCCCCAGCAGCCTCTCATGGTAATCTCTCACCACAAGATTTTCAGCCTGCAAAAAACTTTTATTACAGGTACAACGTAATGATTTGTAGAAACGAATCGCTAAAGCTTGCTGTCTTTGTTTAGGGAGTCCCAGGCGGCGTCGCCCAGCAGCAGCCTCCTGTTCAGCCTGATCCACTGAGAAGATTCAGGGTAAGTAAAACATAATTTACATGTACTGTCTATGAATACCGATGACTGAATAACTGTTGTTCTTTGACTCTGCAGCGTCAAACTATGAATCAGGGCGACACCTTGAAGACCCCCATGGATACTCAGGTAATAGGATTGCTAACAACCTCAACACTGTCTGATATGAGTGCGTGAGGGCTTAATTATTCACTTGCTGCTCCCACTTGTTCCCCCTCAGATCCCAGCTCCGACTGAAGTCACGACACCAACTCCCTGAGACGAAGAAGGTCGCCAGGCAGCCAATTAAGATGGCGCCGTTACAAACAGCACTGAAGCAAATATGGAGGAATTATCAGCGATAGTGAAACTTGATGATCCAGGAAGCTTTATGTGTTTTATATGATTTTGAAATTCACTTTAGAATAAATATCAGTAGAAAACTCTTGATTAACTGTGTGTTAATTGTCCAATAAAGACGTTTTTTCAGTCAGTATACTGAACAAAATCATCTTTGTGATTTATAGTGGACCTCTGCTGCCATCTAAGGGATAATGTGTATAAAAACACAAATAACAAATCAACATGAAACCACATTTTTCATATAGAGGATACAATAAAAAGAGGTTAGCTGGATCACTGGGCTGAAATATCCAACGCAACAGGATTTATTCTGGCTTTCACTCACTGCAGTTGAAGTGAATTCCTCTCTCATGAGGCAGGCTGAGGACAGATGTGGCCTGCGCTGTTGCAACATGAAAAATCTGTCAGATATAAATCTTTTCTTTGGGAAAGAAATGTTGACATGTCACAGTAGGAAAAGGAGAGGTGTAATAACCGTCACAGCGCTGGGGCTTCCTGGGACACTGGAAAAGAGTGGAACCATCATTAATCAGTGGCAGACTCAGGATATTGGAGGGGCGAGGGCAGAAAATACTGTATAACAGGGCACCAGCTGTATGTGGTGGGGCGCCAGTGTGCTGCCCATTAGTAATGAACCTGTTTACCTGTGGAGTGGCTCAAACAGGTGTATTTTGAGCACTCACAGCTTTCTCAGTCTTTTGTTGCTCCTGCCCCAACTTGCTGCTGACATTATATCAGAATGAGCAAAATTCACCAAAATCTATTAAGTTGATGAGGTAAAGCATTAAATATATTTTCTTCATACCGTTTTCAATCACAGTATGTGTCAAAGAGGATTAGCAAACCGGTGGTTGTACCTGTTGTAAAAAAGGGTATGCATAACAAACAGTTGCTTTAGCCTCTACTCGTCTCAGTCCTTATCTATGTTGCATTATTGTGTTGTGTAGTTAACTACTGTGGTATTTGAGCAGTGATGGAATGTGACTAAGCACATGTTGTACTTTTGCGCCACTACATTTATCTAATCATTTAAGCTAGTTTTAACATGCGATGCTGTATCAGAGCCGAAGAGGCCTATTTTTAAATGTTTTTATTTGATAGAAAATCAGATTTTAAATAAATACAAAGATAACATTACGGCCATTTACTTTTATCATCATTATTATAATATTGTTATCATTATATTTACTATTATCATATGCATGACATTTACTTTTATCAAAGGCATAATTAACCATGATATTTTTACATTTACTTAACAATGACTTCTTTTTACAACACTGTATTTGAGTAACTGCATTTGTTTTTTTATATAGAGATTCTTGCCTTATTGGCTCTTTTACTGATAGCAGACCTGCATACATTTGAGTTACAAAAAAATATCTGCTGGGAAAAAAGTCTATTGAGTCACCATTCAAGTTTAAAAGCAAGGGCAAGCGAGTACATGAAACTGAAAATCATCAAATGCACAGGTGCATAAAAAGAAATTGCCCTCAAATTCCTTTTCAAGATAAAGTGCTCTCTGTCATACATTTGCACAATCTGTCCAGACAGACTCACAAACAGCATTCCATTTTTTCCCCTCAGCATCAACCCTAACTCATTAAACAATTAGGTGCAGTGACTGACCAATTAGATGCCAACATTAGTCAGAGCAAGATAAACGAGTCGTGACAAATGTCTGATTATAAGCTCTCAGCTTCTGTTTTCCTTTTTTTTTTTTTTTTTTTTTTTCTCATGACAGAGACAAAAATCCTGTCGGCCTCAATGTCTGTAATTACACCCTGAAACGCTGCACTTTTAACATACACACATAAAGTTTACTTAAGTACAGATACAAAGAGTGAAATATGTGCACAGGCCTCCTACACTGGATGTCACTCAGTTCTGATCCATTGAAAGCAAAACAGTCACCGAAAATCTGGCATTTTATGGACGTCTTTCACACAGAATATTCTAAATTCATATTCTTTAGAGATGTGTTAATGACTTGACACAGACCACGTCACGGCGTTTAGAGACATGACTTACGCCTAATGACATACTTAGCCGCTCTATGTTGTAAGTGTCTCAGTCTGTTGCCATGAGAAACGTCTGTCACACTGACCACACATTGTCTGGATCGGTTGGCTGTGGACTACAACAGCTCATATGGACAGGGTTTAAAAGGGACCTGGACAAGGTGAGGAGGCACGCAGACAGTGAACGCAAGAAGCAAAGAAAACGGTAAAATCATTTTCTAACGCTCGTTCTTTCGTTGAAGTGAAATGGTAGAATGCATTTTCCAAAACTTGATGAAAGTATATGAATTGGTGGAGCTTATTTTTTCCTTTACAGCCTGTAGGACATCATGAAGCTCCAGACTGCCCTTCTGTTGGTCTGTCTTTTCAGGACAAGCTTTGCTCTTCCAGTAAGTTTTGCTAAAATACATGATTCTCATATCTTTTCAAATGGCTGAGATGAGTTAGATGTCTTATGTTTTAATGTTTGTTTTACAGGTTCAGATTGGGATTCTTGCAAGCAACAGTAACGAGGTAAATATAGCTGTTTTTAAACTTTCATGTTTGTGGTTGCAAAGCAAAACTCTAGGAATATTATTACCAAATTTAATGCAACCATATTTGTGTGCTCAGATCCTGAGACTGAATGGATTGACTCTCGCAGCACTTGGACAAGCACAGGTACTGGAAGTTTATCAACATGAATAATATGTGTATAAAAAAAAGAAAAAGAAAACTGAATCGAGTGCCTTCTTCTCCAGGCGTCATCACTTCTACCACAGTTTGTGCTACAGCAGCAGCCCGATGTCCTGCTCACTCCACAGATGGTGAACTTGAACCCTCAATTGGCCAGTCCCTTTGGCCCCCAGGGGCCCCAGCTGATGTTCCCCAACCAGGGCAACCAGCTAACGCCGATGATCTTCCCCAACGGCCAGCAAGAGCAGTTTGGGCTTCCACAGGACCCCAACGCTGCTAATGTCCCTCAGCAGGCCCAAAGCCCTGTTCAGGTACAACAAAGCAGCATGGAGATACAGTGATATGGCTCTCCCGTAGGTCATGTGGGGAAACTAAAGAGTGTTTGTGAATGTCTTTCAGATGTTTCCACATTTCCAGTTCCCGTATGGATACCCCCAGTTCCCCAGACAGCAGGTATGAAGTAAAACATATTTACCTGTAGGCAAATCTCAATGGGTTTATGGAGACACCGCACTGCAGATTTTTATGGCTTCTATCATCCACAGGGCTTCAATTACTTTGTGCCTCCTTACGGGTATCCTCAGCAGAGGAACACTGCGGTGCTGCAGCCCAACAACGGCCAGCAAACCCTGGAGAGAACCACACAGAGACCACAGCTCCCTCTGCAGGTGAGGGATGCAAGATGACATGAAGTAAAAAAGAAGAAGGGGCCGACTTTTGCACGTGTCGCTGAACAAGTGTGATTCCATTCTTACTTTTTATGAAGATTTGTCGGCACATAAGTGTTCAGTACACGTAAACTTCCCTTTGCCTCAGTGAACTGAGGTTAAAGGCCAAAGCAGCAGACTGTAATGACTAAAGACTTAATTATAATAACACAGCTGCGGATGTTGATTCATGTGCGGTGACTGTGATGCAATGTTGACAGTCTGCCATATCAGCCGCAGCTGTCTGTCTGCTTTAGCTGTGGACTGCTGAAATCACGTCAGCTCGGTCGTTTCATCAATAAATAAGTGTTAAGTAACTGTATCTGCACTGCCAACTGAGACCTGTCACAGCTTATAAGTTTCATTGTTCAGTAAGACTGTTATTTTATTTTAGTCTAATTTATTGCTTGTCAGGTTTGTGCAGATGGTGCATTTGACATAGATGTCATAGGTGTGGTTTATTTGTATACTGCATGTTTTTAGATAAGATTTTCTTTTTTCAGTCCCACAATGGCGAAATTTGCATTGTTGCATCAGCAAAGGGGACAGCAAAATAAATATAGGCATCAATAAAACCCAGTAAAAAAAGCAAGTTATGAATTTACTTTCGTGTTGTTATCTTTCTGTGTATCTTCCCATTTTAGCAAGCTTCGCAACCTAAGGTGCAAACAGAAAAAGTGAGTAGACTAAATATTTTCATATACATGTTATCCTTTATATATATATATATATATATATATATATATATATATATACTCATACTGTGCAACAATCCTGTGCATATTCCTGAATGTATCCTGTGCATCCAGCTCTCTGTAACATACAGTGATTACCAATGAAAGAGACATGTATGCACCAGTTAAGTTGAATTTCTATGTTTTTGTAACTTTCTCTAACTTTCTGTGTCAGACATGGCCACATGGGACACACAAAGAGTCAACTACAATCCCTCCTGATCCTCGTGGAGACGCATCCGGCCCGGGAATCGATGAGGTATCATGTAATACAATGATGCTCAACCATTAAAGCTTCCGTACAATCATGTGTATGCAGACTAACACAAAATATTAGCTTCAGTTTTATGCCACTGTCATTTATTTGTGCAGGATCTTTTTAAACAACTTTTTCTTTCTTTCCTCCAGGGCACCTCTAACTTCCCCTTCCTGTTCGAGCCTTAGACTTCACTTGGGAAATAACGACAACGTGATCAGGCAAAAATTAATTTCATTGTACTCGTCCACAGTCGCTCATTCTCCTGCGAAATGTGCTGGAGTGTGTGATTCATCTAAATACAATTCATTTGGACTCAATTATTTTTGTATTACACTGAAACTGTCTCGCTCATTTCAGGAATCTGCACCACACTTTCCGAACATGACAAATAAAAGATGTTTGCCAAACTGATTTGATCAAGAATTTTATTGTGGCACTTTTACAGGCCGATGCTGAATTACATGAGTCATTTCCCAGAATACACCACGGGAAAGAAAGCCATAGTCTTCTTTAAAGTTGGCTCATCCAACTTGTAGATGTTGGTGTCATCCTGGGGAAAGAGCGAGAGAAGAAAATGAGTCAGCAGCAGGATCCGGGTAATTAATCACAGTTAGTGTTGCCATTACCGCCCTCACCTTTTATAGTTGTCAGTAAACATCTTCTGAATAGTCTTCCTCTTCAACAAGCTCAGCAGGCCCCACCTTGAAAGGTAAGAAAGTTGGTCAAATTAACCCCACAAGCCAAATTGTTCTATTAATAGGCTGATTCTAAAATAAAACTGTGCACACTATCTCATTTCAATTTAACCTGAAGTAGAAGGTGTATGACTAAAAGATTTACTGGTGATTAAATAACTGCACATGCCTTTTGGAACAGCTAAAGGAGATTAGGGATGGGCAGCAAGAATTTCGCATTTTATAGACAAATGTTATATAGAAAATAGATTCAGACATATACGTGGCACCATGTGCTTACTGTACTTACACACTTCACAAGCCCATACTCGATGGAGACTTGGTTCTTGAATTGGATAAAATGAGAAATGATGGTTATTATGGAGGACAAACAAAGTCAGCACAGACATCATCGTCATACTTTAGTAGGCGAGGAAGATTACCGGCTGTGCGGCGGTGTAGTTGAGCTTCACATATTGCTGAGATTGAGATGAGGAGAAACAAAGATCAAACTCAGAATAATTCTCTTTAAACCATATGGTTGAATAAAAAATAAGTCTCTTTGACAGAAATTAACATTAGCATACCCGAGGCTTTGGACGCCCGCGCAACTCTCTCTGTAGAAAAATCAACAGCGACAATCAAACCAGCTGAGTGACAGTGTAACAAGTGCTATGAAGAGTTAAATGACTTTTTATACCATTTGGGGATGTTGAGGTCCTCTTCCAATATGCTATGGACAGATTGTTAGTCATTAGTATTCATTAATCTTTATAGTCTTTGAGTCTTCATCTGTGGTAATAAAACAAAATATTTGAAAATTGATTCTTCAGTCACCTACCTTTGGAATCAGAAATATGTTCTCTCCCTGCGAGATTTCAAACGGAAAGTCAGTTGAGTCATAACATCTCATAAGAAAACTAAAAAAGAATTGAAGTTAAAACTTCCTTAATATGAAGTGAATAAATATTATTGATTACCTCCTTCAGGGTCACATCAGTGCCGTTCTGCAGCTGAAAACAACAAAATTGGTTGACAAAATTGTAATATTCAGTGAAGCTACTGCTTCTGTCAGTTCACACACACAGTGTGCTGGTATTGTATATGATTTTTTTTATTCTACTCATGATCTTACCTGAAATGTCACGTTGTCAACCTGAAAGAACATCACAAACACAAGAAAATCTGAGTTTTTGCCAACTGTTGAAAGAGCGTTAATATCGCATCGACAGGTGACAGTGGACCTACCTTGAAAGCAGGGGAAAACACCTGAGACAAGAAGGAAACAATTGTTAAATTAATCATATTTTGTATTTAAATACAGCTTTAGTGTCAATTAGTTTTAATGTGAGCTTACAAGGTTCCTCTTCTTGGGCTGCCCGTTGCCTCTTGAACCTCCTTGAGGTCTCCCAAAATGCTTGCTGAGCCCACGAAGAGGGATGGCAGCAGGAACCTGTGTGACACATTTTAAATTTAAATGCCAAATATTATACAGGAAATGTATTCAGATATTTACATGATGACATATGCTGACAAATTGTCTGTACTCACAAATTTCACAACCCCATACTCAACGCAGACTTGATTCTTCAAAATGGAAAAAGAGAACATTTGGGTTATTCTTGAGGACAAACGAGGTAAACACAGACATCATCTTCAATCTGTAGTGGGTGGTGAGGAGATTACCAGTTCTGTGTAGTTGAGCTTCACATATTGCTGAAATTGAGATGAGGAGAGAGAAAATCACAGGGCAGTTGTCTTAAAATAAAATAAAACATCCAACCAATTAAATATTGTCTGTAAACCATACAACCAAAAACAACAAATAACAACAGGCCAGATTAAAACAGCGAATATCAAACAAGCAAAGTGTTACTGTGATAATCACTACAAAGAGTTAAATTACTTTTTGAAGATGATGGCGAGGTCCTCTTCCTCCAGCCTGTGGCTAGAGATGGTCAACCATTAGTATTCATTAATAATATAAGTAATCTTTCTTGTCTTTCTTCTGTTTATTAACTGTGATGAAACTTGACTTTTCTAAATTGATTCTTCAGTCACCTACCTCCAGCATCACAAATTTGTTCTCCCCCTGCAAAAGTGTCACACACAGGGTCAGTGGAATCATGCCATTCAATAAGATGGTGTAATTTAAAACATAAGGCTAAAAGGTTTTTTCGTGAAAGTGAGACCAGGTGACTAAAACATATCGCTTACCTCCTTCAGGCTCACAGCGGAGACATTCTATGGATGAAAGCAACATGTTTGTTTAAAAATGTGTAATATTCAGCCAAACCACTGCTCTGCCACTTCAAACATACACTTTATTGTACATTACAGATTTTTTTAAAATCACGATCTTACCTGAAATGTCACGTTGTCAACCTGGAAAAAAGAATTGATAGAAAATGAGATTATTTCCAACTAGCAGTCAATATCACATACACTCTTATCTGAAATAAGTTGACTTTACTAGAAAACTGCGTGGAAACCAGTGTGCCTTAACCCCTTAGCGTGAAACTAATCAGGTCTACTTGTATAAACTTAGACACACAATTCAATGTAGTAGACATTGTCAATTTACATTAGCATGCTTTACTCAAATTCAGCATTTCACATAAATCATTTATTTTTGAGACTCCAGTGTCTAAAAATAATAATCATAACATATATATATACATATATATATATATATATATATATATATATATATATATATATATATATATATATATATATATATATATATATATATTATATTATATTAAAGATACACATCAAGTTTAAATCATGTTGAAAAAGAAAAGTTTTTTTTAACTCTCATTTAACAATGCATGCTGGGAAGACTGTAAATTTGCTGCAGATCAGGCCCCTCCCTCCCCATACATAAACTTAACATTCTAAGTAATATGTGCTTCACATGATCATTGTACTCTGTCGATTGGACATTCTGACTTTGTGGCAAGCCTGGCTATAAGATGAGGCCATAAGATGAGACTGTTGTTCACTCATGATGGACTAATATGGACACATGTGCAGACACACATGTAATCTGTATGTACTGTCTAGAGCTTGAATTCAGCTCTGTATGCTACTGCTGTAATATGTTTTGTCAAAGGTCATAAGAAAAGAAAAAAAGAGAAGAAAAGAAAAAGTAAATTGCAAAAGACAAGAAAAGATCAGGATGAAGATTTTATCCTGTGGGTAATGGGGGCGGGACTTGATAAGCTTTGGCTTCTCCCGCTTTTTTTTTTTTTCCCTTTCGGCCATGTGTGTTGTATTATTTGAACAATGATGAAATGTGATGTTTATGAATTGACATGCCCGAAATAAATAACATAAATAAAAGTACTGCATTTTTCACCTGATTAGTGCAAACAACTAATTTAATTTTTCAATGGCTGATGGGTTTCAGAAAACATCAAAGAATAATTACCGAGAGCTCAAAAGTTAAATTTAAACTAAACCTGGGTTTACAATGGAGAGAGACATCAGTGGGCTTACCTTGAAAACAGGGGAACACTCCTAAAACAAGAGACAGGTATATTATATTTTTACAATAATACAGAACAATACCAGTTTGTCACTTTTTTTTTTTAAGTAGGTATAATAGTGCTTCCCGATTAAATTCAAAAGCAACAGACGTACAATTTAGGCACAATATTAAAGTGAAAAATAAAAGCTATTACAACATAATTAGCTTTAATTTCAATACAACTAAAGTGACATTGCATTTAATTGTGAGCTTACAAATGAACCGCTGAACTTGCTGTTGCCTCTTGATGGTCCAGGATATCTCCAAAAATACTTGCTCGATCCAGGTTTACCAGGAACCTGTGTGAAGCAAAGATAAAATGATTAGTACAGTAAACGACTGTCTAAAAACGGTTAGGTAATGGCATCGCAGCGGGTCTCGTTAACCTTTATATACAATAAGTGATTTACCTATACCTTAGTGTAACCGGGTCACATTTACATCTTGCTCGTTAACGCATATCACAAAAACAGTTAAAATCCTACGTGATGACCAAGATTAAGTTGCAAATGCTGCAAAGCTCTTTTTTTCAATCGCATCTGTAGATTCCTTTAGCCCCTGGAGATAATCTATATGTCTATTTTACATCCTAATCTTATTGTTGATACTTTGTTCTGCACAAGAGTGCTGTAGTATGATGCCTAAAACCTGGAAATCAGTTAGCATTTCTGATCTTTCGGTTCCATTGTCTCAAAGGTAATGTTTTTTTTGGTTTTTTTTATCTATTAATTTTTGGTTAAATGCCCCAAATAAGGTCTGTGTTAACCACAGGCTTAAGGTATTTACATATTTGTTCAACAATATAACATTAGTCAATAAATGTCCTACAGTTCAATTATAAGGTGCTTACATGTCTTTAAACAGTGGTTATAAATGAGTGGCTAAATGAAACTACAGAAGGTGTTATTAAATGTCATCATGCTTCTTTACAGGTTAGCTTTACTGTGTATTGTTACTAGTCTCCAGTGAGATGTGTGTATCGTTTTTAACAATCCATTTGGTTGGTCTTCACAATTCATTGACTTTGCTAGTTGACGGTTCTCCCAATATCGCCTCCTTCTCCACATAGATTTCAGCTTAAAATATGTATAAAGTTGTTTTTAACAGCCAGCTTAAAGGTAAAGTAAGCTAAGGTAAAGGAGGCGATCAACAAAGAGATCAAGGTGTCTTTATTATGAACCAACACAACACAGAAGCCACTGATCACATAACTATAAAGAAGCATCTGAGCAATTTTTTTTATGTATCTAGACTACAAGCATGTTTCCTAAACAGAAAACAAGACTGAATCACAGTTAAGTAATAATTATTTAAGTTAAATCACCACATACCCATCCTGGGCGGCCAGACCCTCCAACATCTGGGGCATTGTCACCGCGCTAAAGGCAGGAAGAGGTAATTCAGTGAGAACAGAAAACAATTTGAATAACCAGTTTAAAACATAAAACTTCTCCTTCGTAATCTGAATTTTCATCATCAAAAAAAATACTCACATGAGCAGCAACTGCCGACAAAAATAAAACTGCAATACACAAGAAATGCATTGTTTCTGAAGAACCTGTAAGAAAATAGCATTATTGATATTACACTGAACTATATGAATGAACCTTACCTGTTTATGCTTTAAAACAGATCAGGACATTTCACATAGAGTCTCTTAGCACCAACTGTACCACTCACCTGTGCTGTACAAGTATGTGTGTGGCTCATCATGCATCGACGCTTATATCATATGTCAATCATTGAGACACACCTCAGATTTCTCAAAACGAGACTGCTTAGTCACACTCCATCATCTGCAGCTTCACACCTTGTTTGGTAACATCTGCCTGAGTTGACTTTGATCCCTGTTCTTAGCAACTACTCATGAGGACAGAGAAATCTAAAATCCAATGGAAAATTCCAATAGGGTTTTTGACGAGGGAACCAGGGAGATGCTAACGTCCGGGTTAGCCTACAAAAACATGTCATCCCTTCAGCGCTCTACTGAGGTTTTTAGGGCAGGCTGCAACACACTGCCTGTTGCCTGTTTAATGGTCCGATCTGTGAGCTGCTTAGGCCAACAGTTTGTATGGCTGGGATGGGGCTTTATTTTAAAGTCCAAAAGAGAAGCCCTCGTTTCCGGTCTGATTTAGCAACACACATACTTTCAGACATCATGAAAGACTTGGATGTCAACAGGTGTGTGTGTGTGTGTGTGTGTGTGTATGTGTGCTGAAATCCTACAAAGATGACTCACACATCAGTTGATGAGTATGTCATCCTATAGGGCAGGATCCGTAGCATAACTCTGTTATTGAATGTCTTTTTGTGAGTAAGGATTTGAGTTTACAAAAGCAAAAAAAGTATAAGAGATGTCAAAGTCAAAATCTATCAATGGTAAACCACCAACATGTGATTCTGTCCATTTAACAAGAAGCTATTCTAACAAAATACCTGAATAGTTGATGGAAAAAAAAGCTTGCACAAAGAACATGAAGGCTTTCACATGAATCATGTCGAGGGCAAAACCACTTCACTGTTTCCCAACAGCTATTAGATTAGTTCAGAGTCTGAGAGTTCAGAGATTAGTTCTGAGTTTAGGATAATCCCCCAATAGAAATCATTTCATCACATTTCAAGCGAGGACAAATGTCAAAACACCTGTGACAGCTGATTGGCCAGATTTTCAATACATAGTGTTCTTAACCTTTCAGTGTAGCGGGCAAAAAAAAAAAAAAAAAGAATTTGGATCAAATCATTAAACCTGTATATAGAGTGTACGTACTTTTCTGCCTTGTTTGTATGTAAAAACAGCAGAACAATATATTTTACAACATTAAACATTCTATTACTGTACAGTACTAATATTCTGAGTGACAATCTCCCAGGTTCCCTGGCAGCTTTACATCTAATAAACTGACAACATGATAAGTCCATTTCATGGCTGTTTTTTTGCTGAACAAAAGCATATCATGCTCGTGGGGTAATGAAAGTTTAAAAGTTGCTGGATAAAAGAGTCCATTGGATTATAATTTGAGACTAATCCAGCTGGATGTACTGCATTATTTGTGAAGTGTTTTATATGTTGTATTTATCATAATGTCCACGTGTCTCTGATCATTACCTGGCCTGTCCACCCCTTAAAATGTGTATGATGAAAATTTCATAATAATCGCAATTTCCCAACATCTCCATATGTTGATGAGACGTCAACAGCTCCTGTAACCGTATATAAGAAAAGCTCAACATTCCCCACTGTGCAAAGACACGTCGAAACAACGTCTTTTTAGGGTCATTTTTGCACGTCCAATCTCGGTCCCGTGAAGATGCAGACTGTGACGCGAGATGGCGTCTTTTTTCCAACGTCTTCCGAACGTACAGTATTGACGTTCCCAGGACCTCCGGATAACGGCTAATTCTAGTGCAAATGAGGTCGTCATCGATGTCTTTTCTACGTTAAATTTAAACTCATTTTAGACAGTTCTTGTAGGCCTACTGTTTCTAGGCTCTGTGCATAACTGCGATGCCATTTCAGAAGGCGGCATGGTGTTCAAAATCGAAAAGCACCTCCGCTTTCATTGTCGGAGTTGAGCCGAAGATGGTTTGAATGTCGCTCGACTGCGAGACAGCAGAGGCGGCGCAGAGTTCGGGTCGAGCAGAACTGGACAACTTGGACCGGGAACTAGTGACAAAGGCTTACAGGAGTGTGTGATGGCGTGACTTCGCTGGAGACTTTTACAAGCTAACTGGTGTTTTTCCGATTTTGTGTGTGACACCAGCGCTTTCACACCGAGTGTGCCCAAGTTGAGTCCTCTGGCAGAGCGCACACTGCGCCTCAAATTCATTATTTTACGGCTTTTAACCAACTGAATTCTGGATGTTCAAGCCAACACTTGTTAAATTTGTTTTTTAAGATTTTTTCTGGCATAGACACCTTTATTAAGCAGTTGACAGATAGGATGTGACATGCAGCAAAGGACTCAGGCCGGAATCGAACCGGGGTCGGCTGCATATATGGCATGCACTCTAAGCACTTGACCACCTGCACGCCACACTTGTTAAATTGAAACTTTCCCATAGTTGTACCAGATTCCGCAGTTGAAGTCTTTCCGGAACTGGTGAAGTGTGTGGCGATAAATTCCGACCGGGCTGTTGGCAAAATGCCGCTTATGTTCCAGGATACTTCAGACAAGTACAACACACAGAGCTGACTGTGAATCTCACCAACACATTTCCCAGAAAACAAAAACAAAAAAGGCGACGACGGAAGTGGTAAATGAACGTACATATTTAAGACCTAAGAACCTGAGCTTCGCTGTGGCTCATTCTGTAAGTGTTTGCTCAATATGAACATCAGCCTTCTTATATTTTGATACAGTTACTGTTATAGTAATAGTAATAGTATAATGTTGGCAATATCAAATGTGTGACTTGTGGATTTTCTGCAGATGGAGGCAGCACACAAACGAGTTGGTCGCTCAAGCTCCGGCTCGAGTTCAAGCTCGGAAGAGGTGAGTGCTTTCTCTGTCCTCTAGAAATCAACATTCAACTCACCTGAACGTCAACTACTATAAATGTCCCTTGAAACTCCTCGGTTGTGTGTTCAACAGTGAATGTTTCTTATTTTCTTGAACTGTACCACCATCCAGGCTACAACTACAACAGCAGCTACAACAGTGAATGCCCAACTGCTCCAGCTCCTTCTTGCCCTCTTACAAACCACCACTGCAGCTACAACTACTACTACAGCTGCTACAACTACTACTACAGCTGCTCCATAATCAGCTTTGTTTTGGGTCAAGTCTTAATGATGCTGTTTTAACCTGAGTGTACTCACACACATTATTTTAGTTCTTGTGGACTTGTAGATCAACACCACTGTATTCTCTGCAGTATGTGCTGAATAAACTTCATCAATGGAAAACATGGACGTAATATCTTTTTATTAAAATCTTTATGTATGACAAACACTAATGAAGCTGTGTAGATCTATTGTGTCTGACTCTTGTGAGCAACACATACTGTACGTACTTCTGACATATTTCTCACCTGATGAAACCTCGGCCGTCTCAGGCAGCTTTACACTTCGATAAATTGACAAAATGAAAAGTCAGTTATGGATATCATGCAGGTTGGTTAAGGACAGTTCCAAATTAGCAAAAACAGAAAAGAATAAAGATGTATAACAATGTGAGACAAATCCAACTGGCTATCATCATTTATTTACAAGGATCATTACAGTAAACACGTTGTATCCATACTGTACAGGTGTGTCTCTGAGAACTATCCAGACTATTTCCTCACCTTAAGCTTTGGATGTGGAAGATTTCATAATATTTGCAATTTCCCAACAATGCAATATGCTGATGAGATGACATCAGATCCTGAAACTGTATAAAGGAAACGTTCAACATTCAGAGAAACACAACAAACCCTCAATCATCTGCAAGACAGTCTGCTGAAGTTCTGAAGATCTGAAGGTAATTGAATATTCAGATTTTTATTTTCTATGTGAGGTTGGTTAAAGGGTGACTTTGCTGATATTTTGGAAAAAACTGTTCATCTGATCAAGTCTATTATTTTCCTTTAAACAGGTCTGATCACTGTAACCATGCTGAAGGAAGTATTTGTGCTTGGATGCCTCCTGAGCCTCGCTCTGGCTCAGCCTGTAAGTGAAACATTCTCATTCTCAGTATCAACACAGGTGTCTTTATATGGTGATACAGTTACTGTTAAGGTAATAGCATAATGTAGGCAGTATCAAATGTGTGACTTGTGCATTTTCTGCAGATGGAGGAAGCACACAAACGAGTTGCTCGGTCAGACTCTAGCTCTAGCTCTGACTCTGATGAGGTGAGTGTTTTCTCTATCCTCTCGAGTTCAACATTCAACACACCTGAATGTCAACGACTGTAAAAATCCTTAAAAACTCCTCTGCTGTATGTTTGACAATTATTTTTTTCTTATTGTCCTGAACTGTACCACCACCCAGGCTACAACTACAACTGCAACTACAACAGCAGCTACAACAGTGAGTCCCCAACTGCTCCAGCTCCTTCTTCAGCTCCTACAACAACTTGCAACCACCACTGCTGCACCTACAACCACCACTGCTGCACCTACAACCACCACTGTAGCTACTACTACTACAGCTCCTCCATAATCACACAGTTAACCTAAAAATAGTATTGTCATGACGCTGTCTTAACCTGAGTGTCAACAGCAGCTGGTTCAACAACAGTTGATCAGCTCATTCTTCAGCTTTTACGGCAATTAACTACTACTGCAGTGCTGACTATTATACTGAATCAGCTACTTCTACCACAAGATAAAGTCTTAAAATCATCCAGCGATCAATAAGTCAGTGACAACCAGTTTTGAATAACAACAACTGCTTTGTTTTTCAGCCAGTTTGTCATGACAGCTGTTTTCTTTCTCTGTATTCTCTGTACAGCCTGCTTAATAAATTTCACAAATGCAAAACCTGAACTGAGTATGTTTGTTTGTCTTGTTTTTCATATGAGACACCCTGATAAAGCTGTGTAGAAAGGTGTGAATCATAGAACTATTGTTAGACAGTTTCACCTGACTGTGTCTGTGTCTGTCTTGTGAGGACTGTGGTCAATATAAGCCAGTTCTGCTGGCAGTTACAAATATTATATGATTTTCTTTTGCAACTCTACATTTATCGACATCTCCTGAAAAACAAGAAAAAGGAAATGGTTGACGTGTTAGAAACATTGTGATTGAACAGGAAAAAGGTTGTTCACATATGTAACAGTCTACATCTCATATGCACATATTTGTAATAAATCTTTACAGAATAGAATTTTAATAAAGAACACATTTTGGCAACAAACAAAGTGCTTTAAATGTCGATGTATACTCTACTGGAACAATAAACTATTAACAGCTAACCTTCATTTGTAGCCTCTCCAGAATTAACCACAAAGAACAATAAAAATCTGAAAATTGCGCAAAAATGACTAACAGTGACCCGGCAGCAGGTGCAACAATCAGCATGCTGCTGGTACAGTCAAAAGAGTTCATGTAAATGTTACGTCCACTCCCGTATTTCATTTTTCTCCAGTTTTTCTATATTGATTTTATCATAGTCTTAAGATGAAGGAAGTTTATTTCCGATGAACCAAACTCTGTCAGATATAAACCAAACCTTCAGTTTCTGTTTGCAAGTGTTGCACATAAAGCTTCTCCTTCTCCTCTTTGAGCAGGAAAACGAGACAGCAAACTGGCAGACAGAGAAAAGATGTAGTCAATATATGTTTATTATTTCTGGACATTCAAGTTCAGCATTTTCCCTTGAGTAAATAAAGGAATACACAAATCATTCAAACTATACTGAAACATTATCAAGCTTTCTCCCTTATATTTATACTGATTTATCATCATATTTTCATTGTATAACTAAAAAGTAATTGATTTTTTTTCTTGCATTAACAAATGACAATGGCAGTACCAGACAATACTAGACTAGAAACCATCTTGCTATGGGATCACAGCAGCCTGATGCCTGTCAACATGTTGATGTTCTGACAATTACTCAGTAATCATTACTATGTTATTACATGTATACTCAGTACTGATAGGTCAAACCACACCCATCTCTAAAAACAACATTTATTTTGATCCAGACCACACAGCTGTAATGTTTTGTGACTGCATCTTGCACAGTTGTGACTTTAATATCATGACAAATATCTGTCCATAGACAGAAGGACATACGGCAAACACCTGACAAAATGCTCAGTTGCTTCTGTGATAGTTCAGGCTACAAAAGTTGTCTGCAGGATCACATTTTACCGCAAGGACACACACACATACACACACCGACAATGGCGAGAACATGAAAAGCCATGAGAAATGAGAAATTGAAGCTTTGGGACTCACTCCCTCCCTGACACACTCTCTAAATCCCAACATTTGTTACAGCCCCACCAAATCCCCAAATATGACACAATAAGATGGCAGAAATGCAAAACCTCCTTCTGACTTCAGAGTGGAAATCCAACAAAGATGACTCACACAGCTACTGATGAGTATATAATCCATAGTGTATTCCTGTCAGATAGGGCAGGTACTATAGGGCAGGTCCTGTTGCATAACTTTGTAAATGTTGAATGTTTTTTGGTGTATTTTGACGGTGAAGCATTAAAGTTTACAAAAGCAAAAGTAGTATAAGAGATGTCAAAGTCAAGATCTATGGTCAACAAAGTCCCACACCAGCAGGCTGACAGACAGCTTCTTCCCCTGGGCCATACAAACTACAAATACGAACGGCCCCCCCCCCCGCCAAGAACAAACCCAATCTACCTCCTCCTACCTCCCTTTAGCACCTTAAAGGGCTATATATATATAATTTATTTATATTTATATTACTATTTGTTCTATGTGTTGCTTTTTTTTATTTGTTGCTGCGGGAGCACCCTAAATTTCATTGTACTCTCCTGTACAATGACAATAAAGACTATTCTATTCTATTCTATTCTCTATCAGTGGTAAACCACCGACATGTGACTTTGTCCATTTAACAAGAAGCTATTCTAACAAAATACCTGAATAGTTGACAGAAAAAAGAAGCTTGCACAAAGAACGTGAAGGCTTTCACATGAATCATGTTTAGGGCAAAACCACTTCACTGTTTCCCAACAGCTATTAGATTAGTTCAGAGTCTGAGAGTTCAGAGATTAGTTCTGAGTTTAGGATAATCCCCCAATAGAATTCATTTCATCACATTTCAAATGAGGAAGAAATATCAAAACACCTGTGACAGCTGATTGACCAGATTTTCTATACATACTGTTCCTAAGCTTTCAGTGTAGCAGGCATTAAGAAAAAAAAGAAAATGGATCAAATCATTAAACCTGTATATAGAACATATGTAATGTACGTCCTTTCTGCCTTGTTTGTATGTTAAAACATCAGAAAAACATAGTTTACAACATTAAACATTGTATTACTGTACAGTAATATTCTGAGTGACAATCTCTGATTAGTTGTACTTCTTTACAGGTGCTTGTCATTTCTCATTTTCATACAAGGTTCCCTGGCAGCTTTACATCTGATAAACTGGCAACATGATAAGTCCATTTCATGGCTGATTTTTTGCTGAACAAAAGCATATCATGCACATGGGGTAAGGAAAGTTGAAAAGTGGCTCAATAAAAGAGTCCATTGGATTACAATTTGAGACTAATCCAGCTGGCTATACTGCATTATTTATGAAGTGTAATATATGTTGTATTTATCATAATGTCCAGGTGTCTCTGATCATTACCTGGCCTGTCCACCCCTTAAAATGTGTATGATGAAAATTTCATAATAATCGCAATTTCCCAACATCTCCATATGTTGATGAGATGTCAACAGCTCCTGTAACCGTATATAAGAAAAGCTCAACATTCAGAGCAACATGACAACATCGTGGCCGAGACAGTCTGCTGAAATTGACTTGAGGGTAATTAGTGTTTTGTTTTTGTATTTTTTGTGCGTAATTTTGCCGATTTTCTTACCAAAGCTCTTCATCTGATCAAGTCTTTATCATTTTCTTTTCAACAGGTCTGATCACTGTAACCATGCTGAAGGTAGCACTTGTTCTTGGGTGCCTCCTGAGCTTCGCTTTGGCTCATCCTGTAAGTGTTTGCTCAATATAAACATCAGCCTTCTTATATTTTGATACAGTTACTGTTATAGTAATAGTAATAGTATAATGTTGGCAATATCAAATGTGTGACTTGTGGATTTTCTGCAGATGGAGGCAGCACACAAAAGAGTTGCTCGCTCAAGCTCCGGCTCGAGTTCAAGCTCGGAAGAGGTGAGTGCTTTCTCTGTCCTCTAGAAATCAACATTCAACTCACCTGAACGTCAACGACTGTAAATGTCCCTCGAAACTCCTCGGCTGTGTGTTCAACAGTGAATGTTTCTGATTTTCTTGAACTGTACCACCATCCAGGCTACAACTACAACAGCATCTACAACAGTGAATGCCCAGCTGCTCCAGCTCCTTCTTGCCCTCTTACAAACTACCACTGCAGCTACAACTACTACTACAGCTGCTCCATAGTCACAACATAAATCTAAAAATAGCATTAATGGTTTTGACTTTTTAATCAGCTTTGTTTTGGGTCAAGTCTTAATGATGCTGTTTTAACCTGAGTGTACTCACACACATTATTTTAGTTCTTGTGGACTTGTAGATCAACACCACTGTATTCTCTGCAGTATGTGCTGAATAAACTTCATCAATGGAAAACATGGACGTAATATCTTTTTATTAAAATCTTTATGTATGACAAACATTAATGAAGCTGTGTAGATCTATTGTGTCTGACTCTTGTGAGCAACACATACTGTACGTACTTCTGACATATTTCTCACCTGATGAAACCTCGGCCGTCTCAGGCAGCTTTACACTTCGATAAATTGACAAAATGAAAAGTCAGTTATGGATATCATGCAGGTTGGTTAAGGACAGTTCCAAATGAGCAAAAACAGAAAAGAATAAAGATGTATAACAATGTGAGACAAATCCAACTGGCTATCATCATTTATTTACAAGGATCATTACAGTAAACACGTTGTATCCATACTGTACAGGTGTGTCTCTGAGAACTATCCAGACTATTTCCTCACCTTAAGCTTTGGATGTGGAAGATTTCATAATATTTGCAATTTCCCAACAATGCAATATGCTGATGAGATGACATCAGATCCTGAAACTGTATAAAGGAAACGTTCAACATTCAGAGAAACACAACAAACCCTCAATCATCTGCAAGACAGTCTGCTGAAGTTCTGAAGATCTGAAGGTAATTGAATATTCAGATTTTTATTTTCTATGTGAGGTTGGTTAAAGGGTGACTTTGCTGATATTTTGGAAAAAACTGTTCATCTGATCAAGTCTATTATTTTCCTTTAAACAGGTCTGATCACTGTAACCATGCTGAAGGAAGTATTTGTGCTTGGATGCCTCCTGAGCCTCGCTCTGGCTCAGCCTCCAAGTGAAACATTCTCATTCTCAGTATCAACACAGGTGTCTTTATATGGTGATACAGTTACTGTTAAGGTAATAGCATAATGTGGGCAGTATCAAATGTGTGACTTGTGCATTTTCTGCAGATGGAGGAAGCACACAAACGAGTTGCTCGGTCAGACTCTAGCTCTAGCTCTGACTCTGATGAGGTGAGTGTTTTCTCTATCCTCTCGAGTTCAACATTCAACACACCTGAATGTCAACGACTGTAAAAATCCTTAAAAACTCCTCTGCTGTATGTTTGACAATTATTTTTTTTATTGTCCTGAACTGTACCACCACCCAGGCTACAACTACAACTGCAACTACAACAGCAGCTACAACAGTGAGTCCCCAACTGCTCCAGCTCCTTCTTCAGCTCCTACAACAACTTGCAACCACCACTGCTGCACCTACAACCACCACTGCTGCACCTACAACCACCACTGTAGCTACTACTACTACAGCTCCTCCATAATCACACAGTTAACCTAAAAATAGTATTGTCATGACGCTGTCTTAACCTGAGTGTCAACAGCAGCTGGTTCAACAACAGTTGATCAGCTCATTCTTCAGCTTTTACGGCAATTAACTACTACTGCAGTGCTGACTATTATACTGAATCAGCTACTTCTACCACAAGATAAAGTCTTAAAATCATCCAGCGATCAATAAGTCAGTGACAACCAGTTTTGAATAACAACAACTGCTTTGTTTTTCAGCCAGTTTGTCATGACAGCTGTTTTCTTTCTCTGTATTCTCTGTACAGCCTGCTTAATAAATTTCACAAATGCAAAACCTGAACTGAGTATGTTTGTTTGTCTTGTTTTTCATATGAGACACCCTGATAAAGCTGTGTAGAAAGGTGTGAATCATAGAACTATTGTTAGACAGTTTCACCTGACTGTGTCTGTGTCTGTCTTGTGAGGACTGTGGTCAATATAAGCCAGTTCTGCTGGCAGTTACAAATATTATATGATTTTCTTTTGCAACTCTACATTTATCGACATCTCCTGAAAAACAAGAAAAAGGAAATGGTTGACGTGTTAGAAACATTGTGATTGAACAGGAAAAAGGTTGTTCACATATGTAACAGTCTACATCTCATATGCACATATTTGTAATAAATCTTTACAGAATAGAATTTTAATAAAGAACACATTTTGGCAACAAACAAAGTGCTTTAAATGTCGATGTATACTCTACTGGAACAATAAACTATTAACAGCTAACCTTCATTTGTAGCCTCTCCAGAATTAACCACAAAGAACAATAAAAATCTGAAAATTGCGCAAAAATGACTAACAGTGACCCGGCAGCAGGTGCAACAATCAGCATGCTGCTGGTACAGTCAAAAGAGTTCATGTAAATGTTACGTCCACTCCCGTATTTCATTTTTCTCCAGTTTTTCTATATTGATTTTATCATAGTCTTAAGATGAAGGAAGTTTATTTCCGATGAACCAAACTCTGTCAGATATAAACCAAACCTTCAGTTTCTGTTTGCAAGTGTTGCACATAAAGCTTCTCCTTCTCCTCTTTGAGCAGGAAAACGAGACAGCAAACTGGCAGACAGAGAAAAGATGTAGTCAATATATGTTTATTATTTCTGGACATTCAAGTTCAGCATTTTCCCTTGAGTAAATAAAGGAATACACAAATCATTCAAACTATACTGAAACATTATCAAGCTTTCTCCCTTATATTTATACTGATTTATCATCATATTTTCATTGTATAACTAAAAAGTAATTGATTTTTTTTCTTGCATTAACAAATGACAATGGCAGTACCAGACAATACTAGACTAGAAACCATCTTGCTATGGGATCACAGCAGCCTGATGCCTGTCAACATGTTGATGTTCTGACAATTACTCAGTAATCATTACTATGTTATTACATGTATACTCAGTACTGATAGGTCAAACCACACCCATCTCTAAAAACAACATTTATTTTGATCCAGACCACACAGCTGTAATGTTTTGTGACTGCATCTTGCACAGTTGTGACTTTAATATCATGACAAATATCTGTCCATAGACAGAAGGACATACGGCAAACACCTGACAAAATGCTCAGTTGCTTCTGTGATAGTTCAGGCTACAAAAGTTGTCTGCAGGATCACATTTTACCGCAAGGACACACACACATACACACACCGACAATGGCGAGAACATGAAAAGCCATGAGAAATGAGAAATTGAAGCTTTGGGACTCACTCCCTCCCTGACACACTCTCTAAATCCCAACATTTGTTACAGCCCCACCAAATCCCCAAATATGACACAATAAGATGGCAGAAATGCAAAACCTCCTTCTGACTTCAGAGTGGAAATCCAACAAAGATAACTCACACAGCTACTGATGAGTATATAATCCATAGTGTATTCCTGTCAGATAGGGCAGGTACTATAGGGCAGGTCCTGTTGCATAACTTTGTAAATGTTGAATGTTTTTTGGTGTATTTTGACGGTGAAGCATTAAAGTTTACAAAAGCAAAAGTAGTATAAGAGATGTCAAAGTCAAGATCTATGGTCAACAAAGTCCCACACCAGCAGGCTGACAGACAGCTTCTTCCCCTGGGCCATACAAACTACAAATACGAACGGCCCCCCCCCCCGCCAAGAACAAACCCAATCTACCTCCTCCTACCTCCCTTTAGCACCTTAAAGGGCTATATATATATAATTTATTTATATTTATATTACTATTTGTTCTATGTGTTGCTTTTTTTTATTTGTTGCTGCGGGAGCACCCTAAATTTCATTGTACTCTCCTGTACAATGACAATAAAGACTATTCTATTCTATTCTATTCTCTATCAGTGGTAAACCACCGACATGTGACTTTGTCCATTTAACAAGAAGCTATTCTAACAAAATACCTGAATAGTTGACAGAAAAAAGAAGCTTGCACAAAGAACGTGAAGGCTTTCACATGAATCATGTTTAGGGCAAAACCACTTCACTGTTTCCCAACAGCTATTAGATTAGTTCAGAGTCTGAGAGTTCAGAGATTAGTTCTGAGTTTAGGATAATCCCCCAATAGAATTCATTTCATCACATTTCAAATGAGGAAGAAATATCAAAACACCTGTGACAGCTGATTGACCAGATTTTCTATACATACTGTTCCTAAGCTTTCAGTGTAGCAGGCATTAAGAAAAAAAAGAAAATGGATCAAATCATTAAACCTGTATATAGAACATATGTAATGTACGTCCTTTCTGCCTTGTTTGTATGTTAAAACATCAGAAAAACATAGTTTACAACATTAAACATTGTATTACTGTACAGTAATATTCTGAGTGACAATCTCTGATTAGTTGTACTTCTTTACAGGTGCTTGTCATTTCTCATTTTCATACAAGGTTCCCTGGCAGCTTTACATCTGATAAACTGGCAACATGATAAGTCCATTTCATGGCTGATTTTTTGCTGAACAAAAGCATATCATGCACATGGGGTAAGGAAAGTTGAAAAGTGGCTCAATAAAAGAGTCCATTGGATTACAATTTGAGACTAATCCAGCTGGCTATACTGCATTATTTATGAAGTGTTTTATATGTTGTATTTATCATAATGTCCAGGTGTCTCTGATCATTACCTGGCCTGTCCACCCCTTAAAATGTGTATGATGAAAATTTCATAATAATCGCAATTTCCCAACATCTCCATATGTTGATGAGACGTCAACAGCTCCTGTAACCGTATATAAGAAAAGCTCAACATTCAGAGCAACATGACAACATCGTGGCCGAGACAGTCTGCTGAAATTGACTTGAGGGTAATTAGTGTTTTGTTTTTGTATTTTTTGTGCGTAATTTTGCCGATTTTCTTACCAAAGCTCTTCATCTGATCAAGTCTTTATCATTTTCTTTTCAACAGGTCTGATCACTGTAACCATGCTGAAGGTAGCACTTGTTCTTGGGTGCCTCCTGAGCTTCGCTTTGGCTCATCCTGTAAGTGTTTGCTCAATATAAACATCAGCCTTCTTATATTTTGATACAGTTACTGTTATAGTAATAGTAATAGTATAATGTTGGCAATATCAAATGTGTGACTTGTGGATTTTCTGCAGATGGAGGCAGCACACAAACGAGTTGCTCACTCAAGCTCCGGCTCGAGTTCAAGCTCGGAAGAGGTGAGTGCTTTCTCTGTCCTCTAGAAATCAACATTCAACTCACCTGAACGTCAACGACTGTAAATGTCCCTCGAAACTCCTCGGCTGTGTGTTCAACAGTGAATGTTTCTGATTTTCTTGAACTGTACCACCATCCAGGCTACAACTACAACAGCAGCTACAACAGTGAATGCCCAGCTGCTCCAGCTCCTTCTTGCCCTCTTACAAACTACCACTGCAGCTACAACTACTACTACAGCTGCTCCATAGTCACAACATAAATCTAAAAATAGCATTAATGGTTTTGACTTTTTAATCAGCTTTGTTTTGGGTCAAGTCTTAATGATGCTGTTTTAACCTGAGTGTACTCACACACATTATTTTAGTTCTTGTGGACTTGTAGATCAACACCACTGTATTCTCTGCAGTATGTGCTGAATAAACTTCATCAATGGAAAACATGGACGTAATATCTTTTTATTAAAATCTTTATGTATGACAAACACTAATGAAGCTGTGTAGATCTATTGTGTCTGACTCTTGTGAGCAACACATACTGTACGTACTTCTGACATATTTCTCACCTGATGAAACCTCGGCCGTCTCAGGCAGCTTTACACTTCGATAAATTGACAAAATGAAAAGTCAGTTATGGATATCATGCAGGTTGGTTAAGGACAGTTCCAAATTAGCAAAAACAGAAAAGAATAAAGATGTATAACAATGTGAGACAAATCCAACTGGCTATCATCATTTATTTACAAGGATCATTACAGTAAACACGTTGTATCCATACTGCACAGGTGTGTCTCTGAGAACTATCCAGACTATTTCCTCACCTTAAGCTTTGGATGTGGAAGATTTCATAATATTTGCAATTTCCCAACAATGCAATATGCTGATGAGATGACATCAGATCCTGAAACTGTATAAAGGAAACGTTCAACATTCAGAGAAACACAACAAACCCTCAATCATCTGCAAGACAGTCTGCTGAAGTTCTGAAGATCTGAAGGTAACTGAATATTCAGATTTTTTTTTCTATGTGAGGTTGGTTAAAGGGTGATTTTACTGATATTTTGGGAAAAAAACTGTTCATCTGATCAAGTCTATTATTTTCCTTTCAACAGGTCTGATCACTGTAACCATGCTGAAGGAAGTATTTGTGCTTGGATGCCTCCTGAGCCTCGCTCTGGCTCAACCTGTAAGTGAAACATTCTCATTCTCAGTATCAACACAGGTGTCTTTATATGGTGATACAGTTACTGTTAAGGTAATAGCATAATTTGGGCAGTATCAAATGTGTGACTTGTGCATTTTCTGCAGATGGAGGAAGCACACAAACGAGTTGCTCGGTCAGACTCTAGCTCTAGCTCTGACTCTGATGAGGTGAGTGTTTTCTCTATCCTCTAGAATTCAACATTCAACACAGTTGAACGTCAACGGTTGTAAAAATCCTTAAAACTCCTCTGCTGTATGTTTGACAATTAATGTTTCTTATTGTCCTGAACTGTACCACCACCCAGGCTACAACTACAACTGCAACTACAACAGCAGCTGCAACAGTGAGTCCCCAACTGCTCCAGATCCTTCTTCAGCTCCTACAACAACTTGCAACCACCACTGCTGCACCTACAACCACCACTGCTGCACCTACAACCACCACTGTAGCTACTACTACTACAGCTCCTCCATAATCACACAGTTAACCTAAAAATAGTATTGTCATGACGCTGTCTTAACCTGAGTGTCAATAGCAGCTGGTTCAACAACAGTTGATCAGCTCATTCTTCAGCTTTTACGGCAATTAACTACTACTGCAGCGCTGACTATTATACTGAATCAGCTACTTCTACCACAAGATAAAGTCTTAAAATCATCCAGAGATCCATAAGTCAGTGACAACCAGTTTTGAATAACATTGTTTTTTAACAACTGCTTTGTTTTTCAGCCAGTTTGTCATGACAGCTGTTTTCTTTCTCTGTATTCTCTGTACTGCCTGCTTAATAAATTTCACAAATGCAAAACCTGAACTGAGTATGTCTGTTTGTCATGTTTTTCATATGAGACACACTGATAAAGCTGTGTAGAAAGGTGTGAATCATAGAACTATTGTTAGACAGTTTCACCTGACTGTGTCTGTGTCTGTGTCTGTCTTGTGAGGACTGTGGTCAATATAAGCCAGTTCTGCTGGCAGTTACAAATATTATATGATTTTCTTTTGCAACTCTACATTTATCGACATCTCCTGAAAAAAAAGAAAAAAGAAATGGTTGACGTGTTAGAAACATTGTGATTGAACAGGAAAAAGGTTGTTCACATATGTAACAGTTTACAGAATAGAATTTTACCCTCAAGTTTAAGTATTGTTTCTTTAGAAACATTTAATTCAACTACTAATTGTAATAACAATCCCTGCATAAAAGTAGGTAATTTCAAATCTGAGTAAATATTAAAGGGAAAACATATGTTATATATCATACTGTGAAATTAACAAAAAATACATTTTGGCTACAAAATTAAAATGCGCATGAAGCGTCTCCTCTTTCAGCAGGAAATGGAGGCAACAAACTGTCAGACAGAGAAAAGCTGTTTCAATATATGCTTGTTTTTTTTGGACATTCATGGTCAGCATTTTCTCTTGAGTAACTAAAAAGGAATAAATAAGTCATTGAAATTATACTGACAGATTATCAAGATATATCTCTTATATTTATCATCATATTTTCAATGTGTAACAGTAAGTATTTCATTTTTTTTATTCTTATACCCCGGCAGTTTAGTCTTTATAATTAAAAAATTAAGCTTGTGCTGTTTACAGTGCACAATATAGGAGACAGGCAAAGTGAGGAACACTATATGTGAGGAATGCACATGTATGTACGATAAACAAACTGAGCTGTCCACCACTCAGCGCAGTGTCTGGTCATTTTGAGGATGTCCCTCAACGCCAAAGAGGAACCACACTAGCACAATGTCATGACAACTTTTGTGGAACAATTTAAGCACTAAAATGAGTATAACCCTCTGGAAAAAATATGATAACTTTTTACAAATAACAGCTTGTACGATTAATTACACACACCTTATGGAATCCAACAATAACTTCTTGCAAGTGTTAAAAAATATTTGTTCTCTACAGTGTCTCAAATCACATATGATGGAATAAAACCCAAATATGACTCAATTTACAGCAGACCTCAGTTTCTTTAGATGTAGCAAGACAGGAAGCAGGACATGATTAATTTAAAATGATTTAAAAAAAGAAAAAACATTGGCACAGCATAATTCTGAACTGAAATACTGGCATTAAAAAAATGGCAGTACCAGACAATATTACAGTAGAGACCAGCTTGCTATGGGATCACAGCAGCCTGACGCCTGTCAACATGTTGATGTTCTGACCAATGACTCAGTAATTATTACTACGTTATTACATGTGTACACACCCTTGTCCAAACAGGATATTTATTTTGATCTCAACCACACAGCTGTAATGTTTTGTGTCAGCCTCTTGCACAGTTGTGACTTTATCATGCTGACAAACATCTGTCCACAGACAGCAGGATGTACAGTAATGAAGCTGTGTAGAAAGGTGGATGTTGAAGAAATGACATGGATGGATAGATGGATGGATTGATATAACAGCTTCTATATCTGACTCTTGTAATGACCACATATCACATTTCACACCTGAGGAAACCTCAGTCATCCTTGGCAGCTCTACACTTTGCCAAATTTACAAAATGATGAGACAGTCTTATAGCTTGTTTATGCTAAACACAAAAATATCATGCAGGTGGGGAAAGGACAGTTTCAAAATTGCTGAACAAAGACCAAAACAAATGCATTAAAAGTCACAAACATGAAGAGTCCATTGGGATTAGAAACTGAGACTAATCCAATTGACTCAATGGACAAAAGCGTTGTTTATGAACTATGTTATATACTGTATCTTTCATATTGTCCAGGTGTGTCTGATCATTACCTGGCCTGCCTATGGCCACACCTTTTAAAAAGTGGAGGTGGAAGATTTCATAATTAGGGCATTGACCCATAAATGCAATATGGGGATGAGATTACAGCCACTCCTGCAACTGTATATAAGAATAGCTCAACATTTAGAGCAACACAACCTCCACGACCATCTGCGAGACAGTCTGCTGAAGTTCTGAGGGCTTGAGGGTAATTATGAGTCTTTTGTTTCTGTATCTGCCCTGGAAGTGTGATGAAATATAATTTTAACTGATATTTTGGAAAAACTCTTCATCTGATCAAGTCTCTTACTATTTTCCTTTCAACAGGTCTGATCAACCATGCTGAATGAAGTATTTGTGCTTAGATGCCTCCTGATGCCTCCTCTGGCTCAGCCTGTAAGTGAAACAGTCTCATTCTCAGTATCAACACAGGTGTTTTTATATGTTGATACAGTTACTGTTATTGTAATAGTGTAATGTGGGCAGTATCAAATAGAGATGGACCGATCGATCGGCAACCGATCGCAATCGGCCGATAATGCCCCTATCGGTTTTGATCGGAGTTCTCAAAATAGATCAAATCAGGCCGATCAGATGACGTTTCAAAATAGAGACAGTGCATTGACTGCATGCAGGGTGGGAATTTCACGGCGGCCATGGCCGCTGTTGCCCCGCACTTTGGCCTTGATGCAGCGTGAAAAAAAGCTCATCGTACGGCCGCAGTGGCCTCTGTGCCCCTGGTCCGGTCAGCGTAGCGGGCTTGCCTTTAATTACAGCCACCCGAGTGCACAGTAGTCACTCACAGTAACTTCAGTGAGTTCGCGGTTCGCGCAGGTGGAGTCTCATCTTCACGATGATCTCACGTGAAAGCCTCTCAAACAGCAGCAACGTCTCAAAACAGAAGAACGACACTTACAGCACAGCGAGCGAGCGCAGCCGGTCTTGACATGATACGTAACTGACTTATGTGGTAGGATTTAGTCCGGTAAAGTTGGAAATATATTCACAGATTCGAAATTCCCGGATCAATAACTCATAAGTGAAACCTTGTTAAAACACAAACGACGGCTCTTTCCTACTGTAGTAAGGAAGACAACGAGCTACAACCGTATGTTAATCAAAACGAGCGTCTGGACATTATTTCTGGTCTCTATGGTCAGCCGGCTGTGAGACGAGGGCGCAGGGACCGTCTACAAAGTGCAGCACTGAAAAGAGAAACTACAAAAAATTCAATTACTTCACTATTATTCAGAGTGTAGTGTCACCAAAATCATTCCACACATCAGTGGTCTCCTGCTGGTTATTCTACAATTTTTTGTTTGGAAAAAATGTGCTTTTCCATAATTTTGGGGAATTTCTATTGGGTGAAATATTCAATAACACTAATATTCAGTGTGGTGTCACAAAAATCACCTCACCCTAACCCTACTTAACAAAAACTACTTTCTAATGTAACTTTAACTTGATTTTGGTATTAAAAAAATGTTTTAATACATAATCCATGTCTTATTATAAATTAGGATGTTATGGTATCAGTCTGAAAGGTAAATCAACACATTTTACTCAGTGGCCTTTGTGCCCTGTCATGTGGCCTTGGTGCCCCTGAGAAAAAAAAGTGTAGGCCAAATGGACTTGCCCCTAAAATGACAAAATTCCCACCCTGACTGCATGCATTCCCACTAGTAAGCTACAGTTACTCTATGTAAGCTGAGTCCAAGTTGTCTCTAAGAGAGTCTCTAGAGTGTGAAATATTGCACATTGCCTCAGCCTGCAACAAAACGGTGGTCAATTCACGATACTTTCTTATCTCCTAATTGTTATGCTTAATAATACAATGTCAATGTTGTGTAAGAAGAATCATTAATTAAATATATGAAAGTTACACAAGACAACAATATAGAAGAATTTATGGATTTGACACTGTGATCAGTGATCGGCAATATCGGGATCGGCAGATACTGCTTTTGGTGATCGGTGATCGGCCCCAAAAATCCTGATCGGTGCATCTCTAGTATCAAATGTATGAGTGTGACTTGGGGATTTTCTGCTTAAACGAGTTGCTCTGTCAGAATCTGGCTCTAACTGTGACTCCAACGAGGTGAGGTTTTTTTCTATGCTCTAGAATTCAACATTCAACACACCAAATTATCGACTACTGTAAAAATCCTTAGAAACTCTTCTGTTGTGTTTCTGTCAGTCAGTGTTTCTGATTTTCTTGAACTGTACCACCATCCAGGCTACAACCACAACTACAGCGGCTGAAACAGTGAATGCCCAACTGCTCCAGCTCCTTCTTGCCCTCTCACGACCTGCTACTGCTCCACCTACAACCACCACTGCAACTACTACTACAGCTGCTACAACTACAGCTGCTCCATAGTCACAACATACATAAAAACTAAACATAGTATTTATGGGCACCAACTTTTTAACATCAGCTTTGTTTTGGGTCAAGTTGTCATGATGCTGTTTTAACCTGAGTGTTCTCACACACATTATTTTAGATTGTTTAGACTTGTAGAACAACACCACTGTAGTCTCTGCAGTTCCAAGTTAGCAAAAATGAAAAAGAAAAAGGAAAAAAAGTTGGATAACAATCTGAGACAAATCCAACTGGCTATCATCGATTATTAACAAGGATTATTAAAGTAACCGCAACTACGCAGCATATTTCCTCACTTTGAAATGTGGAGGTGGAAGATTTCATAAAAATGGAAATTTCCCAACAATGCAATATGCTGATGAGATGACATCAGATCCTGTAACTGTATAAAAGAAACGCTCAACATTCAGAGAAACACACAAAAAAAAACCTCGAACATCTGCGAGACAGTCTGCTGAAGTTCTTAAGATCTGAAGGTAATTCAATCTTCTGATTGTTTATTTTCTATGTGAGGTTGGTTGAAGGGTGACTTTGCTGATATTTTGTAAAAAAAAAAAAAAAACTGTTCATCTGATCACGTCTTTATCATTTTCTTTTCAACAGGTCTGATCACTGTCACCATGCTGAAGGAAGTATTTGTGCTTGGATGCCTCCTGAGCCTCGCTCTGGCTCATCCTGTAAGTGAAACGTTCTTATACTCAGTATCAACACAGGTATTTTTATATGTTGATACAGTTACTGTTATTGTACTAGTATAATGTTGGCAATATCAAATGCGTGACTTGTGGATTTTCAGATGGAGGCAGCACACAAACGAGTTGCTAGGTCAGACTCTAGCTCTAGCTCAAGCTCGGAAGAGGTGAGTGTTTTCTCTATCCTGTAGAATTCAACATTTAACTCACCTGAATGTCAACAATTGTAAAAATCCTCAAAACTCCTCTGCTGTATGTTTGAAACTTAATCTTTCCTTTTTTCTTGAACTGTACCACTACCCAGGCTACAACTACAACTACAACAGCACCTGTAATATCGACGGACCTGTTGCTCCAGCTCCTTCTTCAGCTCTTACAACAAGCTGCAACCACCACTGCTGCACCAACAACCACCACTGCAGCACCAACAACCACCACTGCAACTACAACTAATAATACAGCTGTGACCACCCCTGCCGCTGCTACAACTACCACTACCCCACCATGCTGTTAAACACTATTAATAATAACTGAACAGTTTAAGAAACAGTTTTTTAATAAAAATCTTGGACTTTTAAAATGTCTTTGTTTTTTGAACTTGTAGTGGTTGACACTCCTACCTCTAAAGAAAGAAAAATACTCTTGTAAACATTTGAATGCTTCTTCACTAGGGTAAGGTACTGAACTCTGTACTTTTAAGGGAACCAATTGAATGACATCAGTACTTCCGAGTACCAATACACAATCAATCAAACGGTGCCAAATTCCAGTACCTTATAGTGCATCTGTAGAGTACAGAAAGGAAGAGAGAGAGGGCGAGGTGTCACCCCCGCCACATGTAAAATGCAAAGCTGACCAACATCCAGTAGGTACAACAGTTACCATGGTCAAAACACATGAAACCAGCCATCTTTTTCTATTTCTTAGATAACAACACTGGATATTTCAATGATAAATGAAGCTGTACAGAAAGCTGTGTTGTAGTTAGGAGATAGGATGGAAGAAACACATCCACCGTTTCCCAGAACTATTCTATCCGACTCTTGTGAGCAACACATACTGTACTTACTTCTGACATATTTCTCACCTGATGAAACCTCGGCTGTCTCGGCAGCTTTACACTTTAATGAATTGACAAAATGAAGTCAGTTTTATAGCTGGGTTTATATACTGAACAAACTGATATCATGCAGGTGGGTTAAGGACAGTTCCATATTAGCAAAAAAAGAAAAGAAAAAAAGATGTATAACAAGCTGAGACAAATCCAACTGGCTATCATCAATTATTTACAAGGATCATTACAGTAAACACATTGTATCCATCATACTGTACAGGTGTGTCTCTGAGAACTACCCAGACTATTTCCTCACCTTAAAATGTGGATATGGAAGATTTCATAATATTTGCAATTGCCCAACAATGCAATGTGCTGAAGAGATGACATCAGATCCTGAAACTGTATAAAGGAAACGTTCAACATTCAGAGAAACACAACAAACCCTTGATCATCTGCAAGACAGTCTGCTGAAGTTCTTAAGATCTGAAGGTAATTAAATCTTCTGATTGTTGATTTTCTATGAGAGGTTGGTAGAAGGGTGACTTTGCTGATTTTTTGGAAAAACTTTTCCTTTCAACAGGTCTGATCACTGTAACCATGCTAAAGGAAGTATTTGTGCTTGGATGCCTCTTGAGCCTCGCTCTGGCTCAGCCTGTAAGTGAAACATTCTCAAAGGCAGTATCATCACAGGTGTCTTTATATGGTGAGACAGTTACTTTTATTGTAATGGCATAATGTGGGCAATATAAAATTATTTGTGGATTTTCTGCAGATGGAGGCAGCACACAGACGAGTTGCTCGGTCAGACTCTAGCTCTGACTCAAGCTCGGAGGAGGTAAGAACCTTTCTCTATCCGCTAGAATTTAACATTCAACCAACTGAATGTCAACTATCGTAAAAATCCCTAAAACTCCTCTGCTGTATGTTTGACAACATCTGATTTTCTTTAAGCGTACCACCATCCAGACTACAACAGCAGCAGCTTCAACACTCAGTCCACAACAGATTGTTGATCTTCTCCAGGCCCTTTTTGCCTTGCTTCAGTCACAAACAACTACTGCCGCACCTACTACAACTACCAGTGGAGCTACAACTACTACTACAGCTGTAACCACCCCCGCCCCTGGTTAACCAATGATCAATAAGTGAATTTATACCAGTATTTATTGACTTTGTTTTTTCTTTCCTTTGGGTAGATTTGACATAACTGTTTCTTTCTGTGATTTCTATTGTCTGCAGTATTTGCTGAATAAACTTGATAAACAGAAAACATGGATGAAATATGCTTTTCTTAAAATCAATGTGTATGAGAGACATTAATGAAGCTGTCAAAATGTGCGTTAATGATATTAGATAGTACACACTGCAGAGAGATTTTAATAACATAAATAGAGAAGATAAGAAATAAAAAACTTGTCTGGTTTCTATATTTCTTGTACACATTTCAACACAAGTACTAGTACTTACTGTATTTTCCACCTGATATCTGCAATACCTTCATCTGACACAGCTACAAATGTTGCTTAATAAAAAAATCTTTGGACTTTACAAACCTCTATGGGTGTTTTTAGAACGTGTAGTGGTTGAAACTCCTACTTTTAGAGAGCACCCTTGTAAACATTTGAACCCTGTTTCACTAGGGTTGGGTACAGAACCCTGTACTTTTAAAAACGAACCAATTTAATTAAATCAGGAGATGCCAATTCTGGTACCTCATAGCGCATCTTTAGAGTAGAGAGAGGAAGAGAGAGAGAGGCCAGATGTCACCCCTGCAACAAGTCACACTCCAATATTTGTAATGTAAAATGCAAAGCTGACCGAGGCAACACAACACAACAATATCCAGTGGAAACAATTACATTGGTCAAAACACATGAAGCCAGAACGGACAGTTTGTAGATCCAGTTTGTCCAGCCATTTCCAGGTCTTTGTACTCTTTGGAAGAAATTCCTGTGTTATGCCTGATTTAGCATCTTGTAACTTGTTTTCAACTGATATCACATTGTTGTTATTAAAGAGAGAGTAAAGTACCAAGTGGGTACGGATCGCTATTCCATGTACTGGCATCGCTACCATATCAGTTCAAATGTAAACCACAGCCAATCTTCACAAAGTTAGATTCTCTCAACTGGTTGGAGCCTTTGCCACTGAACACAAAAGCCAGATGTTGGGTGGGTGGTTGTTAGTGGGTTTCATGTCCAGTGTGAAAGTAGTATTATGGATCTCTAAACACACCTTCATCTGGTTCATACTGGTCGACCATCATTCATTGTTATTGCATTTATTCACAGTTGCATTCTCCCCTTTTTTCTGTATGTACCTATAGTTAGAAGTTTGTGTCCCAGAATGCTCAGCAGTGTAGTTTTAATAGTAAGACGGTAAAAGGTTAATGACCAACATAATTGGGGAATGCACATGTGTTGGATTAACCAACAAAGCTGTCCACCACTCATTTCGGGTGTTAAATAAGGATGAGCCGGCAACCTCACACAAAAACCACACTAGCACAATGTCATCACAGACAACAAGTTGGCATAAATAAACACCTACTGTTGACTTCAGAGCTGAATGCTACAAAGATGACTCACTTTGTTCTGACACGTCCCAGGGATTGCATTATGGGATCTGGGGAATTTGGAGGACAAGTTGACGCCTTGAGCTCTTTGTAATGTGTCCTCTGGCACTGCCATCTGGAAATGCCATTACTATTAGGCCGGAGATAATCTCGCTTTTGAACCACGCGTTCACCTAGACAACTGGCTGCATAGTGAAGGTAGTTGTTCACATACTTGCCTATATACTCTACGCATGTTACTGGAGGAACCACTAGATACTTTAACTTGTTGTCCCTGCTGCTGCTGCTGCTGCTGTGCTTATTGACTCCTGATCCTGTCACATCGCCATATTGCACAAGCCTAGCGTTCATTTCTGAGGACGAGTACAACTGATGCTCCAAATAGACGCAGGATACGCAAGCCAGCCCTCGCGCATCCTGTGCATCTGCGTTGCTTAAAGCAGATATATCTTTAGCTAAGGTTATGTACTTGGTCTGCAATGGTGTTTGGCTAAATGGTGCCCATCAAGTGGCATCCGCGCTCATCTGTGTATTTCTGTAATCAGTGACACAGTGGTTATCCCTGTTTCCTCACAGCAAGAAGAAGGTCCTGTCTTTGAATCCCATGATCACAATATATACATTAGGTTGATACTCCAGTCAGTGCCCTTTTCCAAGGCACTGGCTAAGATCCGGAGTTGGTCCCTGTGTTTTTACGCTCCCCACTGCCCCCTCAGGACGGAAGAGCATCGTGTTGTGTTATCTTTTTAATGAATGTTTTAAAAACTGTGAATTATTTATACATAAACTTTAAAGGATGCAGGCACAAAAAATAATCAGAAAAAAAATCAGCTCACATATAAATAGACTGTTTTATAGCTTTATTAATATCGTGAATAAACAATGAACTTTTTTTCCCCCATGACCTTGAACTGCATTACAGTACTTGGTAATAGTTTACCCTGACTGTCACTAATTCTTTGTTTATTTTGATGGTGTCATTTTTCATCTTAAAATTGGGGTCCTGGCAGCTCTATACTTTGATAATAAATATAAACATAAACATGTATAGAGCATTGGGACATGAGGATTTTTCTGTTAACATTTAACTGAAAACTCAATCTTCCTCTAATGTTAAGCAAAGTGTTTTTGTTGTCTAAACTTACCCACTGATTGGTCTGGAATAAATCATATACCCTGGTGTGGCCATCCTGCACTCTGTATGCAATCCACCCCAGCCCCCTCCTCGTGACTCCACTGCGGTACATGTTAACCGATCAAAGAAACTTTGTCTCTGAACATAATCCAGACAAAGATTGCATTGTTCAGCGTACTGTAATTATGAAGACAGTTAAGTACTATACAAATAATTTCTAGGTGATGGAGCTATCCCTGAGATGAGATATTAAATGTATTGCACATATTGACCAAGTGTGTATTTGATCCTTACCTGACCAGCCTATTTCCTCACGTTAAAATGTGTAGGTGGAAGATTTCCTAATAATTGCAATTTTCCGAACAATGCAATATGCAGATGAGATGACATCAGATCCTGTAACTGTATATAAGAAACGCTCAACATTCAGAGCAACACAACAACAACCTCCTCGGCCAGGCAGTTTGCTGAAGTTCTGAAGTCTTGAAGGTAATTATATGAGCCTTTTGTTACTGTATTTGAGGTTGGTGTCAGTTTGAGGTTTGTGGAAGGGTGATTTGGCTGATATATTGGAAAAACTCTTCATCTGATCAAATCTTTATCATTTTCTTTTCCACAGGTCTGATCACTGTAACCATGCTGAAGGTAGCACTTGTTCTTGGATGCCTCCTGAGCCTTGCTCTGGCTCATCCTGTAAGTGAAACATTCTCACACTCAACATTAACACCAGTCTTCTTATATGTTGATCCCTTTACTATTATTGCGATAGTATAATATATAGTATAATGTGGGCAATATCAAATGTGTGATTTGTGGATTTTCTACAGATGGAGGGAGCACACAAACGAGTTGCTCGGTCAGGCTCTGACTCTGGCTCTGACTCTAACTCTGGCGAGGTGAGTGATTTCTCTGTTCTCTAGAATTCAACATTCAACACACCTGAGTGTTAGCTACTGTAAGATTGCTGAAAAACTCATCTTTGACAATTCATCTTTCTGATTTTCTTGAACTGTACCACCACCCAGACTACAACTACAGCTGCAACAACTACAGCTGCAGCTGCAACAACTACAACTGCAGCAGCTGCAACTCTAAGTGCACAACAGCAACAGATACTCCAGCTTCTTCGACTCCTTGGGCTGTTGTGAACTACTGAAGCAACTGCAACATCTACCACTGCATCAGCCCCTACTACCACTACAATAAAATAAAACTCTAAAATGTATCCAGTGAATGACAACCACTTTTTAATGATGTCTGTTGTTAACATCAGCTTTGTTTCAGTGTCATTTCACTTGCTTCTTTCTCTTTCCAGATTTCAACGATGTTGTTTTAACCAGTGTTCTATTACTCATCGTTCTAGTTCACATTAACATGTCGATTAAAATCACTGTATTCTCTGCTCTATCTACTTAATAAACTTCATCAATGCAAAACATGCAACATGTGTGTTTTTTCTTCGAATTCTTATGTTTGTTAATAATTGATGAAGCTGTGTATATAGCATACATACTGTGTAGTGGTTCTTTTTACATTTATTCCTGATTTCTATCCATTCCTAGTCAATAGATTGAGGAAACCAAAGATGTTGTAGTTTTAAAGAAACCACAAAGTGAAAGGTGGTTGAGGTTGTTCCACAAAAATATGATCTGAATTGGGGTGAACTGTTCCTTTAAAGCTCAGGAGAAATCTTTGGGTAAATCTGTTTGTTTAAGATCAAAATTTATGTCAGATCTATTTTTAGCTTATTATTTTTGCACAGTATTTTCAATAGCTCTTCTCCCAATTAAATGAAGTTTATGTTGTTTGTTGTTGTTTTTATTTGGTGGGGGGTAGCTTCCTTTGATTGTGCAATAAATAATACATGTGCAATATATTTTATATAGTATCTATGTTTACACTTTATTCATCTTTATGTTAATACTTGCTGCTGTTTTTTATCCTGTACTATTCCGAGGCATCTGCAGCGACATTTGCTCCGATCTGCACTGTAAGGTGTGATTTGAATGACAAATAAAAAAAGTCTAAGTCTAAGTTTAATAGCTAAAACAGTGGCAGTCATAGCTGTTGCTGCGGTAGTAGATCATTGCATCCGCCCAAGGCTGCTTACTGATAACGGATGGATCGTTTGATTTTACGAAATTTATATAACTGTGTTTTTTTTTATCCCCACTCCATGTTCATTTTACACCCACCTTGGGGCAAGTTGTGCCAAAGGACTACTATTTTTGATTGGTCATTTTTCTGTAACCATAAGAATTACAGGTAACACTTTACAATAAGATTCCCTTAATTAACATTATTTAATGCATTATTAAGCATTAATTAACGGTTTAATAATATGTAAATAACCATTAAAACGTTAATTAAGGGACCCTTATTGTAAAGTGTTACCGAATTACATAACTTGCTTTATTTTCCATGGCTACACAACATCCTGAGGTGTATATAGTAGATATTATTTAATACACTTTCATTTGGCAGTAAAGTCATCTAATGTAATAAGTGGCTCATTTTGTTCAGTTCTGCCCTACATTATTAAATACCTCATAATAAATGCATTATAGTCCATCTTGACTTAACTTATTGTATGCTTATGTTTCTCATACATATGGATTTAAAGAAAAACAAACATATTTGTTCCATGTTTTGCACTGATGAAGTTTATTAAGCAGCATACATAACGATTAGTAATAAAACATGGAAGCAGTTGGAATGAAACTGGCGCCAAACAAAGCTGATGTTAACAATCGTCATTCACTTATTGGCTAGAGGTTGAATTCAGATTGCATTTCGTGGCACTAGTGGAAACTGGTGCAGTGGTGGTTGCAGCAGCAATGCTCGGGTAGTTTATTGTTGTGAGAGGAGCTGAAGAAGTAACTGGATCAACTGTGCTGTGGTCAGTGGTGCAGATGTGGTGGTTGTTGGTGCAGCAGTTGTTGTTGTTGCAGCTGTTGTTGTAGTTGTAGTCTGGATGGTGGTAAAAAATTATTTGTCAAAGAGGAGTTTCTAAGGATTTTTACAGTAGTTGACATTCAGGTGTGGTAAATGTTGAATTCTAGAGGACAGAGAAAGCACTCACCTCATTGGTTTCAGAGCCAGAGTCAGAACCAGACTCTGACCGAGCAACTCATTTGTTTGCTGCTTTCATCTGTAGAAAATCCACAAATCACACATTTGATATTACCCACATTATACTTTTATAATAACAGTAAAGGGATCAACATATAAGAAGACTGGTGTTGATGGTGAGTATGAGAATGTTTCATTTACAGGATGAGCCAGACCAAGGCTCAGGAGGCATCCAAGAACAAGAGCTACCTTCAGCATGGTTACAGTGATCAGACCTGTTGAAAAGAAAATAATAAAGACTTGAGCAGATGAACACTTCTTCCAAAATATCAATTAAATCTGTATTCCATCAACCTCACATAAAAAAATAAACAACAGATTCATATAATTACCTTCAAGCAAACTTCAGCAGGCTGTCGCGCAGATGGTCAAGGAGGTTGTCGTGTTGCTCTGAATGTTGAGCGTTTCTTATACAGTTACAAGAGCAGCTGTAATATCATCACCATGTTCATTGTTGGGAAATTGTATTTATTAGGAAATCCTGCACCTCTACATTTTAATGTCAAATAGTTAACAGTTGAGGTAAGGATCAGAGACACACCTGGTCATTGTAGTGGGTGCAATATATTTCATTTCCTCTCATGGATCACAACCCTATCTAGGATTTATTTGTATATTACTTAATTGTCCTCATAATGACAGTGTGCTGAAGAAATTCATCACTGTCTGGATTATGTTTCTTTGAGGGGATAAAATGCACCTTGGAGTCACAATGAGGGGGCCCTGGTGGATTGCGTACAAAGTGCAGGACTGTACCACCAGGGTGCAGGGTTCCTGACCAGACCAGTCTGTGGGTGGTAGGGCTGGCTATTGTTAAGAACCTCACGATTCGATTCGATTTCGATTCGATTTCGATTCTTTATGTCGCAATTCGATTCAATATTGATTTGATTCAAAATTGATTTAAATGCTTCGATATCGATTCAGTAATAAGTAGCAAGAAACAAATAATTCATTAGAGTACCTGTTGATAATTTTCAAATTCAAAAAAGTAATCTTAAATTATAAATCTTTACTCTAGGAAGTTCTAGTTTGAATTGAAATGTAAACAAAGGCCCACAATGTGTTTAGTTATAAAATAGTGCAACCATAGTTAAGCTGAGAAAGTTCCATTGTTTCTAGGACTGCATGGTTCATTTTTGTCTGACATAAACATAGACATAACCGTGGTCCTTCCGCACTCCGGCTAGACGCGAGGGGGGTAAAACGTTGACACTGAACCCCCCTCTCTCCAGGGTGAGATCAGCTGTGCTGGGAGTTTAAAGTTTAAAGTTAAAGTCACCCCGAATTTCCACTGGATAAGTGTCAGCTGCGTTACGGCTCCGATCCGGTTTTGCTCCGCCTTTTTTTTCTACACAGCTTCATTAATTATTATGATCATACATACAGATTCTAAGAAAAACACATTTGTTCCATGTTTTGCATTGATGAAGTTTATTAAGCAGATAGAGCAGAGAATACAGTGATTTTGATCGACATGTTAATGTGAACTATAACAATGAGTAATAGAACACTGATTAAAACAACATCGCTGAAATATGGAAAGCGAAAGAAGTAAGTGAAATGACACTGACACAAAGCTGATGTTAACAACAGACGTCATTAAAAAGTGGTTGTCATTCACTGGATGCATTTTAGATTTTTATTT
The DNA here is from genome assembly GCF_900880675.1 of Sparus aurata. Classification (NCBI taxonomy): domain Eukaryota; kingdom Metazoa; phylum Chordata; class Actinopteri; order Spariformes; family Sparidae; genus Sparus; species Sparus aurata. The sequence continues at coordinate 17,394,597 of NC_044187.1, forward strand.
CATGGTAGTTGTCGTAGAGGCTGATGTAGATGTAGCAGGTGCTTCAGTCGTAGTTCATTACTGCCCAAGGAGTTGAAGAATGAGCTGGAGTATCAGTTGCTGTTGACTTAGAGTTGTAGTTGCTACAGTTGTAGTTGTTGCACCTGCAGCTGTAGTTGTAGTTGTTGCAGCTGCAGTTGTAGTTGTTGCAGCTGTAGTTGTAGTCTGGGTGGTGATACAGTTCAAAAAAATCAGAAAGATGAATTGTCAAAGATGAGTTTTTCAACAAACGTACAGTAGCTAACACTCAGGTGTGTTGAATGTTGAATTCTAGAGGACAGAGAAAACACTCACCTCGCCAGAGTCCGAGCCAGAGTCAGAGTTAGAGCTAGAGTCTGACCGAGCAACTCGTTTGTGTGCTCCCTCCATCTGCAGAAAATTCACAAATCACACATTTGATATTGCCCACATTATAATTTTACATAACAGTAAAGTGATCAACATATAAGAAGACTGAGGTTGATATTGAGTATGAGAATGTTTTGCTTACAGGGTGAGCCAGAGCAAGGCTCAGGAGGCATCCAAGAACAAGTGCTACCTTCAGCATGGTTACAGTGATCAGACCTGTGGAAAAGAAAATGATAAAGACTTGATCAGATGAAGAGTTTTTCCAAAATATCAACCAAATCACCCCTCCACAAACCTCACACTGACACCAACCTCAAATACTGTAAAAAAAAAAAAAAAAAAAGACTCATATAATTACCTTCAAGACTTCAGAACTTAAGCAAACTGCTTGGTGAAGGAGGTTGTTGTAGTGTTGCTCTGAATGTTGAGCGTTTCTTATATACAGTTACAGGATCTGATGTCATCTCATCAGCATATTGCATTGTTGGGAAAATTGCAATTATTAGGAAATCTTCTACCTCCACATTTTAACGTGAGGAAATAAGCCGGCCTGGTAACACACCTGAACATTAGATAGGCGCAGTATATTTAATAATTCCTCTCAGTGATAAAACCCTATTTGTATATTACCTAATTGCCTTCATAATTACAGTGTACTGAACAATGCAATTGCTGTGTGGATTATGTTCAAAGACAACTTCTCTTTGAGTGGATACCGTGGAGGTGTCTCAAGGATGTGGTTGGAGTGGATTGCGTACAAAGAACAGGACTGTAGCACCAGTCTTACGTAAGTTTAGTAAAGAAAAACACCTTTGTTGGTTTTGAAAATGCTGAGTTTGAAATGAAATGCTTGAAGTAGTCACTTATACATTTCATTCCATACAAGAACTTTTTACAAGCTGCAAGTCTGCTATGTCCATATCACACCGGGAAGCCCCACAAAGCACGACCCACTATATTTAAGCCCCTTCTGATCCATTGCACCACAGTGTATGCATATGTTTCTCCGACTTGTTCAAGTATGTCTTTTTTGTTTCAACTAGATATTCAGTTCATCTTAAAACATTAGAAAATGAAGAATTGCAGGAAAGGAGATGCATTTGAAAGGTTTTTTATTGTGTTCATTTATATAAAATAGTAGAGTTTGATCAGATCACGGATTTGCAGATTGTAGTTTCCTGATGAGCTTGATGATCTGGCACAGCAGAGTACGTTGGGCCAGTCAGTTGTTGTTGTGTTTGTAAAGTGGTGATTCTGTAAGGAAAAGAAAAGAAGGACATTTAAGAACCTGTTTCTAATATACTTATTTCTCTGCTTTTTATGCATTCTATTATTATTGTAAAATTCATCTAATGAACAGATAACTGTGAATTACATCACTGCATCCAAGTTAAATGCAGACGCCCTCACTTGAGTTCTCAACCAACCCGAAATTGGTTAGTTAACCCTCTAAAAGTTAGCCAGACATTTTAGAAAATATTTGTGAAAGTAAAGTGTGTCTGTCTTCAACTACAAGAGCAGCCTCTTCTACATTTCTGCATCAAAAAAACAAAAACAAAAAAATTAAACATGTCACATGAAAATATCTTTAAATGACCACTGCTGCAGATGCTGCATGCGCAAAGATTCTCATCTTGGCCATATATGTAGTGTTGTAAAATGTTGAATCATTTTTCTGAATATGTTTCTTCCTGTTGCTGCACACAAACACTTTCTTGAAGCCAGTCACAGCTGACACGAGGGCACCTCATACGTGTTGCAATGTAACAAAGTCATTACAAAACAGACAAACCAACAAGTATCCACACATTTCTTTATAATAAATCATCTAGACAGCTTTAATGCCATTAAATACCCAGTATTTCAGAGAGAGACGGTGGTTCAAGCTTTCTACTTGATGTGTAATTGATGAATAAATGAAGTGTCTTTGATATATAGTACAGATAATGTACTTTTTACTAGTATCATCTGAGTAAAATGTGTTAAAACATGTACACGAGATGAAGGAAAATCCTCATTTGGTAGGTGACCAAAGTTCATTATTTAAATTTTAGAAAAAAAAGCTCTCTAGATAGTTCTTGTACTCTTCTACTCGTGATTAAAAACATTGAACTGAAGCTCAGTTATATCTGGAATGATAAATGGGGAAAGCCAGGGAAATACAAACTTGATTGATTGCCGTATGTATATATACATGTGCAAAAAGCCCAAGAAGTATATCCAGACTCTCAGGGTGTAAATCTGTTTAAACTGCTCTTGGTTGCTGGTCATCACACAGCCATCTATGTGTCTCTCTGTGTGATATTTTCCTTAATACTCACTTTACATAAGCATTTATCTTCTCATACATATTTACAGCCGAGACAATAAATGGTCAACGTTGTCAGTTTAAGGAGTTTATTCAGCAGATGCATCAGAGAATACAGTGATTCTGATCCACACGTGTAATTGAATCTGAGAGATGAGGCAGTAGCAGTATTAATGACAATCTGACATGAGACAAAGCGGATTTAAAAAATACATGTCATTCAGTACCGGCTGTCATGATCGATGGTTGAATTTCAAATTTTATTTTGCAGCTGTAAACCACTGTACTGGTGGTGGGAGTTGCAGTCGTAGCAGTTGTAGCTGCAGTAGTGGTAGTTATGGCTGCGGTAGTAGTGGTTGTAGCTGCTGCGGCATCCAAGCACCAGTGCTACCTTCAGCATGGTTACAGTGATCAGACCTGTTGAAAAGAAAATAATAAAGACTTGATCAGGTGAACAGTTTTCATCCTTCCACCAACCTCACATGGAAAATTGCGATTTGTATAATTACCTTCAGGTCGGCTTCAGCAGACGGTCTCGTAGATGGTCGAGGAGATTGTTGTCACGCTGCTCTGAATGTTGAGCTTTTCTTATATACAGTTACAGTAGGGGATGTTATCTTATCAGCATCCAGCATTGTTGGGACATTGCAGTTACATATATTGGGAAATCTTCCACCTCAACAATTTAATAGTGATAACGATAACAGATGCCCCGCAAACGTGATGCAAATACACACACTGCTGCAGATACAACAAAACAAAAACACAACCAAATATACAAACAAACTGCAAATACAGCATCTACAGTGCATCATGAACTTGTGTTTTGTCTGTTTGCATGTTTTTCTTAAGTTGCAGTGCATTGAGTTCTAAGTTTTCATATGAAAAATATCTTATGATCATTTCTTTATCATTTTAATGATTTGCTCATCTGATTGCAGTCACTCAAGAAAATATGGTCAACAACAAATTCCTCTTTAAATATGTAACAAATCTCTATGTGGATTTTTCTCTGTCTGCTGGAGCAGCTGCATATGCAACACTTGCCAGCAGAAACTGCCACAGTCCTGTCAAGGCTCTAGTCGGGTTGAGCGACAGATCTTACTTACTTTATAGCATTTTAAACAGCCCTTTCTCACCAGGAGCGCTGCCGCCCTCAGGGGGTGTTCAGAGAACATTGGAGGGTTGGAAGCGACATATTTTAAAGAGAGTTTGTTTAAGGCCAGTTTACATTAATGTTCAACGATGAGACAAGTTGAAACTTGCCAAAAGAATGTGGTCTGCAAGTGAGCAATAGATGTTACCCCCGAAAAAATCTAATATTTTCCATACTTAAAGTAACAATATGTAGCTGTTTTACCTTTAACAGACAGCTTAAAAATCATTTTGATTGCAAAGTGTTTTGTAACAGGGTGAATGTTGTCTCTGTCTCAGCTCTCACTTGTTTCTGCGCTACGTAACTTCAGTGAGAGTTGAGGATCACAGCGTCACATACATGTTAACTTCAACATACACATTTTCAACACTTATGACGCAAAACGCTAATTCCTACATAATCTTTCTTTAATTTGTCTTTAGCATTTCCACAATAATTCATGTTCTAGTTTGGATTGTGCGATTGGTGGCTGTGTGTCCTGACTGTAAAGACAAAACAATTCCTAGTTTTACAATCATGTGTGAGGCCTCGTGTGACTCCTGCATTACTTCACATGTTGTGTGTCAGTGAACCACACATCATAAATCTGCCGCCAGGCTGATCTTTTTATAAGCTGCTGTGTTGATCAGGCAAACATCTCCGTTTTACGATGTTTTACGAAAGTGTCTCTTCCCTTGTCAGAGGAATTTTTTAAATTTAGCTGTATAATGACAAGTCCTGATCATACTGAGACCAAACAGACAACGAGGATGAGATCAGCCTTCAGATTCACTTACAGACTTTGATATAAGGCACTGTTTGAAGCAGTACATAAAGTGCCACAAATTAATCTTTTAAATCTGAAAGTCAGAGATAAAATCCTTGGATGGCACTTGCAACAGGTCGTAATGACTGCTATAGCAGAAATAAAAGGTCCACCATCAGTAAACAAGATGATTACAGTCTTTGGGAAGGATTGAGCAAGTATTGTTTTGCAGGTGGCGATACCGCTCTAGGGAAGAGATATTTCTGTTTCGTAAGTACAGAGAGCTTCAACAGCATCAATCTTCCCATAATCTGACCTCAGATATTCTAAATTCTTTCCTAAATGTAGCTGTTATAGCAGGTTGGTGTTCTGTATTTTTATCAGAATTCAAAATAAGTCTTGTTTTCGTGGAACAAAAGGAAGTGCGTTTGGGCGTGTGTGTGTGTGTGTGTGTGAGTGTGTGAGTGATCAGCAGTACAAATTGGGCTTAGTGGTGAATTCAGCTCAGCCTGTTTTCAGCAAATACCTTAAGTCGGTCAGGCTTATAAACAGGATGCAGCTCTTCAGAAACACAGTCTAGTTGGGCAATGAAATTCTGCTCACGCCTATGTTTTGGTTTTGTCTCAGGAGGCTGCCATGACACCTACCACATCTGACACGAAGTAACACACCTTTAAAGTGCGAGAGCAATGTGGGCACGTCGATGCCGTTTAGAAGCTAATGGAGTCGCTGGAGGGACCAGCTTGAGGGTAGCGAACAAAGGCTTAATATTTTATTCATTAGAAAGCTGTTTACAGTTATTCTCTCCTGTGGCATGCAGGCAGCTCTGACTATCAAGGGACCTGAAACAGTTTGAGGTGCAAGATGAAGTTTTTTCTTCTGCTGATTGTCTGCCTGATCAGTTCTCCTCTGGTTGTAAGTACAAAATAATGAGACTATTTCATGCAATTTATAAATGATTTGTGGCTAATATGAAAGACAAACCAGTAGATTATTTAATGTTTTTGTTTTGTTTTTGTTTTTTTCAGAATTGTGACTCTAGCAGTGACTCCAGTGACAGCAGTGACTCTAGCAGCAATGAGGTAAGATTTGAATGAATCCTATCATTTATGACCTTAAATTCTAGCAAAACAACTCTGATTTTTAAAAACAATTCACTGCGTTTGTTTTCTTTGATGCAGAGCGGCAATAGTCAACCAGTGCAGCCCCAGCCACTTCCCGCCTTGCCTGACTGGCTGTTGACCTTGCTTTCACTTCCTACTGCCCCACCACCGACTACAACCCAGACCACGACTACAACTACAACCACAACTACAACTCCCATCCCAACGACCACCGAGGTCCGCGGAGACAATGGATAAACTGTGCTGCTCTGAGAGCAGATTTAATGACTTTACTTCCATTCTTTTGCAACATACAGGATATATTGCACGTGGGGTTTTTTTTGCATTTAAATATGTTGGTAGTATTCTATCCGTTTGAACCAGATTTTAATGACCTATGTATTATTATCGGCACATTTTTCACCTTTCAGTATTGGTAGAGCAACTTTTCCACATTCACATGTATTTTATTTGTTGACTCATACGTTCACGTTTATCACTTTTTATCTAATTTTCTTTTTTTATGTCAAAAACCTGACGATTGTATGGTGATTTATTGTGTTTTGGAACGTGTGCAGTTGAGATAGGTACTTCGTAAGGTTGTCATTATGGGTTTTGCCCGAGGTCGGTCTCGGGACAGCGCTGGAGACACCTGTGGGAGGATGCTGACGACACGCCGCCGTAATATCCACTCAGTGGGTACACACATCACCATGCCTGGATCAACACAGCTTAAGAAAGGGAGTGCTGAGCCTTTAATACCTGACTCTTCGCTTCATCAGTGAAGTCTGTCACACTGTACTTTTACCATGACTCAGCCTCTTGACTAATATTCCCATTCATTACACTGCACTGGCGAGTGTTTGCTGCTTTTATTCACAGAAACGTTGACAAAAAAATGTGTAACAATCTAAGAAAATATACACCTGTTTCTTGATGTATTGCTGGATTTTGTTATGTCTATTATGTTTGGAACAAAAAAGTCGGGTTTCACACAGCTACTTGTTATGAATGTAATCTGTTTCCCCCAAGTTTGTTGAAATGTCAAATGAATTATGTAAAACAACCTACAGAGGCTGGTGAAAGTCAATACTGTTGAATCGTGTACTGAATGATGACTTTTGCATATTTCTTAAATATGTTTATTTCACAGAGGTTTTGAAAAATAAAATTGAATTTGAAGCCAGACACGTTGTGGAGACGTTGCAACATCTTCTGATGATTTCATTATTTTTTGACATATTCCTATATGCACCCAAAACAGCTCAAACATGGCTCAATAGTCACGTGTTGAGCATGTTGCTGTAAAAAAAATCGCATGAGAAGAAATGATGACCTTGATATTGGTGTTGATATTGGTGTTGTGTGGATGTTAGATTCCATTTCAATTACAATAGCAATCCAACAAGTCTATTTTGGGTTTATGTGCCAAGGCAACCAACTTCCCCTCAGCACTCGTGATGTTTGCCAATGAAGCAAATTATATCTGTCGTCTCCCCCATTTAAACTCATTGTTGCTTCAGTAGGTGGTTTTGCTCAAACAACAGTGATGTTTTATAAACTAATGAGAGACGTGTGAGCGTGTGCAGCAGTATTCACATTAAGTAATTAGTGACTCACATTTCTGTCAGTCGCCTGAGACATAATAGTCAGGTGGATTTTACCATCACAGCTATGAATAAGAGTCGGTGCGTGTATCTGTCTATTACCATTGACCATGTATCATACTGGTAAACTGTCCGGGGTGTCACCTCGCCTCACAGTGCATGCTGGGACTGGCTCCAGAAACACCTGGAAAATTGCTCAAACAGTATCAGTGAAAATTAAAATATTATATTAGGAAAATTAATGTATTCGACCCCCCCCCCCCCCCAAAAAGAAAGAAGAAGAAGAAAGTAATGAATAAATGAGTGAAAACAGTTAAAAACCTATCCTGGTGTCTTCCAGCCACAACACTGACACCTCCAGCTGCAAAGGATGAACTTAAGATCCTTATCTGATTCTTTTTTTTTTTTTTTTTTTGCCCCTAGCTTTATTCCGCCCCCTTGTGCACATGTGTGTACTTGCAGTCAGCGTTTGAGTTTGGAATTTCCTAATTGAAATTCACAGCTATGGACCTTAAAGCGTTCCCGCTGTACGATGCCAAAAGTTTATTAAAAACTTGTCTGACCAACAAAATGTCACCTTGGTGCAAAAAGCAAACACAATTAAGATATTCTTTGCCAGTGATATTTAACATCCATTAAGATTCCTTGATTACCTTGTGTGTTGCATTCATTTATTAACCCTTTATGTAATTTTTTTGCTGCAATTTGATGCTTAACAAAGCATCTGAAACATTATACCTACTTTCCTTACTCATCTTTTTCTCTGTTTTGTTGCACATTTTGCATATCTGCTTTCACCATAATTACAACGTGAGACACTGGCCACATCAGCCGCACCCACAGGCACTCTGAGTATCAGGAAAACCACAAGTCCCGGGTTCTTACCTGTTTGTTTATTCATTTCTGTAGACATTACACCATTCTAATTGAAGGTAAACATGCAGTTCAGGGATTTCAGCACATTTTCTTTGGTTTCGTCTTATTGTTTCATTCAGACAAGAAAATTGGGTAGAACGTGTCTGTTTTTCCCCCCCCGTCATGTCTGTCATGTCTGTTCTGTCATTGGTTGTTTGGCTCTCTGAGCAGCGCATAAGTCATTGCTCCTTTACTGTGTTTCATTGAATCTACTCTCAGGGGTCTAAGTGGACATTCCTCCCATCCTGTGGGAGACAATTTCAAAATCATATTGATTTCTTTCCTCCTTTTAAGAATGCCATTTTTAAACATCATCCTACTGTCATGTTTTACCATTATAGTGTCTGCAGTACCAGTAAGTAGACTCGTTTATTGACAATATTGAACACTTGAAGCACTGTCTTCATGCTTCAAAAGATGTTTTTCTTTTATATTTCAGGCTCGTCCCAGTGTCCTCCCTCTTTCACAAGGAGGAGCTACCCAAGCCACAAACCAGGAACCTGAAGCTCTGATGCCGGCTCCACTGTCCCCTATGGTGGAGCAACCACAGCCTGGGGTCCCCCAACAGCCAAGTCCTCAGGGTGGCCCCCAGTTTCTGCCTCCCACACAATACTACTTCTGGTCTCCACTAGGGAGCAGTCCAATGATGATCCCTCTGCAGCCCAGCGTCCTTGGATCACAGCCTGCTAACCTGCCGACTCTCCCACAGCAGCCTCAGCAGGTAGGAGATGAAGAGAAATAGCATCTGGGGGAAAAATTACACCAAACAAAATGAGATATAAAGCTTTTAAAGCTATTTTATGCATCTTTTTATCTATCTATTACCCACAGCAATAACATAAATCCCAAAGATACACTTCTGTTAATCGGAACGATTTAACTAATTCTGAGTTTGTTTTTGTTGCCGTATTTTCAGTTTTTCCCTCCTTATCCATACTTTCCTGTTTTCTCATCGCCCTATGGGAATCAAATGGTAAGACGTTATTTTTTTTTTTTTTAAATACACTGTATGTTTTCTAAGACTTATCTTTTCCATACACCAAATAACGTGCAGCACGTGCTGTGCTATGGGTGGTTGATGCAAGAATAATTTACAGCTTGAAAGATTTTGCCTGGGGTTTTTTTTAAACATATTTCATTGCATGTTTCTTCCTACTGTATAGGATAACTGGAAGAGGCCATAACAGACAGTGTTGTGGAAATTAAGTTGTCAGTAATTCTGCCTCAGTCTGTCACATAATTTACGACTTTGGGATCGAAACTTAGATACTGTTTTGCCTTCAGCATGTTCTCCTGCCACAAGTGGTACTGTTACTGTCTCACAGTACTGTCTGATGTCTGGTGTTTCAAGTAGGAAAGGGTTGAAATTGCCATTGTTTCTTTTCTCAGAGCAGTAGGTTGTAGAAAAATACAAAAAAATTTAATTTCTCTCTCCACAGGCTACCCCATATGGATACCCGATGATTTTTGCATCACCGCTTCAGCAAAATCCAGCAAATCAACCTCTGAACAGCATAGTGTCACCCGCAGTAACCCCTTCAGGAGCTGCTCCTTTAGGAACTGCACCTCAGCCAATTCAGCAACAACAGGTGTCTCTACCTTTATACACTTAAAGAGCTCATATAATAAAAAAACAATAATATATAGATATATATATTCTACTTTAAAATAAAGAAAGTCAATGTTGCAATATCCTCAAACTACCTCTTTTTTTCATCCACAGAATCCCCAAATTGTATACATGTTCCAGCAACCCATGGTAAATGCAAAGTAAACTCTGCAAACTTATGCTCAGCCTGGTTTCAGAATTGTCTTTCTGATTATGTTTTTTTGGACATTTGCCGTTTGACTAGAATGCAGCACTTGGCAGTCTCAGTTCAGAAGAACTCCAGGTAACACAAAGCCAAGATTATTATCTGTCTCTCAGCCTGTTCAAACAGTCTACATGATGAACCCAGTGATCCTGAGTTTGATTTATGATCCAATTGTCTCCCCCCCCCCCCCCCCCCCGCCCTCGCCTCTTACAGTATCTTTCCTCTCTTATTTGTTTCAGATGGCTGCTAAACTGGGACAACTGGGCGTGTACATGTCCAGTGTGCTCACAAACCCGTCTGCTGGAGCCGTTCAGCCTGTGAACCAGGCCGCTGGGATTGCATACCAAGACCAGCAAGGCATAGTCCCGACCTCACCAGCTGGAATCCAACAGACTCAAGGGCCGGCCAGCGCTGGCTCACCATCGAACACTAACCCTGTAGGTTTGAAGAGCCCAACGCAGCAGGCGGCCACAGTCCAAACACCTGCTGAACCCAAACTCAAATCCACACAGGGAGACCTGGTCTGAGAGCGCAGCCAGCAGAAGAGACAACTCATCATATACTGAACAAAACTAAACACCTTACTGATAAAGGTCCGAAGAATAACAATGAATCAATGACGTTTCTTTGACATTGTCTTTTAATCCTAACACATGACTAACTTTATTGTCATTATTGTTTTTTTAAATAAATTATATCAAATAAAAATGTAAAACAAACCACATTTAAATTGTAAGTTGTCTCCTATTTTGATATGATGTGTTTTCATGCTTAGTTTAAAAACATTATTCTATTGCAACCAGCATTAACAGTTTTTTGCACTGACAACAGCTTTGAAGAAAACACTGATTTAATCACCTTTTACGTTGACATGATGGACATGCCACACATCTGTCAGACACAGTAACAGTTATTTGGGGTCGTGTTTCTGTCCTCCTGATCACTAAAATTCCAATATTCACTCTTCTTTTAGCTCCATGTTTGGTCTCCACCAACTCCTGATGGAAATGTCTGGCTTTTTACTGACAAAATGATTAAACATGTTCACAAGTTACTTGGTGTTCGACAGATGTCGTACAGTGCATTTAGAGCTTCTAAATAATACCTATCATAATTAGAAAAAATATATAAAATTAAGCATCTGTAAATGTAAGTTTCCCAGTTAGAATATATAAATCTGAATTAGTAAAGATTAGTAAAATGTTTATTAAGTGGTGACATACAACTTACGTATGAATACCACAATATACATTGATAAGCTAGGATATATACCTAATTAAATAAATGAGCATAACAGTAATAATAATGTGGCTAAGTTATAGTTATATATCAGTTATATAATTTGGTTTATTTACTAGATCAAGTTCACACAGTGGGACAAAACTGCTATAATCTCAAGGCACATGCCAAGAAAAAACACTTTGTCCTTAATTAGTCTTTACATTTTAATTGTGCTTCATAAAGTTGGAGTACTCATAATTCTGCATGTGTTAACCCTGCAGTAGCTTCTCCACTTCAAGAATGGCACATTCCCTCAATTTGAAGCCCTTTAATGGGAAAGTGTTCTGTTGTTTTTTTCTCCCCCGTAACACCATAACGGGAGAGCTTGTCAGTCATCAGGCTGAGACCTTTCTTCTTCACAGTTAATGGTTTTTGGCCCGAGTTCAGCACTTAACAGTCCCCACAGGCTCACATAAAAGTGACTGTTTGGGGTTCGTATGTGTCACCAATTTGCTATTCCATTAAAGCCATTCAATCGATCTGTATTCAACAAAAGGTGAATGAGGTTGAGTTGATGAGAGAAAGTCTGATCAGGCGTCGAACATTTTGTGTTTGTCATGAAGGAATGCAGAAATGGTGTAACTGTAGCCCATGTAGTCTGATCATAATCAGCTATGATACAGAATATTATCTGTATTCTATAGCAGGTGCACCAGAGGTCTGTGAAAAGATGTGATAAAATGACCATCTAAATAAAAAAAAAAAATAATGAAAAAAAATAAATATATATAGTGGTTTTAAAGTCTTCATTATCAAATTTGACTCCTATTCATGTTTTTGTTGGAGGCAGTGTTAAAGATGTTGCAAGGGAGCACCTGATAAAACACATCCACGAAGGGTTCGATTGTGATTAATGTGCATTTCAAGCCAAAAATGTGTAACGAGAGTTCTCACGGGGATGTAGCTGCCAATTTTGAAATCATAAAAATAAAAATCCTTGGCACATCACCAATACCTGTCACACGTCTGCTGGTCCTTTGTTCTGTCAGCTAATAAATAGGAGTAAGTCTCTCTCCAGCACTCACACTCCTCCTCGACAATCTGCCAGAGCTTGTGTGCTTCCAGAAGGGAAAGGTAGGCAACTAGTGTCATATCATAGTGTTGAAGAATTGTTTAAATAATGATCTATTCAAATGCTGTTTTGAGTAATACATTGAATATTGTCAAGTCTGATAACTCAAAAAATCTCTTTGCAGGCTTTATTCAAGATGAAATCCATCCTGATTGTTGCCTGCCTCCTTGGGATGGCAGTCTGCGCCCCTGTGAGGAACATAGGCTACTTCTCTTATTTCTATACCATATCAATACATATTTAAGCACTGCGTGCTGTAAATATTTGACAAAATAATTCTTACCTCCGGGACCATATAGCTGTTTTGAAGTTCTCAGTCATATCACATAATCTTTATCTGCAGATGCTCAATAGTCCAGGAACTGTAGAGGTTCAAACTTCCACTTTTCAGTCCACTTTAGAACCTTCTGGTGCATTTAAAATGTTGTAGGATGAATTTCAGATCATCGATTCTATGATATTGTCTCTTCTCTACAGAAACAGAGGTACATGGAGTTTGACATCCGTCACGCTCCGGCTGAGGTACAGTAAGACACCGGTCAGGGTGTGTAGTATGACTTAGGCCCACACTCAGAAACCACAGTAAAAGACACATTTTCACTCTGAAGAAGCTCTGCACGCAGGTCTGCTATTATGACTCCACCACTGGTGATAATGTCTCTATTACTGAGCCTGCTGATGGCACATTTATTTGTAGCTTGTTGCTTTTTCTCTACACTCATCTAAAGTTTAAATGATGGATCTGATCTTCGCAGGCAGCCCAGGCTATTCCCGCTGGAGCAGCACTGGGAACTCTGGATGTTGTAAGAGCTTATTGATTTTGTTTTCCCCCATTTTAAATGAGTCTTTTATATGATAATCATGACTATTTTCATTTCCAGCTGCTCCCAGTTGATGACCAGAAACAGCTTCTTGCAGGACCTGTAAGTGACACAATATTGAAGAATTTAAGATGTAATGTAAGCCTGCACCACCCTTTAGAGACCACGAGAAGAGCTACATGATACATGAAGTACCGCAGTTTTTAAGTGCATGTGTGTGATTTTCTCCTCCACAGGTCCGTGGCTTCATCAAGCAGGAGGTCCTCGAGCCAAACGGGATGGACACCAAGGACGTGGTAAGTGCCTGCAGATTCTCCTTTCTCTGACACAAGTTGTGTGAGATGTTATTGAACTCATGATCTTTTTTCACTTTCTCCCCTGATCCAGTACATCCCCTTTGGATTTGACCAGCCAGCTGTCGCCCCTGTTGCACCTGCTGCTGCTGCCCCTGCTGCCCCTGCTGCTCCCGCCGCCGCAGCTCCAGCTGTTCCAGCTGCTCCGGCTGCCCCAGCTGCTCCTGCTGCCCCTGTAAAAATGACTATATTTTGAGCCATTTAAGTTTGTTGAAGAATGTGTCGCTGTCCGCTGTCAACCATATCAATGGTTTGATTGCTTTTAATGTACAGTAAAAGCTTCAAATGGAAGCGTAATGTAGGAAAGGGAATTGCATTGAAGTAGTGGCGAGGGCAATAAGTTCATTCTAATAAATGAGTATTATGTCAGGAGCATTGTCTTCCAACTATTTCTGCTGAAGTGTTGAGAAACATCGACTCATCAGCTGGCATGTGAGAGACAGTCCTCACTCCTGATTGGCTCATCTGAAGCCTCTGTCATTTCAGGCTGCCAAACCCAGCGGCGATGACGATGATGACGATGACTAAACAATCAGACTCAGCAGGACAGCACAGAACAGGTAAACTTGCACACACAGAGTCTACCGTATTACTGACATACTTCCAACTTTTAGGTTAAACAAAATTGAGTTTTAATTTGTATTTCAGATGTGATTGCTCCACATTTCATTTCAGGCAACCGATGCAATGAGACCAGAAGCTGGTGACAGATGACTAGCCAGCACTTCTGTTGAAACCTGAAAAATATGGTGCTACGGCCTTGAAAGGAAACCAGAGCCATAGATGGATTTTAAGCGATAGGTGGTTCTCTGTAGATGGTGCTTTGCTTTTCTATGAAAGAAATTGGTAAAAAAAAAATTAAAAATGTTATGTTTTGAATTAAAGAATGATGCAATGCAGTGAAATATTAGTGTGTTTTGAATCATTTAACTTTTGTTGTCTGAGTCATTTTGCTACAACTATCCTTCATGATAAATAAAAATGACCCTGAGAGATTTCTCAGGGCAGAATATTAGAAACACTGCAGAATAATGATGGAATTAATATAGTCTAGTCCTACACCAACACTTTTTTTTGCATCAGAAACATCCAATTTAATTAACTTCTCTATGACGGTGTCAAAAAACATTAAAAGTATCATAAAAGTAGACTTTATGTCAACAAAGATTTATTGGACTGCAGTCAATTTAAAAGGCGTGTCTAATTAAGTGACCACTGAGTGTGTATTGAATAATATCCCATAAAAACATACCTATACCTCAACCACCTTTAAAATCCTTGCGTATCTGATTGTAGTACCAGGAAATTTAATCATGACTCTCATTCGGCATGTTTTGATGAGATTATTATAAAAACTGCTTTTGGACTTTTTAACAATAACATCTGAAGATTATTGAAGCAAACACGTGAAGGAGGTGTTAGTCTACTTTCTTATTGTTTAAATGGATAATATGTCGGCATAAAATACATGTGAGTTTCAAATTCATCTGTGTTTCACCCTTAGTTAGCTGGATTACACTGTGAAGTTGATCTGCTTTGCCCTTTGAGGCATCATCATATGCTTTAACTGGCAAAACTGGCAGGTTTTCTGCCTCAGTGTATCATTATGAAGTAACTGTTGACTGCATAATATATATAACCTGTGAAAAGGAAGGCCAAGTGGTTATCCTGTCCTATTATTGACTAAATGATTGAATACATTCATGTTTTGTGCTGTGAAGTTGTTATTTGCTGCTCTGAACAAAACAGAAAGTATCCAGTTGTCTTTACAGCAGAAAAATTGTAAAATAATGTTGTCTGTTGCCACTTTAACTTGTTTAACTCTTGTTTTGTTCCCCAGTTAGCACACAATACAATGCTTTATGAACCATTTCTTAAGCAACTGTATCAAGTGAGGTCTATAAAGCTTTATTAATGGTTTATTATTAATTTACAAATACATTTCATTGTTTGTTCACAGTGGGATTATCTGTAGTTGAATCAAAGGTGTTATTGATAATATTCAGCCGCTAAATGTAGCATACCATCTCCCCCTCCTCCATCACTGCTTTCACATCACAACACTGCTGTGGTTCGAATCATCGGCCCCCTCGAGTGGTTGCCAGTTTGTTGCACTACCGATGCTAGCGCTAGCTAGGTAATGTTAACATTGCTATCGCTTTCTAGCTAGCTTTGGCTCTGTACCTTTCTTTTCTGCAGATGTATTATTTTGTCTGCATGAAAATGTCATTGATATGACTTTACCATTTATTAATGATAGTTAATTCTAGTATGTTACAGCACAATTAACAAACAACACTATAATGAATATGAACTATGCAATACTACATTTGCTTCGGGGCTCTGTGGAGGATCTGTGTTGTGACTGTTACTCTCTGCTGGCAGGGCAGAGAGGCACTGGGACGAGGCACTCAAACGTCAGGGTGACCAGGTGTCATACGTTTTGTGGGACTGCACAGCCAACAAAGTTTATCCCCTGCCTCCATGTCCCTCACATGGACCTCACGTCCCACATTTTGATTGCCTATAGTTTTCAAAAGTTAAACCACTGCAGGCTTTTGCCACTCTTTCCTAAAATTTGGCCTTAATCCAGTCGCTGTGAAGAAAAACAGTGACGGCCGTCTGTTGGGGAGGATTCTTAGTCATCGCGGTCACGGATGAACTGTTGAGGCTGTCATCACGGGGATGTGTTTTTTTGTGTCAATCAAACTGCACAAACGTGGGTTCAAGTGCAGGTTAACCTGTCACTGTCTTCGCTGCCTACGCTGTGCCGGCATGATAGAGACTGGTATCAGCAACAGAAATAACTAACATTTAACTAAAGGTGTAGCACTGCCAATGATACAGGTCAGCAGACTGGGGTAGTGAGTTAGTAGTCATTTTTCGACACAGAGATTACAAAACAGAAGAGAAAAAAAAGTCATGCAATGGTACAAAAGAAGCATGCTGCTTTTTTGAAATTATATCGAAATGTTGAACGACCTCTCAGGATTTATTAACCTGTCCTTTTTAGAAACATACTATTTGTTCCACATGTGGCTTGTTGGGATCTTATCACCGTCTGGAAAACCCAACTTGAGTCCTTCATAAAGAATTCCACTGTCCAGCAGCATTAATAAACTTAACAAATCATCCACTGGCTTCTGTTAACTGAGAAAGACGGGAAAGGTTGCATTTTTGAATCCTCACGCCAATCCCCTCGCATATGGCCAATAAACATGTAAATTGCCACAGATTGTTATATAAAGCTCCACCGAGTGATAAATCTGACATTGTTTCATATATTTAATCCACATTACTGCAACTGTCATACAGGCAGAATCAAGCAGGAGCAAGCAGAGTGAAGGTGTGTCCACTGCTCTAGACAGTGTAATCAAACCGAGCCTGCTATTACACAGAAAGTGGATTTGACCACTGGTCATTTACTAAAGCTGAAGACTAGACACCTGCACTGTACCTACTCATTGGGGAACATCACTCCCATCGGCTCTGATTGGCTCTCAGGTGAGCTGGTGCCCTATAAAAGGTGAAGCTTCTCTGTGGTAGATACGATCGACTGGCATCATCCTCCGATATCAACCCTCCATCATCCTCTACAGTGGTGTTAAGGTGAGTTTTGAAGAACTTCAGTGTCCGGGCATGCTTTTTCTCGTAGGATAGCAACCATTCCGCCACGAGTCTGAACTGATTGTGTTAATGTGATGCTAAATTGTGTGTGCAGGACTTGGAAAAATCTGCAAAAATGAAATTGGCCATCCTTTGCCTCTGTCTGGCGAGCACGGTCTCGGCCGCACCTGTAAGTTTTATTACAGAAAAATAGACAGAGGATGCTCTCATGTCCTCATTTTTGCAATTTTCAGGTAAAGTTGTGATGTTCCCTTGATGTAACTTTTTGTGTTTTTGCCTTCATTTCCAGTCCTTCTTTCATTACCTGCCTCATTACGCAGGCTCCAGACAACCATCTTCACAGGTAAACATGCTTCCTGCTTAACATCTTGCGTGGAAGATTGTTGATTTTTTTCTATGCCGAAATGACACATTTACATACTCTTCTGAGCAGAGTTTCTTTATGAAACACCTGGTATTTCCTGCCTGCTGACAATTTTCTTTCTTTTTTCTTACCATTTCACATTCATTCAGGTGAAAAACTCCTTCGCAGCTGGTCAGCCTCTACCACAGCCTATACCTGGAGCGTACAGTGTGGAGCTGGTGTGTCACACTCTTTCTTTTCTCATATGCAGGCTTTTATTCAATTTGCTTTTAGAAATATTGGCCTATTCTTATACACTTTTTCCATTCTTCTTTTGGGTCAGATTTATCCCCACAGATTCCCTGGTACAGGTGGAGCAACACAGGTAAGCACACATTTTGCAGAAAAATAATTTTTCTGATAAGAAGCGGTAAAACATCATCTAACTGGTCACCACCAGTCACTGATTTTAGTCTTTTTCTTTTCTTTCTTTCTGCAGCCCTTCCCCTCTCACGGTTTCATCAAATACTCCATCCCTCAGCCACCAGGCAGACAGAGTGTGGAAGTGGTGAGTAGTTTTTTCCCCCCTCTTGAAGATTACTCACATTATTTGGACTGAAAACACATCAGTTACTGCTTGTAGTAGCATGTTTGGTAGGTTTATTTATAATTGTATGCCCTTTTGTTTTATCTTTACATTTGCAGTACTACCCCTATGACTTCTCCCAGCAGAGGGTAAACACTTTAAACTTTGAGATATGACAATGCATAACCTAAATAACTTCTGTATCATTTTAAAAAGTGCTAAATGAGCTTATTTTCTTTGGTTTCAGATAATGACAAACATGCCTCCCATGGCAAATGTCCCCGTGATGCCAAATGTGAGACATAATTTCTTCCAAAGGATGCCTTTTCTTATATATTTTTTTATTTACTATGTTTTACTAAACACTTATCTTTTCACAGGTGCTGCCATTTGACTATCCTCCTCAAAATATTCCCCAGCAAATCCCAAATGTGAGAAAAAGAGCAATTACATACACAATAGTGTCAATGTGTTTTCCGTTGTTTATTTGCCAGATTCTGAGCATTTCCTCAATTTCTCTCAAACCTCTCACTGAGTTTTTACTTTTTCTCTTTTTCAGATTCCCTCATTTGATGCCAATCCTCTCCCGTCCCAGGATCCCATGCAGCCTCTCCAGCAGGACCAGCCCACACAGACAAGCCAGGTTCTTATCAATCTATACATCACATTTAGTGTATTCAAGTTTGACAAGGGTTGTACTGCAAATTAATGCATATGTTGTGTGAAATGTATCACATTTGTCTGTTATTTTTTCCTTTGCAGATGCCAGCAAAGGTGTGAAGTGGCTGAGATGCACATGAAGCAATATTTATTTCTCCCTAACATTCAGACATCTTCAACTTGTTAAATAATTTGAACTGAATCTGTTTCTGCAACACATGGATGTGCTTTCTAAAATTAAAATAAAATGCTAAGATGACGATAAAATAACCACCTTTTTGTTTAGGAATAGCACTCAACTAAATTATGACATCTACATAGAACGAAACACATTCTGAAGAATTTTGTGCTTTACTTTAGTCTTCATAGATTTCCCTTTTTATTTCATTGATGAGGCATTTTGTAATGCTGTATTTCCACATCATGTAACACATGTGCTGCATATGTTTGTTAACTCATTTTAACTTTTCCTTAAACGTCTTTTGCCCTTAAGAAATAAAGTCTAAGTTTTCAAGCAATCTGGGTTTTTGTCCTGTGTTTATTCAAAGAGTTTCAGAATTCAGTTGGTGTTATTTGAATGGTAAAAACACGGCATTAGAGCTGCGAGTAACAACTGAACATGTGTCCACTAGATATTATTATTTTCTTTTTTGTATAATACTTCAGAAAACATTGAAAAAAACAGGCCTATTTCAATTTCTCAGGGCCCAAGGTGTCATCTTCAAAACACATTCTTTGTCCAAAACACAAGGAGGTTCAATTTGCAATGCTATTAAACAGAGAAAAACAGCAAAAACTCACATTTGAAAATGTGAAACTATCAAATATTTTGAATTGTTTCATTTTCAGTCTTCTTTGGCTTCCTCCTCTGCATGTTTCAGCTCTTCCCTGATTCCAACCCACCTGATTACGATTATCAGCCAGTCAGCAAGCTCTGGTGAAGCCTGATAACAACCCATTCATATGCTCAGGTGTTAGAGCCGATTGATATCTAACACATGCAGGGCAGATTTTAAATTGTCAAAATAGTTGCAGACAAATAATTTACTACTTCTAATACTGTACAACCTGAAGTTTTCCTTGTGTTTCCCGTGTGTTCGCCTGTCTTGACTGTGTTCCTCGGTATGGCTCCCCGCTCTGATTATTCGACACAATCAGCTCATCGCTCCTCCCGCTCGGCCCACCAGCCTCTCATCAGTTCATCAGCCTTCAGGGTATTTACTCTGGCTCTCCAAACCACTCATTGCCAGGTTGTTCTTTCACCTTTATGGATCATCTTGCCATCTGCCAGCCTGCCAACAACCTCTCTGCCATCTCTGCCAGCCACAGTCACGCCTCACTAGCCCGTCACATTCATCCTGCTTCCCCCGCTCCCTCTGGACCTCATTCCCCCATCATCATTCTCTTCCTGGTTGCGATAAAACTAACTTCTTTATAATTGGTTTTCATTCATTGAACTATATGTTACAAAACACAACTTGCAGAAACCTGCTAGAGTTGTTTAATCATTTACATGATGATATCTTGTCATGTACCCAGAAAATCAATATGTAAACAAAGGCATCACAAAGACAGAGAAAAAATCATTGTTATACAACATTTTTGATGTTGTTGTTGACTGTAAAGGTTTCCTGTTTGACCTCTGGCACTGCTAAGAAACAGTTTTTCTATTTAGGGAATCGCTTTTTTTGTCTCATGCAGGCACATGAGTATGGGTGATGAGTGGCTGATGAAAAAAACACATTTCTGCCAGTGGTTTCACAATATTCCACCGATAAACAGGTAGCAGTACAACACCATATTGTGTTCTTAAAGGGAACAATAAGGAGGATTGCTAAGAAAGTAAACAAGGATGTAAACAATGCTGAATTTTGAAAAAAAAAAAAAAAATCTAGATAATTAAAACAACCAGCTCTGCTTTTGTTTTATGAGGGAGGAAATGCTTTCAATGCTGTTGTGAGACCTCAAGAATTCAAACAATGTGATCACATTGTAAATCACCAACACATCCTCACACCTAAACAACTGCATAGATTCTCTGCATTTCTCAATATGACATGTATCACTGTTTCCATAACAACATGGCCGCTTCAGCGTACACAGACCTCGCGGACCTACATTGTGTGATGACAGGTTTTTTTTTTTTACATTTTGCCAAGAAAACTACTTGATTAATGTTAGGCTACAGAAATACTTGGTCTGGCTCAGGCAAGACAAATATGTGCTCAGGTTTTAAGCAAGAAAAATACTTTCGGTAGAAATGAAACAAATCATGGTTTGGGTTCCATATACTATGTCATTTCTGTAACTTAACTGTGACAAACATAACTAATTTACCTGCATAACACACTATGGGACATTACATCCCTACGTTGCTATAATGCACCTGTCACTTTACAACCATCCCTGGCCTCCTTTATATGAACTGGTGGCTCTTTATACCACTATAGCTGCAATACCTATGAAAGCTGCTTAAACTAAAAACCTTACCATGAATCGTTTTGCCCTGCTTGCTGTTCATTTCTATACAGTTGTTTCTCTGAGGAGGGAGCCCAGGAATAACATTTTCAAGCAGAAAACAATTCTAAGATAATCCTGGGTATATGTTTCAATGGCACAGATGAAAAAAAAAGAACATTAAATCCTCTCAAATGTATGTATCTTTGACAATAAAAGGGCCTCTGATTTGATTCACTTGACTGTGAACACTTAACGATGAATATAAAAGGGAAGAGGCGAGAAAACTTGTCAGCAGGATCTTAAAACACAATATTAGTGAGTAAATATTGGTGTGTTTACAAATGTTTTTACATTTTTAATTTTACATGGGCCTGTGATTTACCCCTGTGGACCACCACAGGTTGGAGGGCGGTGAGTGACATGACAGTGAAACTTTGTTTGTGCTGGAAAGTAAGAGGTACAGTACAGTGTCAACACCTCTGTTCTGCATTTTAAGATTTAAAATCATATGGGTTTAGTATATGTCTCTTACAGAGTGCACAGGCAACAGAACATCATAATTACAACACCTAGTGAAGATAATTTACCACAGTGGTTAAGCAGATATCCCCACACTGAAATGTAACTGTTAAAAAATAAATACCGTAAAGGAAAAGTGACAGATCTTCCTGATTCCATCTCCCCGAGGGAGACAAAATCCTGTCTGAACATGACCAAACACTTATCTCTTCATGACACTTAAAACACACAGGCGCCATCCTCTCACGCAATGACTGTCTCTAGCCCACAAGCTTTCCTTCCTGGAACTTAAGATCACATATATTCATTCAACTTCTATCACCCACAGCAGAGGAGATGTTGACAGCCTGTTTAATAGCCCTAATTCGACATGTCACAACTTCAGTATGATGTCCTCGGTACTATATGGTACCCCTGTGAAGTTATAAAGTCACGTGGAAATACACAAATGCACAATATGAGAGTCTATATGAATCTCTCTACTGTGTCAGGCAATGGAATGATAAACAGAGGCAACACATGCATGTCTGGATGGCTATAGGAGGCCTCTTCAGCTACATTTTCAGTGCCGCAGAATTTAAATGTGTTAAAACAATCCTTTTTTTTTTCTCTGCTCCGATTCTGTAGATTAGCTTTCACAGTTGAAAAGGGAAAACATTAAAAGGGAAAATAAGAGATAACAATTTACACTGCAGTCCTACTAGCCCAGGGTTTAAATGTCCAGTGGAACATACAGCTGATGTTTACATTCTATAATGATGCATGATTTCCCTGTTTACTTTAGCCTTATTTCACATTGTCACCTTTTAGAGGCAACGTTAG
This sequence comes from Sparus aurata, assembly GCF_900880675.1. Classification (NCBI taxonomy): domain Eukaryota; kingdom Metazoa; phylum Chordata; class Actinopteri; order Spariformes; family Sparidae; genus Sparus; species Sparus aurata. The sequence goes on from NC_044187.1 coordinate 17,417,176, forward strand.
AGGATCAGATGTTGAGGTACAGTCTTTAACAGGATAATAAAAACTGTGACATACTGGGATAGGGTTAAGAAAGGAGTCATGGGGAGACAGGGGATTGCGGACTGCCAAACAGACAGGAAGTTAGCTAAAATGACTACAACGCTAACAACAGCTTTAAGATTAGGGGAATGGACAAAAAATTTGATTGAGATTCGTGTTGCTAAACTTTTTTTGGGTTGTTTTTTTGTTCTGTCTTTCACTGTTGGTCATCTCAAAACCTCTTGGATTTATCTGGTGAACCTTTAGAACGAGAAGACAGAAGTACAACACTAAACACAACAGTAAATAAAGTGCAGGAGGGCCTCCATCTTAAGCAGCTTCAATGGTATAATAACGCTTGCATATTGTGATTTAGTATGAACATCACACACAATATTCTAATAACATCATAAATGACAACATATCCGTCATGGGAGACATTTCTCTATACTTTGCTGTACTATACTTGTACATTGGTTGGTAATGTAAGTGAGATTTTTAATACAGGCCTTTTACCTGTAATGGAATCATTTTTGATTGTTGTTCTGCTTTAGTTAAATAAAAGATCTGGCCTGTCACAACTGCACTTTTTTCTTGTTTCCAATGGGACCATTTACGGCATTAACACAAGCCTTCAAGACATCTGGGCACTTGAATTTCCAGTGTGTGTGCACATTGCCAAAGGGGACTGCTTCTTTCGTGGTGTCTGGGTTTTCACTGATCCCTTTGTTGTTTTAGCTGGTGGGGCTGTTCATCACAGTGATTTCCATCACTGTAGGTTCTCTTATGTTTATTGTGTGTGGTTCCAAATCAGATAATGAAGGACTTAACTCTCAACTGTAATCTGCAAAACGGTATTCCAGACATTCTTGTTTCCAAACTGCTGAGCTATTGAGTTTTTATACACGAGATAACAATTGTTTCATTAGTCCTTCAAAACCTTTATCCTGGCACAATATTAGATTCTTTTTTTTCTGTGTTTGCTAACTTGAAAACGGTGCAGTGAGAAGTGTAATGAGGGCACTCAAAGTTAGACACTCTAACAAGAAACTTAAATTGTGTTTTGTTTCGGGAAATTAACACAAAGATGAGTCTTGAAATATTCTTATGGTGTTAAAATAGAACAAATCTGGGGAAATGAACATTAAGAAATCTGTTCCCAATTTCATGGATTGTCAAGCAGATGCTTTTGGTTTGAGCTTGGAATCAGAAACCTTCAAAGCAACATAGACCTATTATCTAAAGGTAAAAAATTCCCACCTAGAAGCTGTACATTAACTTGCCATAACATGGTAATAATTCAACCCGACAGTGGATTTTCTGTTTGCCTTTGAGGCGAGATGCCGTGTGGATCTGCAGGTAAAGGAACAGGGCTCCTCTTGGCCTCAGTGTACCTTATTTTTATTCAAAAAATAACATGTAGATGAATCTTAAAGTTTTTAAAACTTTTAACTTTTCAGTCCTTAATTTATATGGGAAAAATCGAGCCTGTGGGCCTGAATAGCATGGTGAAAGTGAGGTTTGTAGGGAAAAGGGTCTATACTCAGACAGAGTCATTTTTCTGCAGCCATTGCACCATTCAATCATTATTTACTTCAGAAAGATAAATTAAAGCAAAAAGTTGTATATTGCCTGTTCAAATAAATGAAACCATCTGAGAAGTTAAGAGGGCAAATGTCTCATTGGGGAAATGGCTAACAAATTTCTGAAACGTGACAAAGAAACTCAACAACACTGCTCCTTTTTAAAGCAATCTTTAACAATGCACTGTTTTTATTTAACATGTTGTTTCTATGTAAAATGTATAGCTATAGCTGTGAAATGTAAAATGAAATAAAAGGTACCTATATAGGTGCTCAAATACAGTACTGAATAAATGTACTCCTGTAACATCACTTATTTATGTTAAGCGTTTTTTGTGTATGCAGTACAGGAAAAGAAATGTGGCATTTCCTCCCTGTCACTATCAGTATTATCAACATTTTAATCTTAATATTTAGAGCACTTTTCACATTTATTACAGCGCTGAACCGACTTCATCATACTTTGAAGTCGATCTAAGTGGTGTCTCTCAGTCGTTATCACTTTATCAGTATGACGACTTCATGTCATGTTTTTTTCCCCTTCTTAAATCAGTGTTAGGGCGATACAGAGAGGAGCATGTGTGTGGAGCAAACTTCCAAACCATGTAATTAACGATAAGAGGGGCCCTTACCCTGCATGCTCTCTTTTTTTTACTTTTGAAGATTTCTTCAAACACATAGCTCTGCGTGTTTTACTGGATGTGATTGGCTGTCACAGGATGTTACCATATATAAATGCCATCCATGTTTGAGATGAAGTAGATTGCTTACCCTAACCGAGGAGACACATCTTCAGTTTCTCTCTGCACGAGGAAAAAAAAAGGTGAGATGGACTTTTCACATGGAAACAATTCAGCACTGTGGTATTATAGCTCCTGTAGCCAGTTATCTATGTTATCATCTTAGCTTTAAAAATGGTTCTTATGTTGCAGGGAAATTAAATGAAAATATATATATCATCGTCATATATCATCGTCATCATCATTCATATATATATATATAATTCCATCATTTTCCGTAGGAACAATCATGATGAAGCTCTTTGTGTGCATGATGTTCCTGCTGGTCACTACACTGGCTGCTCCTGTAAGTGTTTCTTAAACATGATGTGTCAGTAAGTCTCCAATCAGATCCAGTTTAATGATTTTAAACAGTTTTTTTCTGGAGGGAAAAAATACAAAAAGCCATTTCGTAATTTCTCTTGTTTGATTTGCAGGTTCCAGGGAGTGAAAGCGAGGAAAAGGTAGGACATTTTACTTTTCTTTTCTTTTCTGTGAAGTTGTTGTGTCTGTCTGCCTTCAATGGCATGTCTGAGCATGTTTTTGTCATGTCATCAGCTGTACAATCTGATAGATGTCTCACAGAGAGATGATAATTGACTTAATTGTGGAGCATGTCTGGAGATGTCTGGTATTTCTTCAGCAGGTTGCGGCGCATGCTAATGAGGCCCTGAGGTGGATGGAGATGTACAGGATGTTTCAGCAGCAGGTAGTGGGGGTTTATTGTAGTTCCACCCAAAACAATTAAAATAAACATATATATATTTAAATCAATTGCTCGACAATTCAGATAGTTTGGCATTAATCATTTATTATAATCCTTAATCTGTATTTTTTCAGGGTGTAGTTGGAAACCCCTTCCTTCCTGCTGCTGATGCTCCTGTAAGTTTATGTATTTATTTATTTATCGGTTTATTTGACTCGGAGGATACATGTAGGCATTGTTTTATTTAACCAAAGCAATATTATGTAACTTTTTAACCTTAAAATAACAGCTTCTAAATCATGTTGATGAATAAGTGTCTTGTAAATGGGTGAATGGCGTCTCTGTCAGAGCCACTCGGCCATCGATCACTTGTTTTTGCTTTATGTAACTTCAGTAAGAGAGTAGCCAGTCAGTTACACAATAGTAAACATGTGATAAGATGATAGTGTGCACATATAGTAGGGCTGCCTTAATAGCTAAACAAGATTACATAAATCGAAAGCACTTCAGTTTAGTCTTGATGGTCTTGGCCAGTTTTCTGATATGTACCCCAAATTTTAATTAAGGTCCACGATGACACCTAAATATTTGAACACATTTACTTTCTCTAATTCCTTCTGACCAACACTTGCTGTAAAACCGTCACATATTTTTTGTTGTGGAGTCTTTGTCAACATATAAATGATTGCATCATCAGCAAACACTTGACACCCAACCTCTTTAGAGCTGTCTGGTAGCTCGTTAATGAATAAGCAAAAGAGAAGTGATCCCAGAATGGAACCTTGTGGTACGCCGGATTTGCAATTTCGAATGGCCGAAAAACAATCATTTTGAAACATTATTCCTAGGATTCCAGATTTGATGTGGACCAGCTGAGAGATAGCTGGGGAAAGTTTTGCTTTTTTGAGTTTATTCACAAGTTACTAATGAATCACAGTGTCACACACAAAAAACTGCTCTTTCTTCTTTGCCATCATATATTTCTATCCTATCTTGTTGTAATTTCATATGACTATAACATAATCTATACTTATAATAACTGAAGTTTTTGTGTTACTAAGTCATTCATTTTTAATTTGTCTAGGCTGATCCAGCTGCGGCCGCAGTGGTAAGCACACATACTGCGCTGCAACATCTAAACTGTCAATACTAGTCCCCCTGTTTAAGTTAAAAATGCTTTATTTATGCAGGTGGACGCTGCAGCAGCTGATTTCGCCCCTGCAGCTCCTGTTGTTGCTGGAGATGCGTCAGATGAGGAGGCAGAGGTGAGCAGACAACTTCACACCTAACAGAGACAAAAATAAACAGATAGATTTCTCTTTGTGAATATATTTCTCCCTGTATGGAGCGATATCTTTTTCCAAAATGCAAAGTTCAGTAGTTTATGTACTAATGTACTGCTATGCACGGAGCTATTCCTGCTGAAGGTGACACAATACAATATGATTTGTCTTGCATGAACAGCAAAAATGTCATTGAAGTTGAGTTGAAAAAAAAGGCGTAAAAACATCATACAGGCAGCAAAGTAGTACTCACATATTCATAAAAGGAAACACGTCATCTGCACTTAGTTTCTGTTCAGGGCTTTGCTTTAAAAATAGCTGCAGTGATTTTGTTGCAGCACAAAAAAACTTAAAGATATTAAATCCAACAGTTAAAAAAACAAAGAATCATCTCTTGTGTTGATCATTTCCATCAAAGCAGTAGGCCACAACAGTGACCATGACCTAAGATCTAAAGGATCTAATTGGAATTTAACCATCAGTAACTGTTTATTTACACCTGTTCTTGTTTCCCTTTTTGTTTGCATGATGTGACCTTTAACATGAGAAAGAAAACCTGCATACATGCGGAGAGGGCCCCAAACTAAATCTTTCCAGTGTTTAGACTTTCTGTTAAATGTGTGTAATCTCCAAAAACACACTTATATTATACAGTAGTTAGTGTCACTTCTTTTTGTTTCAGTGGATAACCAAATGTACCTGTAATTTATGCAAGACAAATCTAAGTCATTGTCTTTCCATCTGCTTGGCGCAGGAGGGCAACGCTGCCCCCAAAGCTGCTGGTGCTGCCCCCCTCAACTCTGACGAAGTAGAGGAGGTCGAGGAGGCGGAGGTCGCTGAGGCTGAACCAGCTGTGGTCGAAGCGGCACCGGCACCAGCAGAGCCGGCAGCGGAGCCTGTGGCAGCTGTCGAGCCGGCTGTGGTTGATGTCCCTGTGGATGCTGTGCCAGTTGATGCTGCTGCTGCTGTGGATGTGCCTCCTGTGGATGTGGTCCTTGTCGATGTGGCTCCCGTTGACATGGTTCCCATTGACGTGGTTCCCGTCGATGTGGTCCCAGTTGACATCGCCCCTGTTGATGTCGCCCCTGCTGCAGCCGATGTCCCTGCTGCTGTTGATGCCGTTACAGCTGATGCTGCAGCAGCAGATCCTGCTCCACTGTAGATATTCCTCTTATTGCCAGCCTAAGGCTCCTGTGTTAGCAGTTAGCACAATAGCTGCTAACAGTGATGAATCTGCAGCACAAAATGATAAAAAAAAAAAAAAAAAAGAAGAAGCTGTGGCATATTGAATAGAGAAATTGTAAAAATGTGAAAAAAAAAACTGTACTGCTGACAACAAGGATTTTTTAAGTTTTCTTCTGATGATTATAAATGTTTGTAACAGCAAACGATCATCAGAGATAAGATTGGTATTTTCAGTTATTATTAATGTGCCTGTGCTCAGGTCCGATCACATATATCAAATCACATATAAATACATTACCTCATTGTGTTCCGTCCTGTGGTCTTTCTGTCACTCGCTTCAAAATCAAATCTAGCAAAGATTTTTAAGACAGCAGGTGCTGCCGGTCGTACCGTTTTTGTCAAAAAGGGGTCACTAGAATCAACAAAAACTTAAATTTTCATGTAGTTACTTCAAGCAGCAGAAGTAAAAAGTGTGTTTTTAGTTTACAATTGGACAATTTAATTTACAATGGAAACTGAAAAAGGTTTAGCCTTTTTAACCTTTATCTTCTTTCTGTCTTTAATTTGCGGTTCTATGCGTGAAATTCAGTTTTGACTGATGAGACATAATTTCCCAAAAAGTGATATAGTGGAACAGTGTGACACCTTGTATTAAGTGTTAAGTTACTTATTAGAGAAAAATCTTCGTACTGCCAAATAATGCATCCACCGCTTTTTCCCGTTTCTTTTCAGACACTTTCGGGTGAAATGATGTTATCAGCTCATGTTCTGGGCTGTTTTGACTCAACATTGACAATTCCATGTATGTGACAGTGGACACCTGTGTTTTTCTTATGTCACATGTCAAAATGTCTGCTGTGTAATGAAAAAAATAAAGGCACACTATCTGAGACATACATTTGCTGGTAGTGCATTATTTTTTTGACATGCAGCTGGGGCAGCCAGGGATTAGAACCAGTGACCTTCTGATCTGACCATCACGCCACCTTGCTCTACCTCCTGAGCTATAGCAGCCCAAATTTGTTAATAGTTTGAGGGAAGAAATTTGCAGGATTTTACTGTTACAACATAAATGAGGTCATAAGGTCCCCAAAACACCTAGAAAAAGGTGGCAGGGTCCGCCAGAACAGTATGAAATCTTGTTGCTGTTTAAGGTAAGTGTGTTTATTTAGCCATGGAAACGGACAGTTTGTTTATTTAGTTTGGTTGGGCATAAAAAAAATAGTCATCGAAGATACATTTTGACTAGTAGATTTACAAATAAAAAACAAGCACAGGAGGACAGCAGAAATATATGAATACAACAATGCACAATTTACATTCAACATTACACACTCGTTACATACTGTACATGCAAAGACGTTTCTCAGGTGTAAAGTTATTGAAGCCTGTCGCATCAAGACAACTGAGAAAAGGTTGCCATATCAGAGTGTACCGCATCATCTCCATCTTAATAACAGACAGCATATCCCCTATCCACTGTGCAAATGTTAGAGGAAGTCCTGGGAAATCTTGTCAGAAGACTGCAGACACCACTTAAGCCAACAGGGAGTGCCAGTGAACCACAGGACGCCTGCAGCACACAGGGGCAGGAGGATCCCCCTGCTCCACTCAACTGACAGAGGTTCAGATTTAATTTCACTCTCACGATTCTCATTCAAGAGAAAGGAGCCTGATCCGACTGATCTGAAATCTGTAATACCCCGGCCGGCACAATATAATAGGATCAGAGCTGAGAGTGCTGACTGAGCAGGAGCGACCAGTGTGTGTGTATGTGTGTGTGTTTGTGTGAGACTAAATCCTCTGCTGTTCCGCAAATGGTCAGGAAAATTACAGTCTGTTGCAGATAAAGAAAAAAAAAAAAGGCGCCAACACAAAATGTTTTTCTGTGTCCTGGACCATCACTAACGGGTCACTGAGGGTTGTCCAAACTTCACTTCAGCGTATCTCATCTCCCACCAGAGTGGACAAATATTGAGGATGAGTGACTTTGCCTCTCCTCTTCTCAGCCAACTCTAATCCACAAATCCTTATCAGGGTCACTGAGACTCTATGACACAGTTAGTTAGACTCAATGCTTATGGGTGACACTTGTGTAGCTACATTTTGATATTTTTTTGATTAGCATCTGATGATTGGTGCTATAAATCTGCTGCTGCTGTGAGTGGCCAGTTTTTTTCTGATTTTAATAAAACTACAAAAGGATTTAAGAAAAATGGACTTCACGTTACAATAACAAGCAGAAAAGGTAAGTTACATGAAATGTATGCATCATCACCATTACAATGTGGAAACTGTAGCATAAGCTGTTTTTGCGACCATACAGAGGGACACATTTAAACTGTACTGTACTCTCGGATCCCATACATTACTTAAGAAACAAACAAATTCAGAACTAATCCAATTTACATGCTGCGGAAAAAAAATCTATAAGAATTGTTAATCGATCAGATTATAATGCATAATTTATTAACTTACATGTGTTACAATTTTGTGATGTTGTTCAATAAAAAGGGAATAGGTCTGTTTTAAAAAAGCAAGGGTCAGCCATACAAAAGAATCGATGAATATCTCTTAAAGAGGTGAGCTTGTGGAATAGTCTTAGCAAGGAATTAAGATCGTGTAGTTAACTTTGCAAAAAGTGTTTTAAAAAAAGGTGGTATGCAAATATTTTGTGTCTGAAGAGTTTTGTTCAGGTTTAGCCTACTAAGATATGAGCTGCTTATGATGTGTTAAAGGGGTCTGTAACAAAAGCTTAAACTTTATTCTTACACCTTTTCGGTCAATATAATGTTTTGTGTTGTCTTTGTTTTTAATTTGTTTATTCATTTCTATGTGCACATGTTGTGGGAAAATTGTAAGTGATGACCAAAATAATAGAGTGAGAGCTGAACACGTACTACAGTTTTTCTCCATTCATCTGCTGCAGAACTGTGAACCTTACAGATTGCCAACGTACTAATGCAGTGATCACAACTTAGAATGAATTCACTTATGGTTTCTGGTTCTCTTGATATTGTACAGGGGGCATTAATAAGTCTTCAGCTTCTGCTTCTTTTCACACAGCTGATTATTTTAACTGTTTTGCAGTATTTAAAATACAGTTTATGACCAAGGACTATACGGACAGAAGGTGTGGGGTGGATTAAAAGAGTAACATGGCATAAAATAAGTTTTTCTGTATTGGCTTCAGAGTGGTTGGATGCACTGTTTTCCTTGTAGCTCTCTTCAGAGAAACATTTTTTTCTTATCTCGTTGCAGGGTAAACTGCTGCCATGACCACTTCAGCCACCCCGCTCCACCTCGCTGTGCCACCTCACAATGCACCACAACTCGCCACGGACAGTGAAGAGCTCAGCGAGGACGACCTGTGAGCAAAACTCTCAAACAGAGAGCTTACAATGCACTACGGAGAGGACTTAATTAGTTTTATATGTAACACATTGTCTTTCTTTTAGAGGGGCACCGCAATCAACTCCTCATCATCTGTTCAATGTGAATAACAGCAATAACAATGAAGAGTGAGTATGGCTGTAACTCTGAGGAGATAAGTGTAGCCCTTGTAAAACACAGTTCCTATTATGATGTATGGCACAAAATCATTAAATGTGTTAATGAATCTTTTTTTCCAGGGAGGAAAAGGAAAAAAAGAAAAAGGAGAGGAAAGAACAGAAGAAGAAGGAGAAGAAAGAGTAATTCTGATATATTACAAAACCGTTTTATTAACATTGCTCGATAGAATATTTAATGCTTGGTGTTCTCACTGCACGTTACAGGAAGAAGGAGCAGGAGCAGAGGGAAAAGGAGGAGAAGGAAAAGGAAGAAAAGGAAAAGAAGGAAAAGGAAGAGAAGGAGAAGAAGGAGAAGGAAGAAAAGGAGAAGAAGGAAAAAGAAGAGAAAGAAAAAAATAAGTAAGAGCATCACTCCAAGAAACTTCCTCAATGCACCTTTTCGAATTCTCCCTCTGATGTGTCCTTTCCATTTTCTTTTCTCTGTTTTCATAGGCCCAAAGAGTTATTTGTCATTAATCCTGCTGGGAGTTTGTATTACAACTGGCTGTTCATCATCACAATACCAGTCATGTACAACTGGACCATGATCATAGCCAGGTGACTTCTACAAAACCACTGATTCTTTTTCAGCCAAACATTTTTCCTGCTGGTCAAATGTTCATTTCACTCCCTTCAGCACCATTAAGTGTCATTCATATCCTATTTTATATGACACTGTTACAAATGGTTGCAATTTAAGCAGCAGTCTGAAACTGTGCAGAGAAATTGGTCTTTCAAAAGCTGCTGGCAAAATTTTGATTAAGACACAAGAGGCAAACACATTATTTTTCATGCAAATAAAAAGTCAGTGTGCTGGGAGCTCTTCTCTTCTCGTCTCTCGTGCTCACACACCTGTTTACATACATGCATGAGCCTCAACATCCATAGATGCCTCACGTCTCACAAAACCTGCTACGTAAGCATAATAAACAGCTGCTCTTTTACAAAACACACTCATGGCTGTTCGTCTCCTTCTCCAGGGCTTGCTTTGAGGAACTGCAGCATAACTTCCTCATTTACTGGGTTATTCTGGACTACAGCTCAGACCTAATCTACCTGGCCGATATGTTCTTCAGGACCAGAACAGGTAAAAATAAAAAAACGTTGATCCAGGGCCTGCAGAGAAGCTTTAAGATGTATGCAAAATAAATAAGTCACATTTTCCGTGTTCATCCCCCCATGAAGACATCATCAAAAGCAGCAGTTCATTACAAGGTCCCTGATGTGATTTCGACTTAAGCGGTTGGGAAATAAAATCCGCAGTCTGTGAAAAGAATGCTTTCTAAACCTCTGGTGAAACCAGCATGAGGCTTCAGTATTATGCTTGAGTATTTCCTAGCTAGAGAGTTTTAGGCACAATTATTCCTGTCTGTTTTTTTCTGTTCCTCCACTGCTGCGTTACGAGGAAAGACAAAACACAAAGAGACACTTTTCTCCTAAAAGACTGAAACTGCAAGATAAGCACCTAATTTATTTAGACTGCTCAAGTGTTATTTATTAGCTTCACCTGAACTTGCAAATCCAGTAACTACAATTTAGGATTGCCTCCCCCAACACAATCCCCCAGCGCAGTTTTTAACATTTTTATACAGACAGTACGGAGGAGGAGAATGATTACAGAGAATGAGAAATGCTTCAGTGTACGTTTGGGCTCGCGGTATCGTGTGTAGAGTAGATATAAAATAATGTGGACCTATTCTTAAAGCCCTTCCAACACATCTTTTTACAGGGCAGCAGTAGCTCAGGGGCGGCAGTAGCTCAGTCGTTAGAGACTTGGCTTTGGGACCGGAAGAGGTGCCAGTTCACTTCCGGGGTTACTGCCGAGGTGCCTTGAGCAAGGCACCGAAACCCCTGTGTGCTCCCCGGACGCCTGACATGTGTGTTTATACTTAGAATGTGCAGCTTGTGATAGGTTAAATGCAAAGGACAAGTTTCAGGTGTGTTTGCATGTTGAATGTAAAAAATCACCGACAAATAATGTTTCTTCTTCTACAGTGCTGATAAAAAAAAAAAAGTTTCTTTGTTTTACAGAAGTGAATCATAATCATAATGCATTTTTTGTAGGACACTGACCAACAGTAAGAGGAGAACCAATCTTTACAAATTGATCTAAATTCTGAAGATGTGCAAAACATGACATTTTAGTTTGAATGGTGATCATCTGCGTGTATTCAAGGGGTTATTATAGCAGTGACGATCAACCTTTCTCTCTAAACTCTGTACTCGTTTGAATGCAGGTTACCTTGAACAAGGCCTGATGGTGAAAGACGAGAAGCTGCTCAGGGATCGCTACGTGTCCAGCTTCCAGTTTCGTCTCGACTTTGTCTCCATGCTACCCACTGACATCTTGTATTTGTACTACGGCCTTGACTATCCAGAGATCCGCCTCAACAAGCTGCTGAGAATCGGCCGCTTGATGGAGTTCTTCACGAGGACCGAGACTAAAACCAACTACCCCAACATCTTCCGCATCGGAAACTTGATCATGTACATCCTCATTATCATCCACTGGAACGCTTGCTTCTTCTTTTCTTTCTCCAAATACATTGGATTTGGCGCAGATGATTGGGTTTACCCGGCTCTGGATGACCCTGATGAGCCCGCGTTCGGGGAGCCCATGAGGAAGTATTCCTTCAGCCTCTACTGGTCCACACTGACTCTGACTACCATTGGAGAAACTCCACCACCAGCCCTGGACTCAGAGTTTTTCTTCCACGTTGTTGACTTCTTAGTCGGGGTCTTGGTCTTTGCCACCATTGTTGGAAATATCGCCACCATGATCTCCAATATGAATGCTGCACAAGCTCAGTTTCAGTCTCGGATTGACAACATTAAGCAGTACATGCAGGTAAATTCCTCTCTTACTTCCATTCAAACAGCTTGAACAAGAATCAGCATGCATGTGTCTTACCCTAAACTCTTTTTCCTTTCATTATAGGTCCGAAAGGTCAGCAAGGATCTTGAGTTGCGGGTAATCAAGTGGTTTGACTATCTGTGGAATAATGGCAAGGCACAGGATGAGAGAGAAGTGCTGAGGTATCTGCCAGACAAGCTGAAGGCTGAAATCGCCATCCAAGTCCACATGGACACGCTGAAGAAAGTTCGTATTTTTGCAGACTGTGAGGCAGGCCTGCTGATTGAGCTGGTGCTGAAGCTACGTCCACAGGTGTTCAGTCCCGGAGACTATATCTGCAAGAAGGGCGACATTGGCCGTGAGATGTACATCATCAAAGATGGAAAACTTGCGGTTGTTGCTGATGATGGTGTCACCCAGTTTGTCGTGCTGGGGAGCGGAAGCTATTTTGGTGAGATCAGTATCCTGAATATTAAAGGCAGCAAAGCAGGCAACCGGCGAACAGCCAACATCCGCAGCATTGGATACTCAGACCTCTTCTGCCTGTCCAAGGACGACCTGATGGAGTCACTTTTAGAGTATCCAGATGCCAAGGGGATGCTAGAGGATAAAGGCAGGCAGATCCTGATGAAAGATGGGCTGATAGACTTGGACCCAGCAAACATCATGCCTGAGGCCAAGGAGCTGGAGGAGAAAGTCAATAGATTGTACAGCACGATGGAGCTTATGCAGAGCAAGCTGAAGAAAATTCTGGGAAAATACAAAGTGACTGACAAGACTCTCAGGTGTCGCATTGCTGATCTGGAGCGCCAGACGGGAGAGGAGGTAGAAGACGAGGATGAAGAGGAAGGAGAAATGAAGAAGGAAGAGAAAGAGGCGGAGGGGGAGAAGAGGGAAGAAGGGAAAGGAGATGAGGAGGAAAAGGAAGAGGAAAAAGATGAGGAGGCGAAGGATGAAGAAGGAAAGGGTGAAGAGGCACAAGAAGAGGAGAAAAAAGACGAGACTACAGAGGAAGATAAAAAATAAACCCATAGTTTATGTATTACCATGAGCACTTATTGTCTAATTAGTTACAATAGGATCTCTTTCTTTTCTTATTGGACTTGGTTCTTAAGGGAAAAGTTCAACCAGCAATTATTAAAATTTAGTTGTAATCTACTCACACTGACACCAATAGAAAGTCAGGTGATGTTTCATAGTCCACAAAACATTCCTGGAACTTCACAGCAAAACAGCGTTCATGTAAATATTGTCTTTTAAAATCAATTTTGGATCTCTGGGTTTCCTGAGCCTTGGAGCCTTGGATTACATGGGCCCAACTGTATGTAGATACATGTAGATGATACATCACCTGACGTTCCATCGGCACACGGGTGGGTAGATAATGACTGAATTCTCACTTTTAGTTGAATTAATCCTTTAAATGACTGACAGATGAATAAAAAACTGCAAAAAAACAAACAAACACTAGAAACTGGATACCACTTGAACTGGTCTTTAAAAGGTATTGCCATTGTATATATTATAAAATTAAAGACAGTATTTCAGTGGACAAATATTGCCAATGACAATATTGATATTCAATCCAAATAAAATATTGGCTTCAGATGTCCTATTTATTGTGATTTTCATGACTAGACTGTGCACAATAACCTTCCTAAGCTTGCAGTATACACTGGTGTCCACACGAGGATAGTAAATAGCAAGAATTTAAAGGTAATCACATGACATACAGTAGCTCTGCAGTGTAATAAAATGAAGCGCTGTCTGAACTAAAGGTTACCAATCACTGGTAATAAGGGTGATTAAAGCAGAGGAAAAGGTTTCTGCAAGGCAATTTGTTTTCATAGCACATGTTCAGTGCTACATGAGGACTTTATGAATTGGATTATCTGAAAGTAAGCAAGACAGGTTTTTGAAAAATGTTTATGAATGAAAAAAATGTACCTCATATAGAGAAGCCACAGTGAGCAAATGTCAGCAGCGAAGAAAGAAAAAGGCACTACAGTGATATGTGTGACCTTTACCACCAAGAAGATGGCTACAAAACTTCTTTAAAGTCAATGAGCTCATTCAACGTTTACAGCACTGCAGCAGTGAAAATGACTCTATTTCAAAGTGTTGAGGCGTTTTCTCCTCAGCTGAATCTAAAGGTGAGTGTGTGTTATAGCTGAAATAAATAATTCAGAATACATTCATTATGAGAAAACAAAAAATGACAACTGCAGTTGGGAAAATCACAGGGTTTGTATACCTGTCTGGTTTTGAGCTAAACTGCTCAAAGCAATGAGAAGAAAAGAGCTGACTTAAACTGAAAAGTGTTTCGGCTTGAAGACAGAGGCTTTCAAGGAAAATCAGATGCGTTTGTTTGTTTTTGTGTGTGTGTGTGTGTGTGTGTGTGTGTGTGTATGTGTGTGTGTGTGTGTGGCACTTGGCTTCACATCACTGACCATATTTGATTTGTTTTTGCACAGAAAGGATGTATAGAAAACATTTTCACGCCTACAAGCTCACAAATCTTCCTCACCTGTCAGTAATTACCTGTACACATACATCACCGAAAACAGAAAGCCAGACGCCAGCGAGAACAAAAAAGAAACGCTCTCCTCTAAATAAGCAGCCGAACCTGATGCTATTGATTATCTTTGGTGTTCGTCTCCTAGCACTGGTAACTACAGGTGGCACACGCCACTAACACGCTCTAATGCAGTAATCTATCACTGATAAGCCAAACCGAGAAGAAAAGCAACCAATTTGTGATAACAGGTGTGCATCACATCCTGAGTCACTCGTATGTGCCCATTGTGACGAAATCTGTTTGTGTTGAGTTCTCTCTTTCCACTATATAGAAGAGGCAACGGTAAAAATTACTGAGGATGTCCAGGTGTGTTATGAGTCTTTTAAATCTCACACATTAAAAGTACATCTGGTTTTATGGTTGGACTGCGATTAACAAAGATTATCATAATTGTTTGTGATGTTGAGAAGTCTTCCCATTATCGATTGCGGGTAAAAAGTGTGTGAAACGAATCCCAAACCTTAAAATAACTGATTGACCGTGATATAAAATTAAGAAAGGCTGCATATCTTCACATTGGAGAAGCTGGAACCATTTATGTCCCGTTAGAATTGCAGGTAGGTGGTTGAGGTGAGTGGTGGATGTACACTACTAAGAGCAGGATTTTGACTTTAAAGACCAAAGCTTGTGTCTGTTATCACTGCAGCACTGTGGTTTTGTTTTTTATAAACAGTCTAATAAGCATGTTGTGTCCCAAGTCACTGTGGACTTTTTCCATAGTGAAATTAGACCAAGATATTTCCTGAATCTAAAACAAGTGCTGGGAGTGCTGTAGTATTAACTGAATACTGTGTTGCGAGATTTCATCCCACCCCAGTTGTCAGAATAGATGTAGGCATTGCACCATCTTGGATACCACTGATACTCTATGTTTCTATCTCTCTAGATTTCAGCTTCACATTTCAGTTGTTATTTTTTGGGGTGTCAGTGCTGTGCTTATTATCTGATAAGGTTCTGTCATAAAACCACACGGTAAGGGTTCGGAAAAGATTCAGTTTTGGACTAAAACACCTAGTTGTGTCAAATTACTTGTGAAAAATGACGTCTTGTTAAAAAAACGGTTTTGGTGCCGACAAAAAGATGCTAAATCTCTGATGGTCGTAAAAAATTCTGAGTTTTATTGCCGTCAAGATGGCTGTAAAATGCCCTAATGGTGGCTAAAATTCCCTGGTTTTGTCTGTTGTCTTAAACATTGTCCGCTCCCTTGGCAGCCGTTTTACAAAGAAACGCTGAGATGACTCAATTGTTGGGCCACAATGATTGATGCAAAATTCCACAATGGTAACCGTGGAAATTACCTAGTTTTTGCCAATTGAAATGGGAAGCGAGCAAAATTGTGTTCATCAGTGGTCATTTGCTTAATAGCCATCTTGCTCAATGCAAAAATTACCTGGTTTTGGTATCTTGCTTGGCAACTGTCAAGATACCAAAACCAGGTAATTCTCTCTTCCAAATGCTAAAAATGACAAGTTTAATTGCCACAAAGATGGCAGGAAAATGCCCCAAAGTCTCATAAAAAATATATATATATTATATATATATATATATATAAAATATATACATATATATATATATAACACACGCACAGTTTCCCTCTCTTCCAAATACCAGGTCTGATCCTTTATATCCTTTGCTTTCACACTCCACATAGTATAAATATTAATGTCTCATTCTCTGTGTTGTAATGAACTCGGCTGTGATAGCCAATGGAATTGTCTTGGTAGACCGGGTGCAGTGAAGTGATTGAGTGCATGTCATTTATCCCGGGGAATGCCACTTATTAGGCTGATTTCCCGGAGGAGATATTTCTCCGTGGGATTCGGAGCCAGGGGGTCTTAGCTGTATTGAACAGTATCAGCGCAGACAATCATCAAGAAGATTCATACGTTAGCTAATGTAAAAGACATGTAGACGAGAAGTAAAGCAGTTTTTTTTTTCATTTATTTTTGTTTAGGCTACATTGGTCAGGGACTGTTTTCAGCTGTGGCTTAATGCACATTTGATTCTCTACTGAGTATTTACAACAGCAGGAGGGTTTATGAGGATTTGACTGAATATAAACTACAGTGTGGATGGTTTTGTGTGTTCGGCCAACAAGGACCTCCACTGTACGTCACACGGGAGCAAGATATTTCAGGCTTGGCTGCAGAGAAGGTTTTTTTTTTGTGGGATTAACATATTGTTGGTTTTGGTCTTTTCATGGGATTGCTGACAATAACAAGCACATTGAGTATTACAATTAGTTATCCATTCATGCCCATCAAGTACTCCCTGAAGTACTAATCTGGGGTACTTTTACCTGAGTGTTTCAATTTAAACTTCCACTTAATTCCTCTGATACAACAGATTTCTCCATAATTATTATTGAATATAACTTTTTACTAGACATTAGACCACACACACACACACAAGCACACACACGCACAAAGACAAACGCTAAATTAAACTATTCAAAGAGCAAATTTGAAAGGATTAAGAAGTAAAACAACAGAACAGAGAACTTGAACATATTCACATTCTCCTTGGTAAGGCTGCCTGGCAGCTACTGATTAACCTTTGCCTCTCAGGTAGGAACGTTTGACACCTCCTTAATTAAAAGAGGCAGTTTAGTCTGTTTTATTCAGTCCTAGACACCAGAGGGGGAATTTAACCTGTCTAAGCTCGGCATGTAAAGATTCAAGTTGGCTTACGTTGTCTCTGGATTTGGCAGTTATTACAGAGATTACAGTTTAACCGGAGCCCTTACGTCGATATTGGATGACTCTGCACCTCAGGAATTTTCTTAAGGTTTATTTTTTGAAGATTAGGTGAGAGGAGGGAAGGGAGAAAGTGGGAATTAAAGGCAACAATCATCTGCAGACATACGCAAACCCTGGGCATTAAGATTCATGGTCAACACTTTGTTCCTCATATTCTTTATCTTATCTTTAACGGCTGTTTCAGTTTCAAACACTATACATAACTTAACCCTACTTTACCATCACTATGACCTTTCCCTAACTTTAATAATACCATAGATTGATGAAATTCAACAGAGTTTAGGCTCAGTCCCCAACAAAACAATGAAATATCTATAATTGGACAACCCTCCAGACCCTCGTGAGTCAATAGTTGCTGTCAATGTCATTTATGTAAACAGACACAACGTGTTCAATATGCTGACTGTGGCAATCCTGGTGTCATTATAATGTTTTTTTTGCAATAGCTGATGGAGATTCAAAAAAGCAGGGAAGCCATTCACAACTTCACATGATCAATCAAGTCATCAAATAAAAGTTGAACACTGCTTAATTACCGGGCCACTAGCTGTGTTTTATAGGGTTAACATTTGCAGCCTGTGCTCCCACCCTGCCAGTCTGCACTATTAGAGGAGTGGTACCAACAGCAGCAACTTCTCTGATGGACTTATACCATCAGAGGGGAATCCTGAATGACTGAACATTGAAATACAGGGAATATAGAGATGTATATAAGAAACAGATTGCATAAAAATAGATTTCTGTTGTGTGTTTTTTATGGAAAACTATAAAACATATATATATATATATAGATATACATATATATATATATATATATATATATATATATATATATATATATATATATATATATATGTATATATATATATATGTATATGTATATATGTATATGTATATATGTATGTATATATATAAAACAAATATGAAAACTAAATATGCAAATTACATAGTGGCTTTTATTATGCTGTAAGACAGTAAAGTGATGTGTTCAGTTGGTTGTCGGTGGAAATATTCACATGAAAGAAGAAGAAGTGCAAGAAGTTACACAGAAGAAGTTGTACGGTTGCTTTTGCAATACCCACATCCCAAAGATAGTAATTGTATTGCAGTATATCTATCAGTACAGTACATTCACTATTTTTCTCCTCATAAAGCTGCAACCTGTAAAAATGCTGCTGTTAATAAATCAGCGCTAATTAACCAGTAATATATGTATGAATGTAACAATGAAAGAACTGACCGGAGGAAAAGATCTGTTCAGGAAAAAATTGTCCTTCGGTCCTTGAAACCAGGAGTAGTATGTCTCAGGAAGGAGGCTGTTAGTGTAAGCCTGCCATTCGCCTACTCTTTCAGTCAGCATTCTCCTCCCTTTTGGATATCTGTTGCTATTTTGCAAAGGCACCACGCGCTGCTGCCCTGGGCTTCTTGCCGCCCAAGACGAGTGTGATTGTTTCAAAGAACACAAACAGGCCGTAAAGTTTTTGTTTGTCTCCTCCACCTGAATGATGGGTTCAGCCTGACCTTTCTCCAACCGTCAGCGCTCTAAAACAAAGCGTGAAGATGGGTCTGCCATGACAAACTACCAGATCATTAACCCTTCACTCCTGTCATTAATTCAGTGGAGCTGTATTGACATTGACTGCCAATAATCTGCCATACCCTCTCCCCCAGGTCTCACAGATCACGGAACAGTAACGTTCTATGTGGGAAATTCAAGTATGCCTCTGGTGTGACGAAACTGATGCCTGCTGATTGGTGTCAGTGTGAACGTATGGTATATTTGCACAGCAAAGGGAACATATTTATAGAGATGGAACGTGAACTCTATTACTTTCTCCATATGCTGCTGTTGTGCAAAACATTTCCACATATTGGCTCATCATTATAATAACGCTCAGGATGTCAGTAGCGCTTTCTTCTTGTGAGAGTAGCAGTTGATATTCACTGACAATTGCAACGAGTTTCCTTCAGGCTCTATGTGACAGTTATAGACTCCAGTCTTGTCCATGCTTACACATGCAGAGGGTGTCTTTGGAGCAACAAAAGGTCAGTCCATCTGCATTGGGAGTACCTTTACAACTACACTCGTTTTAAATGAGGTTACGACAAAACTGTCCTGACTGTGAAATGTTTTAGTAGCACAAACATGCCCTCTGACGACCTTTAATTGATTAGTGTGTGACAGTGTGTTGGCAGTCAATACTCACACACTCACTTTGCAAAAAGTACAATATGCTACAAAGTGAAGCTTTCACATGATATTCTGCTTAGTAATGTAATGTTCAGCTGTTAATGTCTGAGATGAGGGCTAATGAAAACATAATTCAGAAGCAATGCTCCTTCATTAGCAAATAAATTGCTGTCCCAGGTTACATTTTACAATTGATCAAAGTAAATAGCCCGGAGCCCTGACACGAGGCCGGACACACCACAGAGGCAGCTGCGAAACAACATTGCAGCTGAAGCTACGTAACTGCTGCCCTCGTCGTTCTTTTTATAGGAAATATGCAATGGGAGATGTGCAAAATATGACATTTCATGTCAAAGTATTTAATTACAAAAAAAAAAAAACAACCAAGTGTGCAACACCCACATAACAAAGCCGCTGACAGACAACGAGCCCACAGCACCTCATTAAGCAGAGCAGCCGGGGCTCAAGACTGGTGAAAATATAAATCCCATGTAAAGGATGCATTTTTGTCTGGTTACTGTGTTCTCTGACAGCTTTTACTGTAAACCATATTCTCCTTCGATAACATATACAAAATGTACTTAACAATGGGTGATTAATCTAAGCCCCTAAGCTTTAAAAATGATATATGTAGGAATTGCTCACCCATTGAATTCAGTCTCCAAGCAGCCAGAGTACAGAGCTTACAGCTGCTGACTGACAGACTGACCGCAACTAGTTAGCTCAGCTCAGCTGTGCAACTTACAGTAGCCTACTCTGCGTGTGATCGCTGTTAGCAAGTTAACTGTCCTTTTGGGTGTGGAGGGGACAACAACCCCAAACAAGCCAGGTGTTATTACTAACTAGTGTAATGATTAATTGCCATGCTATTTTATTTTTTACTTACAACTTTTACCATTTTTTCAATGTAACTTTTAACAGGCTCCAAAATCTCTCAGACAGAAATATAAACACCTGCAAACAATAGTCGTCTCCAGGAACATGCTTAGCCATGGTGACAACTACACACACAGACAGAGGTAAAATCAGATACCAGCTATGCTGTCGCAGCTGTTAACAACTCGTGATATACGTTGTGTATGTGGTGACATTTTTAATTGATCGAAGTAAATAGCCCCGAGCCCCTGGAGGAGCTCTGACACACCACACAGGCAGCTGTGAAACGAACTGATGACAATGCTGCGGCCGAAGCTATGTAACTGCCTATGCTATGAAACATGCATTGAGAGAGGTGCAAAAGCGACATTTTATGTCAAAGAATTTAATTACCCGACGAAAAAAATCCAACCTCAGCGCCTGCTATGTAACGATAACAGTGAGCCTCATTAGGCAGCAGCATTAAGTCAGAAGAGACAGGGGTCAAGACCGGATTGTGAAAATATGCAGCACATGCAAATGATTTTCTTTAGCCTGGATCTTTTGTTGTGGTCACTGTGCTCTTTGACAGCAATAACTGTAAGTCATATTCTTCTCTGATAACCTGTACACAACGTGGCTAATGGGGGCCTGAATATGTTTTTGTTTCAAGCAAATGTAATTATAACACTCATTTCAGAGTGTCATGACTCTAGAGTCATGTCTTTGTGTTATGTTCAGATTATGTTTTTTTTGTCTTATATTCTCCTTTGTTTGATGTCCATGTCTTTGTATCGTGTCTTTGTTTTGAGTTTCCATGCCCCACTGTGTCCTTCCCTCTGTCTCCCTCTGTCTGTAGTTTTGTTCCCTCCATGCATTCCCCTTGTTATCTCACCTGTTGGTCCTCCTCACCTGTTCATTGACTTGTCATTAGTGTTTGTGTATTTAGTCTGTGTCTTCCCTGCACTCCTTGTCTGTTCATTGTCTCTGTCTGCATCACCTCATGCATCTGTTCACGTCTGTTCATGTCTGTTCCTGCTCATGTTCATGTTCCTGCCTGTTTCAAGTCCCCTCATGGTATGTTTTGGTTTTGAGTTTTCCATGTTTGATTTGTACTTTGCCTTTTTCTTTGCACTTTGTTGAACTGTTTTATTTTGCTACTTTGTCTTGCTGTTGTGTTGCTACTTTGGTTTTTGTCCTGGATTCATTTTTCCATGCTCCTTGGGTTTTTTTGTTGCCATCAGCTTTGATTTAATAAAGCTTGCCTTTTGTTTTCCCATACCCATTTCCCTTGAAATACTGCATTTGGGTCCAACTCCTATCTCCTAAACCTTTTTTAGTTTTTCCCCTTTTACCCTGACGTGACACAGAGCCACTAGCCTTGTGTGTTGAGTTGCATGCACTGTTAAATCCTGGTGAGGGTCCTTTGTTGTGTGTCGTCACCTTCTTTCATCCCAAGTTTCCAGCCAGTGTCTTCTGTTCGTCTGTTATGTTTTAATGTATTCCTTTGTTCTAAGCCTGTTATTACTGACATCACTGAGGGACGTTTTCATCATTATAGGATGAATATCAAATGACTAGTGCATTGCCCGTAGGAAGCATGTATTTCTATAGAAAAGTGGGAGGTTAAGTAGCTTTTTCATGGATGGCCAAATGAGGCTGTGTTTGAAGGTGGGACGTCAGGGATATAATTGGCTGTTTTTGATTATACCATTATATGTCACCTTAAAAACTATTTACCTTGCCTTACTTGGTGTAATTATTTTTAGCACAACCTCACATGTGACTGTACAGTTATTTTTTCATTTTAAGGTACTATATTAACACTATGGACCTAAAATCACAAAATAACATAAAATCAGAGTAGAAAAAGTTAGTTTTTTTACTGTGAAAACCACAAATATGTTTAATGGACCAATTGCATAAGTTATAATGCAAATATAAATTGTTGTTTGCTAAATTGGTGCATAAGTTTTTGAAATTTACAAAACTATGTGTAACTATTTACATTTAAATGCAGGCAATGCCTCAGGCTCAGGGCTCAGCTCATTCCTGCCTGTTCCACATTCAGCTGTCTCCTCCTTGGTTTGCCTCACAACACGACTCCACTACTCACTAAACAGACTACACCAAACACTACATAACACACTAACTATACACTCCAAACACGCTATATGTCACAAATCTCTCAACTCTCAAAACTCGCTATCTCTGTCGCTGTCTCCAACACATCACTGCTGCTGTCAATCATCCGCCGATGTCCCTCCCACATCTTCCTGTTCCTCAACAACCAAACTTGCTGCTTGGACACTTTTGTGACAAAAGCACATTTTTACTGTTTCTTCTTGCACCAGACATAAAGCAAACGTAACGGCAATGTTCGCGAAAAAGCGTGTTGGACATTATTTACCCTAAATCCGGTTTTGGACGTGCCGGTGCGCCCGCTCCGTCAACTCGGTAGGCAACGTTAGGCCGTGTGGGTCGGCTAGCGGCTAGCAGCTAGCTACACACAAACATCCACAGATTCCGATCCCACTTTGTTGACCGCGCGTCTCCGGATCTCCTCAGACCCGAACAGACTCAGTCTGGACTTGTTTAATCTCATTATAATCCACAACAGTCAGTTTAAATGAACAGAACAGAACAGAATGGGACCGAACCGCCGGCAAAATCCCGGTCCAGCTCGCGCCGCTGCAGGTATAAATCCACTTGTGACAAAAGCACATTTTTACTGTTTCTTCCTGCACCAGACACAAAGCAAACGTAACGGCAATGTTCGCGAAAAGGCGTGTTGGACATTATTTACCCTAAATCCGGTTTTGGACGTGCCAGTGCGTCTGCCCCATCGACTCGGGCGACGGGCCGTGTAGCTAGCGCTAGCTAGCGGCTAGCGCTAGCTACACACAAACATCCACAGATTCCGATCCCACTTTGTTGTCCGCGCGTCTCCGGATCTCCTCATACCCGAACAGACTTGGATTTGTTTAATCTCATTAATCCACAACAGTCAGTTTAGATGCACAGAACGAAACGGAACCGCTGGCAAAATCCCGGTCCAGCTCGCGCCGCTGCAGGTATAAATCTGCTTGTTTTTTTAAGGTATGTCATGGGCTGGAGCTCTGCAGTCATTGGCTCTGGTGCGCACGTGGCCACAGTGTGCAGTGGTTGGCTCTGGTGCCCACGTGACTGTGGTGGCACCGGTGGACAATGCTTGCAGAATTTGTAAAGCATTTATGAAATAATTTATTCACGCTATCATTGCAGTCCAAGCAAATGCTTATTGCACACCACTGAACCATGCAGCAGCCATGTTGAAAGTCTCAGGTCAGTCTGATCCTGATCCGCAGAGATATCTGAGGAACACACACACACACACACACACACACACACACACACACACACACACACAGACAGACAGAGATTCCTTGTATTATAGATAGATATGATGATCAGAGAAAAATGGAAATAATTTTAATGTAAACCTTACTTGTGCCTTGTTTTGTCGATGTCATGTTTTCAACGACAGTCTATCAATCTCAAACATTCACAACAACACATTTTTCCCTTGTTTTTTTGCACAGTATATATATCTTGAATCTGAATCCACAGTAAACCTCAGAGGGTTGGACGTTAGTGTATCGGGACACTTCTGAATATTAAACTACATTTTCACTTCTCCTCTCATTTATCATATTGAGCTATACTGTGAGTCTGCACATCCACTGAAGGGAAATAAAAAGGCTTCAGTGGATGTGCAGACTCACAGTATAGCAGTACCCATAAAATACTGAGACACGATTATATTGTCTCATAACCCTGCAGTTTGTGAAGAAATCGCATGCCAGGGGTCAGTAATTCTGCGAACTTGGTTGTCCTTTACGTGGATCTAACTGCCAACTGGTTCACTTCTGCATGTACCACGTGTGGCCATTTGCCTCCTTTCAGTTACAAGGTAAAATTTTCCACTGATCCTTAATAAAAAATAAATCCTATCAAGAAGTTAAACTGACTGATGTTGCCTTAAATAATTAAATAATTTCCCAGTCTGGGATCATTAAAGTAATTCTATCTATCTATCTATAAAGGTTGCTCTGATCCCGCAGCAGACAACTGGAGAGCCCCTCAGGGTTTTTATCAGTGATCAAAGACTCAAGACAAAGCCACAGAGATGAGGTCGATGCTTTCTGTTAGTGGTCACCTCAATATGAAGTGCACGCTGTAGCTATGCTGTTTATTTCTTATTGTGTTTTTCCCTCTTAGCTATTGAATGCACCATCTAACTCTGGGGAAAATAGTAACAAGAATAAATGCTACCTGTCCAGCTGAAGCTGAATCTAATCTAACACTGACCACTACCGGATATCAATATTCATATGAATATTCCTGAATCCATGAATCACTGAATATGTATGCCTTCTTTGCATACACAAACTGCGTTTTTATCAAATCCATCATGATACTTCTGACGGTATTTACATATCCTCGGGGACCAAACTTCCCAAATGGACAGTGTTTCTCATGAATTTCAATAAGCGTGAAAATGCAGGAATAAAAAGCAGATTAAAAAACTTGTTTGAGAAATGTAGGACTTAACAAGTACAACCCTTTGCTGTGAGTAACGGCAACATCAGTCAGTTTAACTTCTTGATAGGATTTATTTTTTAATCAGGAACAATTTAAATTTTATTCCTGCATCACACAGCTCTCCCGATGTTCAGCTAAGAAATTCTATGTTTTGATTAATACCTATGCTTAAGAAGTTAATTATGCAACTTGGATTAAATTAGAGGGTAGCCTCACATTTTGGGAGGTAAAATATTGGCGTTTCATATATTTCAATTTCAAACCACCATGATGCAACAGTTAGCTAAACAATAGCTGACAGGGGTGGGACGGTTGTAACGCCAACGCCGAAACTAACATCGAAATGACAACCATATCACATTTTCTCTATCCTACTCCTATTGGGAGAGAAATGTTTAGTGTGCTCACAAAGGTATGAAATCTACATTAAATAAGGTCAGACAAGGAAAAAATACAAACACTAATCTGTCATGTGTCACCGAGCAGCTAATGAGAGAACTGAGAGAACAAGGATCAAGACAGCTGCCCCATGTTGGATGTCTCAGCAGTCAAACAGCCTTCAGTGCACAGCTAGAGGATGTCTGGACTGGTAACTTGACTGAGGCAGTAGACTTGTATTTTGTGTAAACTCCATGCGAGACTCTAAGTATATGACAGGTACAGGTTAAAAAAGTTAATGCCGCTTTATGGTCGCACAAGCACAGGTGGCCTTTGCAGTTAAAAGCATTGGCTTGCTGGCAGAAGTGATACAGAACTACTAGGAGAAGCCGAAAATGTGATGTTACCAATGCGACCACTCACTGCTGTTGCTGTCTGTGTTGCTGCGACATGCAGGTTAAATTTCTGGGCAGGTGCACGTCATAGGCTACGGCTTTGCTGTAGGTATGGCGCAGATTCAATGCAGAGGCATAACTCAAGCTTTAGACCTAAGTAGGAACAACATGGCAGGACCTGAGTGGTTCTCAGGCCTAACACACTGGAAACATTGCTTTTTGTAGTAACACATACAAATACTTTGTGTCAAACTTTGAGAGCCCTTATACAAAATTTTACCTTTTTCTTCTCCCATTTGTCTGTAAACACTTCAACTCAAAATGAATTTCAGGTAGTGTGAAATGGAACAGCAGTTTGGCCTTGCTGTGTTGTGCTCCTGCATCACAAGTGATCCATACAATAGACTGAAGTCCCTGCATTCCTCTGCAGTAAAGTCTTGCGGTAAAGTGAAAACATCCCATGACTCCTCTCTTGAATTCAAATGCAAAATTATTCTACTGATTCATTTTTTGTTTTATCTTATGATTGCAACCAAGGGGAAATCCACTTATAGAACTGGAGCCTTCCTATAGACTAAAATCAAATTATAGCTGGGAATGTGTTTCGGAAACCTGGATGACTCTGGGCTGCTGTCGCTGCACAGTGAGACACGCAGTTGCTAAAAAGCTTTGGTGGACTGATTGGATTTGATCAGCTGTTGGAGACATGTAAATGTACCCGTGCAGAGGTTACTATAGCACCTAAGGCGATGGAAGCAGATGAAGGAGGTTTATCCGAGTGAACAGTTGGATGTCTGAGGGCGACCAGAGCCTGTTAGTTGTGAATGTTGATGTGACAGAAAAAAAAAGGGGGGTCGCAGACTTTCACTGTGATGCAGCACTGCACACTTCCACTCACCGTGACGCGCAGTAAGGATGATTTAGGGCCGCAATAACAGGAACATTAAGAAGGCGACTGAGTGATTAGCCACACATTATGTGACAGGAATGGAAAACTGAACAAAAGGAGACGGCGAGGAAGTGAATGAAGTCTATTTGACACCGCAGCTACGGGTTGAAAAGAGGAGTCGTTGTCCCTCATGGTGCTGCAACATTTCAATATCCTGTTTGTGGCTCATTTGAAATGCTGGTGACACGAGATAATCGGGAAGGGGTCACGCCAGATAAAGAAGCACAATGTGCGGAGTGAGGGAGCGAGAGCGTGGTTCCATCCGCTATGCGTGAGTTTAAAACAGCAGCCACCAGTATCAATCGATCTCTTTCACCATTTGTGCCATTTCGCGCGTCACGGAGTGCGCACGGTGCTGTGCCTGTTGCTGCTGCTGCTGCTGGAGGAGGAGGAGGAGGACGAGGAGAGGTTGTGCGCTCACATTCAACAGGCACTGGGGGATACTTTCATGTACAGTTTCATCGCGTTTTCATTAGTATTTCTTTAAAAGTGCGGAGTGGTTTGGGGATCTTTTTTCTTTTTTTTTTTTTTAGGGATGGTGATGCGTTCAAGTCGCGCGCTGTGGTGTATACACGCCAATCCCTGTCCCTCCACTCTAGTTTCCAGTAGTTAGATCAGATTCCTGAAACAACCAGAACATTGACTGTTAGGGAAAGGAGAGGAGGATGGCGGCTCCAAATAACGGATCCAACATAACGGGGAACCTCACCAACCAGTTTGTGCAGCCGCCGTGGCGCGTCGCTCTCTGGTCCGTAGCCTACAGCTTCGTGCTGGCGGTGGCGGTGTTCGGAAACCTCATCGTGATATGGATCATTCTCGCCCACAAACGCATGAGGACGGTGACGAACTACTTTCTCCTAAACTTGGCGTTTTCCGACGCGTCGATGGCAGCGTTCAACACTTTGATAAACTTTGTCTACGCCACACACGGGGAGTGGTACTTCGGGAAAGCGTACTGCAAATTCCACAACTTCTTCCCGGTCACATCCGTGTTTGCGAGCATCTACTCCATGACTGCGATAGCTGTGGACAGGTGGGCTTACACAAATGCTGGAGCATGGGTGTATAACGAAATGCTAAATCCTCCTTTCTTCTATAGGTGACCTGCTCCATGTGTGCGTCAAATGTAGTGTTTTTTTTGTTTTGTTTTTTTATCATATTTTATTAAAGGGGTTATAACCTAGATTTATTCACGATTTCTATAGATTCTATCTGTATTGGGATAAATACTCCTCAGTGCTGGGGGTGTGTGATGAAGAGGAACAGTGTACAAGTAACAGAGCATTGATTCATAACACTACATTTACATTTACACACCTTAATCATCAAAGGAGCAGTGAAATATCTTGAGCACATACACAGAACATGAATATTTCACGCTATGCAGCATGTACCAAAAAAAAAAAGAAAGAAAAAAAGGAGATCCTTGCACCAGAAACACTTTCATCTCAAGAGCTTCACGCATGATTTTTTGGACATCTCCTCTCTGATTATTCCACTTGGCTATGCTGCCTTCCACCAGCAGTGACGGATAATTGAATATTGCGCTTCAAGAAAAAAAAAAAAAAAAAAACGCCAAATCAGTGGGGGTTCTTTTTTGTCTTGTTTGAAGACAATCTGCGTGAAAAAGGCTTGTGCAATTAAAGTAATCTGATGTACCAGATTGTGCCCCCATCTATTCGCATAGGACGAACCTTGATTCAAAATTCCACTGAAGGCATTTTATGTAGGCTTCTGCTGCCTGCTGATTGGAGCATTTTAGAGTTTGTGATTGTGCCATTGTGATTTGCATTATGACACAGGGAAGGCTGTTGCCCAGCAGGGTGAAAGCCATCTCACACACAATGGGCCTGTTCCACGCGTTTATTTTTTATGTGTCATAGCCCCTGATTCATAGACTGGAGCTGTTACATTGCAAAGAGTCTGAGCACTGCGGTGACGGAGAAAAAACATCACCCTCTCCTTGTTCTCTGTGTCACTTCCACTCACATTGTTTATCGACTTTGCTCTTTCATACCTCTTTTCCCCCTTTCTTTCTTCTTCCATCCCTTTCTCTCTTCCTGCCCCCGTGGTTTCCAGTAATATGCAGCCATCGCTATCAGCCGGCTTTGATACTGATCAGTGGACCATCAGACATCATAATGTTTGAATAAAGGGATTAGACGGACGAGGGAAGCAGCCACAGGCCGGACATAATGGAAACAAAAAGCATGAAGAAGCTGCGAGCGGCCAGTGTGTGTATGCAGCCAGAGTCCAAGTGTCACAGAGTGTTGTGATAGTGTGTGAGGTGTTTTCCTCCTCTAGTGCTTCTCCTTGACACACAAAAGGGAACACTGCATTTCCTGAGGCCGTGTTCATTTTGGCTCCTCTACAGCTACTTCCATGCGTTTGTATTTTTGGTCCGCGGTGTCCGTTTTGATTCTGTCAACCCTGCACTGAGAAAGAGAACATCGGCTTGACCTACATGATGTAGATGTAACCTGCGGTCATGCTTCTCGTAACCTCAGTATGGTGCTGTCTCCGCTCTGATGTCTTGAAATGGCATGAGGCCACAGTTCGTGATCATCTGTGAATTTGTCCTTCCTGCTGATTCTCACTGCTGCAGAGCATGTTTCCTAAGGCACTGCAGCAACATGAACGCAGGTTGTTGTGTGAACGCTAACTGGAGAGGCCTTGAAGCTTTTTATGATGCCATTTCTCACACCTTTTTTCTTGTGTTAAGGCTGCGGATTTGTAGGATACAGCTGTATTATTGTTACATGATAAAGTAGTTAGTAAGTGCTGCATTCCATAAAGGGTCAGTTCATTATAAACTCGAGATTTTTGCCTCCGGTGTCAATACACTGAAGGTTAATGGAGTTTTATTTACACAGCATTGACAAATGTCTTATAAAAAGAAATTCAACAACAGCGAAGAGTCTTTCCTGAGACTCTCGGGAGAGGAAGTCATCTGTGTGAAAACTGCTGATAATGGTGTCTGCTGAGTATCCACTGGAAAAGGCACATTTATTGTTCTGTGAAAGAGATGGTTCTGCTGGATTTCTTAAAGAAGGATATTTCCAGCTGTCCTTCACAAAGATTCACTTCCACTGAATCGTGGTGACAGCAGGAATGTCCTAAGGGGTTAATAAAAAAACAAAAACATCCAAACAAATAAAACCAAAGTACCACTTCACAATAAAGGACACTGAAGTTGGAACGAATGAGGAACTAACTGCTAGTTAAGTATTAGTTAATGAGTAACTCCTACTAGGGTCAGACGATATCTGCCATATTCATATAGGACAATGTAAACAGTGGAACATCGTGAACATCGAGTCACTGTAAGGTCTTAGGGTGCTCGTTACCACACTATTGTAGTTGCCACTGTTTTCTACTGTCACTGTGACCAGCCTATCTCACCCAGCTGAGAAAACTGTCCCCAATCACCACAGACATTAGATCCTCGTGCCTGGTTTTAAAAGGTCTTCATCTGAGCACCACATGTCAGTAACTTAGTTGTGTTCAGCCTCAGAAGTTGAACCAGTGTTAGCTGGCTGGCTATACTGAGGAAGCAAAGCTCAGAAAATGGAATAACAACGTCACAGCAACCCATAGAAAAGAAACACTTGTATTGTGTTCATTTGACTGAGCTAGTTTAATAAGAAAGTAGCAACAAATGTCGTTTTTCTTTCCCAACTTCTGCCTGACAGCAAATTTAAGAGCAGGAACTACTTTAGTTTACTCTCTGGTGGGTTTGCCTTTTAAATCACCATGTTATGATGATAGAGGGCTCAGTGGCATATTACAAGAGTAACTGCTAACTGCTGCTAGATCTAGCTGGCATTGGCTAGCTAGCTGTTAGCAGTGCAGCTAGTTGTATGTAATGACTGTTACTTCTTCACATTCTGTTAATAATTCTAGTTTATTTTTTTTAAATGGTTTTATTTAAATTCTTACATTTTTCACCTTTAAAGATTATTTAATGACAATTTAATTATAAACTAGTGAAAAACTAATCAAGAACAACTTTTTTGATATCTAATTAATATCTGTGAGCCAGTGAACGGCACAAAACTCTTAAAAATCTTAACAACTTAAACTTGTAACTGTTACAGTACACCTAAGTAGTGACACATAATACTAAAAGTAGTTACTAGTTAGTCCCTTCATTACCAAGTAGCCACTCAATACAGAATCATATGACAATCAGCTACTTATTCCTTTAGTTTAACGTTAAGTAAAGTGGTGCATCACACTGAATCATCTGTGCATTAGTTGACAAGTCTTTGTTTCTGTTTTGTTCCTGATTCATCCCTCAGTCGTTTCCTTATTAACTAATCATTAATTAATCATTGGCTACAATATATATATGGATTTGGAGTTACTCATTAACTAATGCTTAAGAAGCAGCCCCTCATTTGGTCCCTAGTAGCTTCGTAAAATCTAATGTTTCTTATTGTGAAATGTTACCAAAACTAAATCAGCAGGCCTAGATGCCATTACTGGCATTGTCAGAGTAATTTGGGTGAACTGATCCTTTAAGTATTTTGCCGCTATGCAGTGCTGGGGGCGCTGAAACATTAAACACCCTCCTCTCCTCTGCGGACATTAAAATCGACATTTAGCTGTGTGC
Source organism: Sparus aurata (assembly GCF_900880675.1). NCBI lineage: Eukaryota > Metazoa > Chordata > Actinopteri > Spariformes > Sparidae > Sparus > Sparus aurata. Next base: position 17,448,439 of record NC_044187.1, read on the forward strand.
ACAATATTTGGCTGCTCGAGCTGGACGTCTCATCCAGGAGTTATCTCTGCTAGTTAAACACAGAGCGATGACAAATTGATTGTTAAGTCGGTGTTGTCACTTCAGTATGACATTGTTTCCAAACAATACGCTGTCTGAAAGCTTTCAAGCGGCGTAAGCCGTGACACACTCCCAGGTCGGACGGAAAAAATGATTTATTAATCTGCTGCTGTAATGTCTCTGCGATCATGCCCAGTTAATGCTGACGCCTCTGTGGATGTGCTTTGATGTGAAATCCTATTTATCTTATTCAAGGACTCCTGGTGTTTCATTGTGATTATTGTTCAGTGGTTACAAGTCTATTAGATCAGCCACCGCTGTGCGAGGTTGTAGGACCCCAAATAACTGTAGGCCGCTGTGGTACATACTTGATTGGACACCTAACAAGCTATTCACACAATGACACACACACAGCCCAGTGAGAGACTCAGAATAAATGCCAAGCAATTACTAGAGAATAGGTGGGGCATCTTTGTTGTTGTCCCTCAAGAGACCTCCAGTCACTGAGGTGACAGGACAAGGCTCATTCTTTACCATCCTATTAAGATTGAATTAGCAGCTCTGTGTCTGAGTTACCAGCAATTGAAAGTCATGTAGCATCCTGAGTGAGTTTTATGCTCAGCTGATAATCTCCCCGTCAGGTCTGAGTGTTTCATTGTGTGGCTCAAACTAAATCTCATCAGTGTTTTTGGAATGAATCATGCGTCGGTTTCCATGAAAGCCAGACACCAAAGCATAATTGGACTTTTACAGGCTGCCACGCAGAGAAAATATTAATGTAGAAAAAGTCCAAATCTGAACTCCAAGAGAAATCTTATGGTCTAACCTTTATACTTATGTCTGTTTCAGACATTTCTCTATTTTTTTTTTTTTTTCATTTGCCTCCTCAGGCAAATGAAAATCAATTAAACATTCCAACAACACGAAATGACCAAATGGAAGATAGATATTGCTCAATTTAAAGAAGTCAAAAGCCTAAAAAATTTAAAAATAATTCCTTGAGGTGTTAAAGACATGTAATGCCCGGTCTGTCTTCTATCTATAATGTAAGTCAAGGCACTTCCCGGTTACTTAAAGATTAAACCTATGAACCGATTATTGATTGCATGTGATAGAGGCTTTAAAGTCAATCATGTCATTTCTTAACCTGCTGACCTCTGACCTGCAGGTACATGGCCATCATACATCCCCTGAAGCCTCGTCTGTCAGCGAAGGCTACCACAGGAGTGATCGTCTGTATCTGGAGTCTGGCCGTGGTTCTGGCCTTCCCTCTCTGCTACTTCTCTACTACCAAAACTCTGCCCCGCAGGACCCTCTGCTACGTGGCCTGGCCCCGCATGGCTGATGACCCGTTCATGTGAGAAATATTCCTGCTTTGATACCAAGCAGTGTAGCGCAGTTGTTGTTGCTACCCTTTTTGTCTAAGCTTGATTGTATCTTATTTAAACCAGGTGTCTCAGTGCAAGTTCATTAAAGTGTAATTAAGCCTCTTAAGGTAACTTACAAACCTGTTTAGCCATTATCCATTCTTTTTTTTTTTTTTTTTCTATTTTTCAATGAAATGGTAGAAAGTAATGTTAGAAGAAGCCAAACTTGGGGAGCACATTACCTGAGATGGACGACATCCCTTCACATCTTGGTTGACAGCGGCATGCACACTCAGTATTAGGCTGCACAGAAACCTTGATTTGAGCAATTTAATATATACATACATCAATCTCTCTTTAAAGGTGTAGTTTGACGTTTTAATGTACCCCATTATTTGCGTTCTTTCTGAGAGCTAAATAAAAAGATTAATATCACTCCTTTGTCTGTTGAAACACAGCCAGGAGAAGGTTAGCTTAGCTTCGTACAATGACAGGAAACAGGGAGGACAAGGAGCTGGGCTCCATCCAAGGTAAAACAAATCCACCTTCCAGCACCTATGAAGTCCATTAGTTAACACTTTATGCCTTGTTGGTTTCATCCATGCCTTTAATGCACCAAGCACAACAACTCTATTCCCCGGTTGCTTGTCAATCCCAGAGGACGCCTTGTTGTCACTTCCATGAATAAGGAGTGCAACATGGCGGCAGGCAGGTCAGGCATGCCAATACATTGGATGCTGGCTGTTGTTTTAATCCAAAGATTTATTTTGAAACTCAACTTTTTATTCAAGGCTTACTGTGAGCTATTGATTCTGTTTGTTTCTAACTCCACACAAGGGATGCAAGCAATTTGGCAACAGAAAACAAGTTCTACCACAGACATTCATTTACTCTCCCTGGTACAACACAAAGAGCAAGCAGTCCTCGATCAGTCCTCGTAAATCCCTCTAAATCTCACACACTGGACTGTTTAAAAGGGCTCCTATGGCTCTGATGCAGCCTCCTCTCTCTCTAGTCTCCAAACTATCATGGAGAAGAGGTATCTAAAAGTTGCAGAGAATGAAAATATATCAAATTTATATTACTGATTATAATAACAGCCCCGAAAAAGAAAAAAAAAACAACTCGCACTTATTTGAATTTTTATTGAACTTTAATTGAGACTCAGATGTTTCTTTACACAGGGAGCCCTGGCCAAGACAGCAGCATGAGAAGTGACTACAACAACTTGTGAAATTATGTAAAACATATCAGTCAATGCGTATTTTATTGTCGTTTTGAAGCAGTTGTTCTGTTCTAAAGTTTGATGTTTCGTTGACCCATCCATATACCCATATTCTACATGTGTATCTTTATTTTATAAATGTTAGAAAAAAACTCTAATGAGTTTTCTCCCTTTTCTTCCCAGGTATCATATCATTGTGACAGTCCTGGTTTATGTGCTGCCCTTAGTGGTAATGGGCATCACTTACACCATTGTGGGCGTGACTCTGTGGGGAGGGGAGATCCCAGGAGACTCATCTGATAACTATCATGGACAGCTCAGGGCCAAAAGGAAGGTAAGCTATGTCTGAGTGGAAATAGTGCAACATTCATCCACTTGTGACCCGGGGCGGCCTAATTAGTAGCTGTGAAGATGATCTTTTAACGCTGGAAGTCAAAAAAGCAGGAATAATTTGTAATTGTCTGCCACCAAGGCGCCTGTGGCTCCAGGTAATTATTATCTCACGTCAGTTTTATACCCTGAATGGAATAGGAAATGGAAGATTTGAGGCAACGTGCCATTTGGACAATTTGTTTTTGGGATCTTTCCAATGTTCCAATCTTTCTTGTAAATGTAGATAAGGCATCTGCCAAGCCAGAGTAATTATCCGGCTTCCTGTTATAGTGTATATGTTCTTTTAGGTTTTGGATTCGAGCTGCTGTCTCATTTAATTTAATTGCTGTGGCTAAAAGACATTTATTGTCTAGTGGGGGGTGGAATCCCAGAACTCCAGTGAACCTAATTAATTGTTTCTTGGCCTGTTTTGTGTTAAGATAATCTGTTGTTAAGTGCTGATAAACAAACTGGTGAGAACATAACATCCTCTGTGGAGTTAGAAGATAACAGGGAAACTCCTAAGAGCTACTCCCCTCAAATTTTGGCGTGTAACATTTTTATATTTTATCTTTATATATATATATATATTTATTTATGCTGAAATGAGTCAAAATAACTCACTGTAAGCTATGAGTTTAGTGTTAACCACAGAAATTAATATGACTGCTTTGGAAACGACTTGACATTTTGTTCAATAAGTATAAGACAGGCAGTAGCAGCAGTAAATATAAACCATAAACATAATGTAAAGGGAGAGCGCAGGGCTCTTTTACGAAATAAAGGAAAATTAAAAAGCAATACGAAGTTCCTTTCTCACTGGTGAGTCTGAAAATGAAAGTAATGCTGATTAAGCTCAACAATTAAAGCTGCGTTGCTTCGTTTGCAGTTTTAATTGCACTAAACTCGTATTAATTCATACTTAAATGTAAGAAAATGTGCTTTACCATATTTCAGTGAATAAGCATAATGACTTTTGCCTTCTGTGTGTGTGAGGCACTGCTCTGTGAACATATCCAGGAAGAAAGCCGTTTTTTTTTTTCGCAGAGCACGACCTTTCTGGTTGTCACAGGTCCTCAATCAGGTGTTTGTCCATGCATCCAGACAGGCACAAGCTCTGAAAACCAACAGTGTCTCACGGCATTTCCAGTTTGTCTGCATTTTGGCAGATGTATCTGACACCAAGGCCTTTATGTCCCAGGAGTTCAGAGATCGTTCAAGACATGTTTTTTAAAATAAGGCTGTTTACTTTCACCACAAAGCAAGCATGACCAAATACGAGAGAATATAAAATCATCCCGTCACAGTCAGGTACAGTTTCATTATATTACGAGAAAGTCGCGATGCATTCATGGCAAAATATTCCCCAAAGATGATTATGTGTCTCAGGGGTAATCAGAGTTCCCCATAGGGTATAGCAGTCACTTCATAGTGTTTTATTTACCATAAGGGCGTTTACCATTTTTTACCCTCCTTTACTCAACCTATTCTTTTGTCACGCCCTCACAACCCTACCAGATGAGCTCAAACGTTGACGTTACCCATCATTGTTTTGGCGTACATTCAAAGGTCCCGTTTGTAGGAAAGTTTTTCTTTGAGTATCGTTTCCAACTCGTCAAATGCTGACACTTTGACCAAAACTTAACCTCATGGTTCCTCTTTGGACTGCCCTACTTTCTCCAGGTGGTGCCAAAAACCTCAAAACTGACAAGCCAACAAACTGTGTAACGGCCATTACATCACCATAATAAGAAAAGATAGACAAAATTAAGTCAACACATAGCCAGAACATACACACATGCTCAAATCACAAGTGAAAAAGCGATGCATTACAAACATAAAGTCTAATCGAGACACAGGACCCACTACAGGCTGACTCACCACAGGTGTTGGCTGACTGGTGGTGACTAGGGATATATACCAAGGACCGGTACTTTTTGGTACTGGCTCCTAATTGGGTCGGTACCAGGGTACCGTTAAGATTCTGGACAAACAGTACTGCTATTGGTACTTTTAAAACAATTTTTTTAAACTTTTTTTTTATGATTTTTGATCGGCTTTTGAACGTCCACCCAACTGTTATGACTACAAACTTAACAACACACTCCGTGACTTGACGTCGCAGAAACAAAACCCGGTGCTGCTGCCACGGTGCTGCAGTCTTTAGCGTTAGCCGGACTGCTAAAACATGCCACCCTCCTTTAGCCACATACTATGTGCGCGCTCCAAGTGTTAGGTGATGATGCTTACCCCGAATTTCCACTGGATACTGTCCGCTGCGTTACGGCTCCGATCCGGTTTTGCTCCGCCGTCCGCCGTCCGGTTACCCCCACGGGTTTCATTTTGAGTCCGCCACGGCGTAGTACGGACTTCCTGTCAGCTCAGTGCTAAATTCAGCTGAATTGCTGCGTCATGCTCTGGCGTCCGCCAGCTTTTTATATCTGGTCTTGGTCCTGGTTATCTGTTCAGGAGTATTTGTAATCGCCTAGCTTCTGTTCTGTTGAAGCTTTATTATTACCTTGCGGTAAAAAACATCTTGTAAAGTCTTTATTTTTTTTTACACAAAAATACATGTTGTAGTATCGATAAGAGTATCAATAAGTATCGGTACCGATAAGGAGTATCGGTATCGGTATTGATAAAATCCTAACAATATCCATCCCTAGTGGTGACTGGTCACTGCAAGCAGCAGGCACTTCTATCAGTGTTTGTTATTAGAAGATTTGGGTGTTAATGAACAGAATGTGTAACTGCTATGTCATTATGTCCCCTGGAAGCGGTTCACAAGATGATGCAAAATGACACACTTGTACTCATTATATAAAACTAATGAGCGGTCAAAGCCACCATTGGACCCGAGAAAGGTAGGAATGGCAGACTATTTTACTTTTTATCATAATTGGAAAACATGACTATCTTCTACTTGGCCGTCTCGCTGTATGATTTCCCTGTGACTGCACAAGCTCCTTACCACCAACACAACCGTTGCCTTTAAATGTAGGGTCCAAACATGCATTAACCTTTTCATGGGCAACAGTATTAGCTTCACCACAGTGCTCATTATTTCTGACTCCTCCAGCCAGAAAATGGCTCCGTGGGGAGACGTCCCTTTAACCTTGGAGATCAATAAGTATAAAGGAATATTTGTGTCTGACTGTGTGGTTTTGTTATTTGTGTCTGTACACAAGAGATTTCAGGCAGGCTGCCTGCGTTTTGTTGTTGATCCCAGAGCTGAGTTCAAAAGCAGTTTGTATTTGTGTATGTGTGTGTGTGTGTGTGTGTGTGTGTGTAGAGTTCGAATTATAATATTTTTGCATCATATCAAAGATGAAGAATGTTTATCTTTCAGCCTCAATCCTGTCCTCATCACTGGTTTACTTTGTACAGTGGCTTATTTCTGGCGATGAATGGTACACAGGTTTAAAGTTTGCACTTGCAGGCTCTGTTCTGAAAATGTTACAGAAGGAAGAGAACAGCCCAGGGTGACACTAAGATCAAAAGTTAATGTTTTTTACAGTTTTTTCCAGACAGTAGACACCAAAATACAAAATAATTGAGTGTGCTGCTGACAACCTTATTGTGTCACTTCAGGAAACTGATACGCTTCTCACAGTTGCCCCACATTGAATTTGAGTTGGAATGGAAACGGCTGCAAAAAAAACACACAAAAAAAGCATTCAATATGGTATCTTTAAGTCTGTACTGTCTACTACTATTATTTATACCATGGTCTGGGGGAATACTCGATTCTGATTGGCTGCAGGGTGTCCATTAACCCCTGATATATGGACACCTACTAAGTAGTTCCAGTCAAATTGACTGTTCACTGCTGTAAATTAATGCGCTAGCTGGCGTATCAAACCTTAATATTATATTCCCAGCACTGAGTTTAGTCCGTCAGTCCTTAAGTGTCTTATCCTTTAAACACCACAGGGTGGTGACTGTAACACATAAGCTGCAGAAAGTTCACTTCCCCTCTAAATTTACTGATAGGCGAGTTGTCTCACGCTGTTCAGCTCTCTGCTTCAGGCTGCGGTCACAGTAACGTTACACATGGCCGGTCATTTGTTCGTGAAAATGTTGCTATTGATTTGGGGACAATGACATGACTGGTTAGCGAGCTAATCGTGTTAGCTAGCATACTGTCAAATTATATTTACTGTTTGTCAACCGTGCGCAATGTTATTGACTTTGAATCTTGCTAGCATAGCGTTAGCTTTCTGGCTCATGGCTGAGCGGACTAGAATATCTCCCGTTGCCAAGTCGTATCTATGATCCGTCCTATTTACTGGAGGAGTGAACAACGTCTCCGTTGCATAAGAATCTTACGGGAGAGTAATGACTGTTCCAGGTATTAGTCAAACCCTCAGGCGTTTCCAGGGAAACCAAGTTATGGCTTGTGAAAAACTTTATATTTTGATTGTAAAACGCATGAAAATGTAAATTAATGGTCCGAATTTATTTTCTTTGGCAAGTGACCATGGTATAAGCGGGATAATGCCCTTCGAGGTGTCCATAAACAGGAGTTAAAGGCCTCCGCGTCGTCCATTAACTCCTGTTTATGGACACCTCGTCGGGCATTATCCCTTACGTAGTGTAGTATTGAATCAATTAGGCCTGAACGGTTATCAACAAACTGCAGTTACTAACAACCACTCCTTGGATCTCGTAGCTACAGTCTCTCACAAGACAAGAGCTAACAACAAGGCTAAAGGTCTAAGTCGGTGCTGGCAGCTATGTGACGCTGTACTTGCTAACATCAGCATGCTAACAAGTACAAAGGGACAACAGTGAGATGCTGATGGTAATCAGGTGTAGTATTAACAGATGTGACTACTATTTTAGCATGTTAGCATGCTGAAAGTGAAGAGTCAAGATGCATTTATTTCATAATTTTGTATAAACAGTGTTGCATAATGAAGCTTGTAGTCCACAAATGGTGCTGACTAAAATTATCAGTCAGCTCCTTGATTTTGCTGACGTTGAGCGGTAGATTGCTTTCTGTCGATCCCGCCCTGCAAGATTGTTGGTTGTTATTAAGAACCTCTCAACGATGGTGGTGTCATCTGCATACTTTCTCCATGTGTGGTCATGCAGTCATGGGTGTGCAGGGTGAGCGGGAGGGGGCTGAGCACACAGCCCTGAGCGTCTCTGTTGTTGAGAAAATAAGTAGAGGAGGTGTGACTGCCAATCCAAACTGTCTGGGGTCAGTTTGTGAGGAAGTCCGATATCCAGTTGCAGAGTGTGGAACTGAAGCCCAGAGTGTTCAGTTTTTCCAACAAGTTTCTTCGGGGGTGTTTGTATTGAATGCTGAGCGGAAATAAATTGTTTTAAAAAAGGCTGATGGGTATATCATTGGTTTTGCATGCATTTTGTCATAAACCAAAGTATTGAACCAACTTCAGTTTTGTCTTGATGACGGTGCTTGAACACAAAAGTTATTCCACTTTCTCCTGAGGGAGACGTGAACATATGTATCACAATTCATGGCAATCCATTCAACAGTTGTTGATCCGTCTTACTCAAAGCACAAAAATGTCCTTGCAAGTATTCATCCTCTGGGGACCATTAACGTCTCCACTCGATCTCCTGGAAATCCATACAACAGTTTTTAAGATGCTTTCATCTCTATATCAGTGATGGACAGGCCAATCAACCTTTTCATCCCCTGAGCAATACTGCTAGCATGGGGAGAAAAAAATCTGTTCACCTCAGTTGTAGTGGGTCGGCAGCAGTTTATTTAGGTGAACTGGCTCTCTAAGGATACGTTGATGCTTAGAGGGAAAAGTAATCTTCTCTATAAGTACCTCTGCTTTAATGGTTGCCACTTGCTCGCTCCCTTGGTAGACCAAGTAGTGCCCTCTCGCTTACCGGTTTAGTTGTTGACCACATCCATAATGAGGACTGTCTGTGGTGTGTATTAGGGTGGTTGAATCTTCAAAGCAGGTTCAACCCACTGAAGAGATTGACAGTAAATTATTTTTTTTTGCGAACAGTGGTGAAGGTCACTGAAATCACATGAATGGATGAACTGAAATAATGAAAATGATCATTTACAACGAAAATAACCTTTGAGAGGTGCTTTTACACTCAGGGTCTTTTTCAAGTATTTTTGCTGGCAGTATTTTTCTCGCCTTTCTCTTTGATGACGAATTTCCCGTGCAGGTCAAAGAGGTCAGTGACGTGATACAAAGGAATGAAAAAATTCTATGATTTCTGATCATCATTAAAAGAGAGATTCAACAATCTACAGTTAATCCATTCTGCCGCAATCCTTATGTCACAGGTGTTCTTCAAACTCATGCCTGAGGCTGTGCATTCAATATGAAATGCTGAACTAATGGCCTGTCATAAATCTGCCGCATTGCTCTTAAAGACAATCTGTGTTCGACTTGTTGTGTTGTAAGTACCACTAATCATCCATCTTCCTTTCTCCCTAAAGACAAAGCACTGCGTGGGGTTGTGTGTGAATTGATATAGGATTGGGTTGGATTACCTCGACAAGATCAGAGTTTTTTTGACCAGAAATGAAGCAGTGTTAAGCCGTGGTGTATCTGAGTGTCACGCCCCCTTCCAGCGTTAATGGCGCTGATCTAATCCTGACTGGATAGGTGCCAATAGATCCGTCATGCTCAGCCCCGTTTAATGATGAAAAACAGTACGAGCGATTTATTAACAAGGGTTCCGTGCAACTTCTGTGTTGTGCTAGAAGCCAGTTGTTAGCTTATATAAGTGAACTCCATTTCTGAACTAACATTAGCTGCTGTTGCTCTCTGTTAGCGGAGCAGAGAGAGGCACTGAGATGAGGCGCTGTCTTGGGAAAATCCAACCTGCGTCTTTCACAAAGAGATCCACAGTCCAGCAGCATTAATATATATATATATATATATATATATGTACTAGTGCATTGCCCGTAGAAAGCATGTATTCCTATAGAAAAGTGGGAGGTTATTAAGTAGCTTTTTCATCGATGGCCAAATGAGGTTGTGTTTTAAGGTGGGATGTCAGGGATATAATTGGCTGTTTTTGACTACTTTTGATTACATCATGATATTTCAAACTATTTACCTTGCCTTGTTTGGTGTCATTATTTTCAGCACAACCTCACATGTGTGACTGTACAGTTATTCTTTCATTTTGACATATTATATTAACACTATGGACCTAAAATCACAAAATAACATAAAATCAGAATAGGAAAAAGTTAGATTTTTTACTGTGAAAACCACAAATATGTTTAATGAACCAATTGCATTAGTTATAATGCAAGTATAAATTGTTGTTTTCTAAATTTGAGCATAAGTTTTTGAAATTTACAAAGTTATATGTAACTATTTACATTTAAATACAGGCAATGCCTCAGGCTCCTCAGCTCAATGAAGAGCTGCGCTCCACATTCAGCAGTCTCCTCATTGTTTTGACTTACAACACAAAAGAATGACTACACTACACACTAAACACACTACACTAAACACTATATAACATACTAACTATACACTCCAAACACGCTATATGTCACACATCTCTCAACTCTCAAAACTCGCCATCTCTGTCGCTGTCTGTATCACCGCCGGCGTCCCTCACACAGCCAAACTTGCTGCCTGCTTTTTACCATTTCTTCCTGCACCAGACACAAAACAAACGTGACAGCAATGTTCACGAAAAAGCGTGGCGGACAGATTCCGATTCCACTTTGTTGTCCTGGCGTATCCGGATCTCCTCAGACCGGAACAGACTCGGTCCGGACTTGTTTAGTCTCATTAATCCACAACAATCAGTTTAGATGCACAGAATGGGACCGAACCACTGGCAAAATCCTGGTCCAGCTCGCTCCGCTGCAGGTATAAATCTGCTTGTTTCTTAAGGTTTGTCGTGTAGTCGGGCTCTGCACTGATTGGCTCTGGTGCGCACGTGGCCATGGTGTGTAGCGATTGGCTCTGGTGCGCACGTGACTATGGTGGCTATGGTTAGCAATGCTAGCGGAATTCGTAAAGCATTTCTGAAATAATTTATTAACGGTATCATTGTAGTCCAAACAAATGCGACGTTGCATATTTATTATAATGATAAGAAATGCTGGGCCCTATAGTTCCTACTGGTTTTCCACCATAATGCCGGTACATTTTTTGTACCTCTAAATGCGCATTTCAAATATGCTTCTGTGGAAATATAATTGCTGCCTGAACTGTGTTCACTGGCAGCATATATTTTCTACTCCAGGAGGTGTTGCATTCTCGTACCTGACAGAAGAGTTGCTGGTCTGGTGGAGGACAATGCACAGCAGCGCAGGACTTTTACACCATGTCCTGCCTTATTAGCTTTAGAATAAAAAGCATTTTGGTTAAAGTCAAGGAAAGACTCCAGGAAAGGCTGGACTATTATTATATCTCACCAAAATCAGGTAGCAGGTACGTCGAGTGCCTGAACCTCATAAAACTGTTAATCACACTTTATGATTCAAGCATTGTGAGAATAACAGTGAAGGTTTCTGTCAGTGAATGTTTCACGGATTCATTGTGTAGAACATGTATCCTTGAGATGGCGGGATGCTGCCCAGCCCTCACTTTCTCACTGGTTACGGTATGTGCTGTTCAACCTGAAGCGCGAATAAATCAAATTTACACTGCAGGGTAGTGGTGTAGAGACCCTTTCTGACATTCTTTGACAAACCTTCCACACAAGTACAGGAGTGAATAAAGAATTCATTATATTCTGGCTGCTGACATGGTTTCTTGTTCAGACGTGCTGTTCCTGCCTACCTTTTTATTACAACATGGGTGATTTTTATTTCTCAATTTCATATCAAGTTAATCACCACCTTTAATTACTGTGGCTACGCATTGTTAGCGCCTTGATTTATGCACATACAAAGTCCTACATCGCTTTATGAATTGGAGCACGTTTAACAATTGAGTGACAGCAAAGGGTTGCGGGTTCTTTGTTGAAGTGTGGGAATGATGTTCCTTTCGTACATATTTGTGTTAATTGTGAAAATGAATGAAAATAACTTTGAAGACAGAAACATTTAGTAACTTTGCTGATATATTGATTCAAATATCTTCTTGCACTTCAGTTGCCATTACAGGATATCGCAGGGAAAGCTGATTACATATCTTGTTTGTGAACATTTTGCAGGTACATTTAATCTGAAATTGTTCTAAAGTGTCTTTACTCTAGGTTAAAACTGTCAGTTAGAAAAGTGGCATGCTATCGTATTATTGTGTTTTCTATTGCACATTAGTAGTATATACACATTTTATACTTTTATAATACGTGGTTCTCTGCCTTGTTCAATTTCTTCCCTCGTTACCTTTAGTGTCTCTCATTACCATCAGGAGAGACTCATGAATGGGGTAAGAAAAATGTCTATTCACAAAGACTTTGGCGCTTAGGCTCTACGGGGCGATTTCTCGTGATAAAAGAGGTTCTGCCTCGGGCAGCAGCAATTCCCCATGGAGTGTAGACACTGGTGGGGATGGTTGATGACTCCTCTGAGACAGACAGGCTGATGAAGCTGAGGAATCCAGGAAGACGGGGCAATGACGGGGAGGTGGAGGGTGCATTCATCCATTCGTTCATTCATTCATTCATTCATTCATACTGCAAAATAGCAGCATGAATGAACGAAAAGCAGGGAGACAGGGGTATTTAAAAAGACAGCAGCAAGATTATTTTCTAAAAGGGAAGGTGTGTGGCTGTGCTGTTGGATAGATGTGCCCGGCTGATGCAAGCAGCTCATGTCAACACTTTGTTGAATTAACAACACTAAGTTGCTGAGGTTTGTTCATGTCGTATCTCATTTAAAATTTTTGGAGGGACATGTTCTGGCTTCGAGCTTATAATGGGGTTGTCATTTACCTGATTAATGAAGAAACATAAATCTGGCGCTTTCGCCCCAAGACTGTTTTGGCTGCTTACAATCTAATCTAACTTCCACGGAGCATTAAAAAGCTCATTAGCATGTGAGTTTCATTACTTTTTGCAAGTAAATCGACATCAAACTAAACTTTTACTCGTCTACTGGCCTTTTGTTTTGTGAAAGAAACATTTCTTATCTTTTTAACTTTAAAATAACAACTTCCATGTTATTTTGAGAGTAAAGTGACTCGTATTAGAGAACGTGGTGACCCTGTCAGCATGGGTGTAATTTATGGTATGGACGGTGTCCATACCGCTTTTGGAATGACGCAGAATTGTCCCCACCACTTTTTCACAAATCGCGTTTACATAAAATAGCCTACTGTACCCTAGGCTATAGCCTTTCCCCACCGCTTCACAAACAGTCTCCCAAAGAGTATTTTGATAGCCTATCCCCTCGCAGGGGAAACAGCACTTCTGGTAGTGATTGGTGCTTTTCCTCTTTGGTCCCGCCTATGTGTCATGGATGTTTGTTTGTTTGCCAAAGCGCAATAATTCAGAAGGAAATACAGAACGGAACGCATGAGTTGGAGAGTGGAGACAGCTCTACTGTGACCGTTGTTCAGGAGAGATAAGGTATAACGTTTCCAATGTTTCCTGCAAAGATCTAAGGATTTTCTCCACCTAGAACTAATCTATAACGTATGCTAGATGGAGATGCTATATGCCACACTGAAATGTGTTTGTTATTTCTAGTCACTTGCTCAACTTGCAATATTACGTTATTTCAGCAGGCAGAAGCAGATGGATTAGCTACTAGCATCATGGACACTGGGACAAAAGATTTAAGGTCTTATTCCTTGAATGTAAGTAGGCAATCTAGACAGTTGGCAGTGATGGAGAAAATGTGAGCTTGTTATTTTCGAAATTTGCATTGCATTAGCCTATGAATTCCAGATGATTTCAGTTTGTTTTGCTGTACACAGACGTCGGGCAAGAAGAGAAAGAGGGAAAGTAGCAGCACTACAGATCAGACAGGGAGAGAGCAAAGTAGTAGTACTGAACAGGTAAGCTAGCCAACACAGCCCTGTAATTTGTCTTATTACACTGTAGATTCATCTTCCATCAATAATATCTTTCAAATTCACAAAGATGAAGACTAAAAATGTAACCTACAAATTGCATAGGCCTGTATTGTGATATTAAGTGCTTTTCATACTACAGGCATCAGGAAGCGATGAGAGAGCGAAACATAATGAGAGAGAGGGAGAAAAATGTTTGTTTTCGGGCAAGCTAATTTTTCAATGGAGTGCAGGGGCACTCTGATGCTAGCATCAAAAACACTATTTTTAAAACACTAAGAAGGCTCGACACAACATGAAACTTTGCTCGTAGTATCACTAGGGTCTCTTCACATGAACACGAGCATTGAGAACATTGTCGCCGTCATGGCAGACAAAAAGTGTCAATCCCCGAGTGCGACCTAACAGGTAGGAGGTCCGCCATTACTCTCCTGCCTGTTAGGTCGCACTCGGGGATCGACACTTTTTGTCTGCCTTGACGGCGACGCGCCGGAGATCCAGCTCCTACGGTGAGTAGTTCAAAAACCCTCTTTTTAGTAAACTCTGCGTACACAAACAGTGATCTCAATGCTAGTGTTCATGTGTAGAGACCCTGGTGATACTACGGGCAAAGTTTCATGTTGTGTCGAGCCTTCTTAGTGTTTTAAAAATAGCGATTTTGATGCTAGTGTCAGAGTGCCCCTGCACTCCATTGAAAAATTAGCTTGCCCGAAAACAAAACTACGGTAAATCTTAAAAATGCCTCTTTCGTCGTTATTATGCATTTACACGAAGGTTTGAATCATATTCAATCACAAGTAAAGCCTTGGTTGCTTTTTGGCTAGAGTTTCACTTTAATGTCCCCCTGACCGCTTGTTCTTGCACTATAGCTAACTGGGTGATGCTTTATTTCACTAAGTCACGCCACGAAACTGTTGGTGATACTTGGCTATATTTTATGAATACAGTGTTTTCTGTTTTTTCTTCTCATTTCCTCAGCTTTCTTTAACTCAACTCTCTGTGATGTACAGAGATCTCTGATGGACTTGGTGCCACAGTAACCGCTAACTGCTACTATCTGTCGTAGCCATTAGCTAGCTGTGGGGTATCAAGCCGACTCTGGACCACACTGGGAGCTCGGAGCACCAGTGGACTGTGTACACTGCCAACACAGGAGCTTTGGTTAATTTTTTGTGTGTTTTCTTTGTTTTGTTTTTTCAGCATGCCTCTTTGGACGGCATGACAAAAGGGATGATGACAGAGGAAGTTTGGAGGAGAAAAACCCCAAAGTGAAATTGGCAAGAGACAAGGGAAAATGTTGGCTTGGCTTTTGGTTGTCAGCAAGAGCTTCACCAAAGGGCTTAAAGACAAATGCAGAATAGGCTCTCTTGCTGTTGCAGCGATGTCTTAAGTAATTTCAGCTTCTGTTAAGTTTTTCTTACTATATATTTTGGTTTCTTTGTCCACTGCAAGGCTTACATGAGGAATTAGCCAATTGACTTCTACTGACTGCAAGTGTTTCAAAGATGGACCTTTGTGTTAATATTATATATTAGTAGAGTCTGGTCAAGTAATAGCCAGCCTAAGTTTAGCTGTCATTAGCTTAAATAACCACAATAACTAACCAACTGTTGAGTGATTTGGGATCTGTAATAGCTCGCAAAACAAGACTATTAGAAGTGTTTTTTTGTGCTCAACATATTTGCACAACACCCACTGACGAATGCAGTAAAGTACAGGCGCAGGCAGTTCTTGGTTACAATTAGGAAAAAGCTTGTGACCTCACTTTAATAAAAACAAAGTCTAACGTGACGAAACAAAACAGATGCGTTTACCTCATTAACAGAATGTCTGCGAAGCTCTCATGGTGAAAGCAGCCCAACAGCAGCAGCAGCAGCTCCAGTCGTCCGTTTCTGCCCACAGAGGATGTGTTCAGGCTCAGTATAGACCTTTTTACACAGCAGCCATTTTGACATTAAACAGTTGAGTAAACACAGATGTTACCGATGATACTTATGAAGAGTCTGTTCCGTTCAGGTCGAACAGTGTCCAGGTGCTGCTATTGTGCATGTTGACTCACCAGAAAGTCCCCGCTACTCTAAATGGAATGTAGCCTTCATTAATCACCATTAATTAAACCTGTGTTAACCTTCTATTTCACGTCTTCATGGCTGCCGTGAAAAAGATGTAGAAGTAATGTACGATTTTGGCAGCGTTCAGAGCCCAACACACAGTCATTGTAATAACATGTGTAAAACAGAAGGAGAACAATGTGAGGTGGATAAATATGATTCATGCCACGGAAACTCAAGAGATTTACTTGAACTAGTGTAGACAGTTGTACTGATTAAAAGAGAAGGGTCTCTGTCAACTGAAGCAACTTCTGTTAACCAAAATATAAAATCTTTGACTATGTAAACCCACCATCCACCCCAACCCTTATCCTACCATTTGTGTGCAGTGCAGAAACGTGATTTGATGAACAACACTGAACATAATCCAGGCAGTGCATTGTCCTCAAAATGACACAGTGTATAAAACGTTATTTCAAGGAGACGGGGTTGTGCCAACAGGTGAAAATTATGATGATTGATTTGAGCTTGTGGATACTCTCTGGCGCTTCATCGGATCCTCCTCTGTGATTTTCAGGTGTGACATTCTGCTCGCAGGCTGACCTCTACATGCGTCAGTGAATATTTTCCTGCCTATTACATATTTCCCCCCCCAACGAGCTCCCTGTGCCAACAAGGGGACTGAGCAATCCCTGCAATCAAGATTTAACCTTGACATTTAGTGAGAAAATGCCACTGACCTCGTTGTCCTCCTTTTCCACGTCGGAGAATTGATATCAAATAACCTTTGGATTACACAGATATTTTTCGATGATGCATATTGACCCGCTGTATTTTAGAAGCAGGAGAGCGAATACAAACACTTGAGGCTCCCCTCTCAAACCTGATGGAAGAGCTCGGACAATAGAGACTGCAGGACTCAGCCGATTGCTTGCGCTTGTCTCTGCGGTTAAGGTTGCTATCATCTTCACACGGAGAAAATCGCCTGTGAACGTTTGCCATGTCCAATTATAGGACATAAATGGCAGATCGTTACCATTTTCCAGAAATTCTATTCTTCTACAGAAGGCATCTCGACCATCTTCTTCCCTGCTCTTTAACAAATGCACTCATTCATGTTTCTGCTACGCGGGCTGCAGAATTATTACAAGTAAAAGCTGTTGAAAGGCTCTTTTTTCTCCACTCATTATTAGCATTATGTTGCAGACGTTTGCTGCCTGTAACTGTGCAACGTTTTATGTATAAAAGAAGTGTACCCTTGCATATGTTCTGCTGCGAGGACAGACAACAAAATGCAAGGACATTATGCAAAAGGAAAAATGCAAGATTTCAAGCTGCCTGCCCTGAGCATCCTACTTAATGGCAGCAAAATGCATTCATTTTGTGACGTGTTGCTTATTAATAGAGGTACTATTGGCACTTTGTTACAAACTAGAATAACAGTCAATAGCCTTCGCCAAGGCCCAACAGACTCCATTTGTATTCACTCACAGATACCAGCCACCTGAACAGGCTTGATTTGTTTCATCGGGATCCATGCATTAGTTTGAAGCTGTGGCAGGCAAAACCTCTGCAAACTAGGAAGAGCAGGTGAAACATTATCTGTGCTCGTGTTCATATTCGGAATAGCTGGGGCTTTAATAGCAGGTTAGCAGGCTCAACGAGAAGTTGTAGATTTAAGCCTGAACTCAATCAGAAGTTGCTATATTGAGTGTTTCTTTTATAAAAGAAGCTGCCTCAGAATTGAGCTTCACATCAATGTTTTAAATCAGTTTTTTAGATGAAAGGCTATTACACAACACACATATTACAACTCACTCGAATAGTGTCTTCTTTATGCTAATTTTTATCGGATTAAAACAAAGAGATAAAACTTTGGACGTGACGATATTAGCTTTATTCCTCACTTCCACTTTTTGTGCTAAGCTAAGCTAAACTGCTTCTGGCTGCGTAGCTTCACGGTTCTTTTAATGCTCAGCTCTGTGAGTCTGTAGCTCAGTATAATGGCACCCGTAATTCTAACCATTATTATTGTTATTACATGACCTTTACCACCTTGTGTATTTTTGCCCCACTGGCCTCTCCAGTAGAGCAATAATGAAACATCAAAGCGGGAAAATGAGATAAGACATCCTCCCTTTGAGGTTTTGCTTTATTGCATGTAAATTTTACTACATTTGTTTTATTCGCTCTTCTCTTGTTCCCTCTGCTCTGTTTCAGCCCATTTGTGTCGGATTTTCGAGATTAATCCAAGTAGGAAACCATCAAAGGGTCTCAGAATGTGCCCACAGATCCATTCCCGTGAAAATGTACTCACATCCACCGTGCTTTCATAAAACGTGCTGCAACTCTGTTTGGGCATTTTTTGAAATTGTGGGGTTTGGTCTTACTGCTTCTGTCTTTCTTTCCATTTTAATAACTATTAGTTCTTCACACCAACAGAAAGATCAAAGTCTCATAACTTTCTTTTAGCAATTCACCTCAAGGTTTTCAACTTCTCAAGCCTAACTATCTCTCAGCTCGATCAGTGCCCAAAACGAACCAGTCAGTCCAGGATGAAGAAAGATTGTGTGAAGTGTGAAATGTAAAAAATAAGGCATTTTAGATATTCTTTGTACGTCGAACCACAGTTCTTTAATGAGCTTTGGACTTGAAGCATCGGAAATGTGCCAATTTTCACTTTTGAGTGTGTTTTTGTGTGTGTGTGTGTGTGTTGATTCCTGTTTACAAGATGAATAGAAAAGATATTTGAAGAATATAGCAGTGAGACCCTGTTTTTGTCAGCGCCAGTTACAATGGATTAAGTTTTACACATTTCCGCCACAGTAAAGAAAAGACTCCTGAAGCCAAATCGATAAATTCTCCATCCGTTCATTTTCAAACGTTCTCATGTCAAAGACCTCCTAAGTGTTAGAATTTGTAGGTGGTTGTAAGTTGTACCCAAAAGCAGACACAAGGATTCGTGAAAAGGTTAAAAGCAATTAACTTAAGTTGCTTGAGTGATTTGGCAGTGGTGGAAGGCTCCAGCTCAGGCTGAAGGCTCAGCAAGGGAAGTAGCTGGGGCTCATGATGGTGAAGGCTGACCATTAGGCACTGATTCACATGTTAAGATATTTTCCAGCACCAACTAACTGAGCACTTCAAGTTTACCATTGTTAAGCAAACGTTAGGGTCAAAGAGTCTACTAGTAATCAAGTAGTTGCCCTCAGAATGACTTTCTCATCTACCAACCTCTCGTTACATCACACGCTGCTATCCTGCTGTTAACATGTCACTCATTGATTAAGCTTCCTTGTGCACAAGATGAGATGTTTTTCAGGGCCATCTTGGCAGACAAGCAACAATCATCATTTGACTTTGGTTGGGGGGGGGTTCTGTTTGATTAGTAATTCTGGTACCTGTAAGGACCACCTGTTGATTTTGCAGTAAATTGCTTAAAATAGGTTATACACAAGGAAATTGAAGGCGTACATTTCAGAACCTCTGACAGGTGGTTACAGCTCATTGGAGCAAAACAACAAAAAGCTGCTCCTCCAGTTCTGGAATTGACTCTTGGTATTTTTGAAAGGCCAACTTTGATCTAGAGACTCATAACACATGACGGTGTGCCAGAATATAAAGAGCTTTGTCTATGAAAAGTAGTTTGTAATACAATAGAGTTTAAATTAATCTATATGTGCTGCTGGGTCTTATTTTGGAAGTTTTGCAATATGTTCACATTTGATTTTCTATGTTGTCTGTTATGCTACATGCACAGGCTTTTCAGTGAGACCATTCTTATTCAGTTTTCTGAAGCCACCCAATGAAAACTTAATGACTTTTTTCATTATTTAATCAACAGAATTAATGGGATGGCAAAGGTTTTAAATCTCCTCTTGACTCAGTCTGTTAACCTCAACATTTCTGCTCATTAGATTACATACCTACTTATTTTTGTTTTAAAACTGTAAAGAGACTTTATTATGTACAATATAATCTTTGTGGTATAAACAGTAAAAGGGTATAGGGGTGTTGTCCTTTAAGGACAGTTTGTATATTCAGTGTATTCAGCCATAAAAATGAAGACAGTTTGACTATTTAGCTTGTTTAAGCATCAAATCAATCGATGAAGATTATTCTCTTCTGAAATTATTGCGTGCAGACAGTAGAAGCCTGCCACTTAGAATAATTGACATGGAAACGGAAAAGCAAATGACTGCTTGTGTTTTCCACAAGCTCCCAACTCAGTTTATAATTGTGTAACCTATTTCCATTAACAATATTAAGTACGCATACAGGAGGACATCGCTTAAAGTACATGCTCTGACATTCTCATTATCCCCCAATAATGAGAAATGGGTGTTTAGTGGGTTGAATTTTCCTATATTCAAGTGTTTTTTTGTTTTTTTTTACATGTGCTCACAAGCCCGTCATGTTTATACAAACCACTGCATGAGCTCACCTGAACCTCCTGTGTCAGACAACATATACGTTCAGTATTATTTACATGTGATAAGGAAGAGACTGTTCTGTTCGTCTGTTATGCACAAAGTCTCCACCCCACATGGACTGGATGTTACAGTAGAGAACCTGAGTGATGATTCATGTTCTTACTCTGCTGGCATTTGCAAAACTACACTGATTGACACAACTGGCTTGTTTTTCCTAGTATTTTTTTTTGTCTCTCATGTATAATGCACAATATTTTGGGTGTCACTTTCTCAAGAACTATTGTGTCTACTTGTTCCCTCCTGGCTCGTTGAAAATGACAGTAACTGGCATATACACAAAACCAAATTTATCTTGAGTGAGGCATTATATTGTTTTTTGCAAGAACTGAACACAGGAGGGTTGGACTCAAGTGCCGAGCGACAGTCAGGGGGACGGCAGTCTGTTAGGCAACAATCCAAAAAAGGACTGGGCATAAAACAAGAAAATATATTACATGATCGATTTCCTTTGCTCTTACCTGTCACTCAAATGTAACAGCTGACAATGTGTTGTTTAAACACCCTGAGTGATAAAATGCTAAACTTCATCCATCACGCCGAAGTCGGAAGAACAACTTCTGAACTTAGGAAGTGGGACCATCGCATGAATGTAGCATAAATACACAAGGGAGGCACGGATAATTGGACAAAGGTGAAAGACATCAGAGCGGTGCACACAATCAGAAAAAGGTGGGAAACACACAAGGGCAGGAAGTCGGGATCTGAAAAGAGTGGAGAGGCAAGAAACACAAAATGAAACAAAAGGTAAAGCAAAAAAACGTGACACAAAGAAAACATGACCTGAGATGCAAGACGAGTCTCCGGAAGCAGACACACAGTTAACATTATTAAGAAGAAAGCCTCACCTCATCTAAAGTACCCAGTTTATACAGATAATAACTTACATGGATTGCATCAAGATCAGTCCAAATAAGGGCAATTTAAACGAGACCGATGATTACATGACAACTGTGCTTCTCCTCCTCAAGTTTTTTTACATAATAACCTGTTGGCAGCCCTGATCGGAATAGGAATCAGAATTCCTTTTTTAGTCGCACAAACGGGGACATTTGTGCACCACAGGGACAGTTCAATTTAACAATAAACAATAAAAATAGTAAAAAAAAAAAAAAAAAAAGAAAATAAGAAGGTAAGAAATAGAAATATACTTGTATATACATAATATGTACAAGTACGAACAGTGTCCTTATAAACAGTGTGGGCAGTGTGTTGTTATTGATACATATGGGTATGAAAATTGCCCAGTTAGTGCAAACCAAAATGAAAAAATTAGTTATGTTTAGAGTTTTTACTGCAAAGTGCACAAGTGAGGTTTACTGGGAGCAGTGCTGATTGTAGAGTCTGACAGCAGCAGGAGGGAAGGACCTGCGACACCTCTCCTTCACTTATTGGGATGTATCAATCATCACGGAACAAGCTGCCCAGTGCTGTGATGGTGATAATAATGTGACTGCTTGTCATAAAGTGCATCAACAGGAAACCAAAGAGAATTAAAACTGCAAGCAGTGATGAACGGGACCTCGCAGTCCACGCGCGCGTCGGGGCGTGCCGCCGTCCAAACGCGCCGCGGCTTAAGCCCCGTTCCTCGATCGTTGTTCACGGAGGCGGCAACCGCCTGCGTTTGGGACGGTGCACGCCGGGGGTGAATATCAGCCTCTTCTCCCAACGTGTGTTTGTAACGCGGTGGGTTGCCCCTGCCAGTATCAAGCGCTTTCAGGTGAAGTCAGAACAACTTCGTGCAATCCACAGAAATCCTAATGGGCTGCAGGTGAATGATTTCTAAAACATTTAATAATCGGGTACGTTTTGACAATCGATTCTGCACCGTTACGTTGTGTGAGGTGTTACGGCCTTCTCTAGATTGGAAGTGGGACAGAGAAGGGGGGGTTGTGGCTTGCAGTAAACTTCCTCCGCCCTAAATTCAAACCTGGGTCCACTGCGTATGTGGCATGCACTCCAACCACTCGACCACCGGCGCAGATAAGACACTGCCTTCTGTTGTCACCGTGAAGGCAGGAAGGCAGCGCATCATAGGGGTGGATGGAAGTGGAATGCCACAGATTTAGATAGGTAGTGGAGTGCAGCCAGATGTGATTCTTCCTTTTGGAAAGGGACAGCGGTCAAGTGACCAGGTTTGACGAGCGTCCTGCAGTAGCGGTGTTTAACCAAAGAACTCACTCAGTTGTTTCATATCGAAGTGGAATTCACTTCGTTCATCGCGGAAGAGTTGGGCAGAATCACAACTACACACATCTTGTTGTGTGCCACATTGACAGGGCAGACACAACACGCAAATGGCATTCTTAGCAAATTGGCTTATTTGAAAATTGTGTGCTGTGGCTCACTACCACTCACTTATCCATTATGTGGCTCAACCCATTACCATTCAAATATGCCCTGTTGTAACGTGCAATTCAGACAAAACTACCTGCAAATGCCATGTACATCTGACTATGTTTGTCATCACTGCACATAAATATGTGCAGAATAATGCTTCACTTGCCCTCTTTCAAAAATGTATTTATGGCTGTCTATCAGTGTCAAGCTTTTGATCTAAGTTCTGCTTTGTTTACCAGTTTTTATTCCAAGAAGTGCATGCTGCCACCTTTTGAAGTTTCAATAAAATCTGATGAATATGCGGCTGACTTACTGGAATTGAATGGAATCATTCAGAGGTTATCTAGATAGGATACATGTGCCTTGAAAGACAACAGTGCCATCTAGTGGCAACTTGTATCACGTACATCATACATTCATGTGCTTCTAAGCTAAATAGACCACTTCCTGTTGGACTGAGAGTGTGGGTGTAAATGAGTCATTTGTGCATCTTCTCATAACACACATGCATGCCAAATTTCATTCATGTACATGCATGTAGGGCGCCAAAATTGACTGCGATAAAACTTACTTCATGTTTCCAGTGGGTTTCCAGTGGGTGGCGCTATGGATATGATACAGTATTGATACACAGATCTATTCAGGGCGACTCCGTCTAGATTCCCTCTAGATTTGGCCAAGCCAGGAAATAGTATGAAGGAGATATCAGGACTTGATGCTTCATGGCGAAGGATTGTTATGGCGGGCTCCGCAACTGCCAGCTGGAATGACGTAGGATAAAGATTTTAATAACTTTTCATCTTCAAGGTCAGAGGATGCTACTGAGTGACTTTGAAGTCGGTGGTGTTACATCTGTAGGAGGAGATAATTAAAGTACGAAGATTGGCAATATTTCAAAATGGCGTCCAAAATCAAAATGGCCGACTTAGTATTGATGCTGAGATTTATTTGGGGAGACAGCCTCTACACTAAATAGAAGTTTGGTGTGGATAGGTAATTGTATGTTAAAGTTATAAAGCCTTGATGTTTGACCGCGAGGGGAAAAAATGGTTTCCATCGCCCCGCCCACTAAAGCATGTCGCAGCTGAAAGATTTGAATAACTTTTGTTCTCCAAGGCATGAAGAAAATTACTGAGTTAATGTGAAGACTGTGGTGTTTAAGCTCTAGGACAAGATAATTTTCTAAGTCAGCATGAATTTGTCAAAAATTCCGCCACACATCTAAATAACTGACTTCCTGTTGTAGTGAGAGTAAGCATCCAAATGGGTTTTTTGTGCGTCTGGTCATGATGAAGGTGCGTACCGATTTGCGTGCGTCCTTCTATGTACAAGTAGGAGGCGGGGCATCACAATAGGGGGCGCTACAGAGCCCATACGTCACTGCCACGCCCCATGACCACACAGATCTCATCAGGGCGACTCCCTCTGCATTCCTGAGAGATTTGGCCGAGATAGGAAATTGTATGAAGAAGTTATGAGGACACGATGCTTTACGGCGAAGGATTCGAATTTCCCGCTCCACTGTGGCCAGCAGGTATGACGTAGGATAAAGATTTTAATAACTTTTCATCTTCAAGGTCAGAGGATGCTACTGAGTGACTTTGAAGTCGGTGGCGTTACGTCTGTAGGAGGAGATAATTTAAGTACGAAGATTGTCAATATTTCAACATGACGGCCAAAATCAAAATGGCAGACTAAGTATTGATGCTGAGATGTGTTCGGGGAGACACCCTCTACACTTACGAGCAGTTTGGTGTGGATAGGAAATTGTATGTTGAAGTTATAAAGCCTCGATGCTTGACCGCGAGGGAAAAAAATGGTTTCCACTGCCCCGCCCACTAAAGTATGTCGCAGCTGAAAGATTTTAATAACTTTTGTTCTTCAAGACATGAAGAAAATTACTGAGTTAATTTTAAGACTGTGGTGTTTAAGCTCTAGGACAAGATAATTTTCAAAGTAGGCATGAATTGGACAAAAACGCCGCCACACATCTAAATAGCTGACTTCCTGTTGGAGTGACAGTATGGTCCCCACAGACTTTTTTGTGCGTCTGCTCACGATGAATCAGCGTACCGAATTTCGTTCATCTACGTGCATGTGGAAGGCAGGGAGGAACATTAGGGGGCGCTACAGAGCCCGCAGGTCACGACCTCGCCCAACGGCATTAAATTATCAAATTTTTCACTAGATGTGACATATATTCCAAATTTGGTGAGTTTTTGGGTATGTTCAGGCCTCCAAAACTGCAGTTAAAGCGATACACTAGTCCTTCCAATTACAATAGGGACCTCACAGGTCGATGACCTGCTCGGGCCCTAATAACAGGATTTCAGAGTTTTTTGTCTGTCACATTAATTAAGAAACACTGCATATTGTGACACGTGGATAGTTTATTTTCAGTTCAGTGTGTGTGAAAACACTGCTGAAAATAGTCCCCGACAAGTCTCCAGTTAAGCATCATTTGCTAGAACCACAGTGACCAGCTGCTTTGAGTCCTTTATAAAAATGAAATATATTCATGACCCGTTTTTTTTTAATTAAGAATATACAGAAGGAACACATGGGCCCATGGTTGGGGGTCATTCTCAGTCAGTCCTCATTATGTTAGTTAAGAGGTCAAGACGGATTTGACTGATGCAGTGCACAAACTTTACAATATACACCACACTGGACTCTTCACCGTCCCCTCTTCTTCACACTCATTGCAATAACACACTGGATTCCTTGGCACCAGAACACGTGATGGAAACATTTACACTAAGCCCTCAACAACTACTTTGCTCTTTAACATCTTTCAATTAGTCTTCTCGTATCACTTCAAACCCCGTCTCAGTATCTTCTTGAGATAATCTGAGCCTCGGCTAAATACACCGTCAGAAATACCGACTGACTGCTTCACCACTTGTTTAGCAGCCACCTAGCACAGTTTACAGCTTGGCGTGTGTTACGCCATAAATGACTTTGAAACATAAACTCAAAACAAAGTGTGCCAGGCCTTGTGTTTGGATTTAATGAGGGATTTGATGATGTCTGTTTTGTCTCTGGTACCGTGGCTCTCCAGCCTGTCTGAGGGATGTCACACAGTAGGATGGATTGTGTTCCCACTTACCACCCAGACACAGTCAACAGTGGTTCATTCAGTTCACTTCCAAACAGAAGGAGAGATTGAAAGAGTGATTGAAAGATTTTTTTTACAAATTATTTTTAAAATTTGATTTAAATGCACTCAATGCGTTACATTAATGCACAGTCTTATGCCTCCATGCTGGCATCTGCCTTGAGGGAATATCCTCAAATTTGGTACAAATGTCCGGCATCTCTTCATGAACTCACTGGAATTCAGTTTCCAAAGGTCAGAGCTCAAAGTCACTGTGACGTCGGAAGACTCATTACTTAAAACCTCATACAATAATTACAATAACACGTCACTCAAATGTCTAACAGGATGAGTTATTGAAGTTGTGGTGTTTCATGTCCAAAAGAGGTCCGAGGATAAACGCACTGGGACATCATAATATTCTGCTAAAAATGTTCTTCCAATTATTCAATGCCATAACTCAGGAACAGCCACTCTGCCATTGAGTTCATTCGAGTTTTAAAATTCACATAGGGAACATTTGCCCTTTCCTTGATCAATATTTTGAACATTCATCCCTCTTTGTTTCAGACACTGTACCTTCCCTTTCTGCAGTGACATTTCACAATTCAAAATATACCTATTTTTTATTGTACATTTTTTACTTTGACTCAACTTTTGCAGTCCTTTTTCTCTTTCTCTTCTCATGTTTCTACATTATAGGTATTATATACATTAAAGGCTCTGCAGATTTGATTCATCATGTTCATTTTTCCCTGCTTGGAGTCCCCTCTGTCTCTCTGTTGATGTGAGAGCAATTTAATTGCAAAAATTTACCTTTAAATGCATTCATTGTAACTATCTTTAAAGCTTGAAGCAATTCTTTGAAAATTCTTGAAAAATAATTTTATTTGTTTTCAGTGATGACTGTCTGTTCCTTTATACTTTGATGATTTTCTGATCATAGTATTTACCCTGAGGTCTTTTATGATTTTGTTATTGCTTCTTGTGAGTGTTTGTTCTGGGACCCCCTTGAAAAAGAGAAGATACTTGTGACATCTTCATGTGACGATGCTATTTAAGATAACATGCTAATAAATCAGACTAACTACATACTGTCCTGCTTTTAATTACAGTCTTCCAGTGAAGCCTCTGTTGCCTGTAAAACCAGGTGCCAAGTTATAAGAAATGGAGAAAATGCATTACATTCTTCCCCTAAAATATGAATCTGATTCAGGGTGACTAGCAGTGATCTGTGATGATTTCTTCTGGCGTACACACTGCTGTCCCTCACGCTTCACCTCCGTCACTCTCGGTGCTCACACTAATCCTCAGGTAGCAGCTGACAGCTTGAGAATGTCTCTCATCATTTTCTTTCCCAGGTGGTGAAGATGATGATTATCGTGGTGGTGACCTTTGCCCTCTGCTGGCTCCCCTTCCATGTCTACTTCATTGTGACGGGTCTTAACAAGCCTCTGAACAAGTGGAAGTACATCCAGCAGGTTTACCTGTCGGTGCTGTGGCTGGCGATGAGCTCCACCATGTACAACCCCATCATCTACTGCTGCCTCAACAGCAGGTGAGTGACAGCAGGGATGTGACAGTAATACAGTAAACAACATACAAAACTAAATGTTATGTTTTTTACACAACTATAGATGTAGAGTTAGTTGAATTATAACATTGCGTCATTTTGTGTTTTACTTGAGGTTTAAAGTCAGTAATTATCTACTCTGTGTGAACAGTTTGGAGCTTTTATCATTATCCCCTACTGATAAATGAAGCAGAAATAAATGGCATCATTACACGTGGTCAAATCATCCATGGAACATTAAGCCCACGCAAAATTAAATAAAGCCATTTCATCAATATGAGAAAGAAAAACCTCAAACCCCATGAAGGCAAGTTGCTGTTTGGTTGTATTCTCTCGTACAATCTGACATCGCTGTGTTAGTGTTGTTACTAGAACATTGTGATTAATGTTTTTTTTTTTTTTTCTAAATAAGGCGAGAGTTTCACAGAGTCAAGAGTGAAAATAGTAGAACAAGTAGATGTGAAAAAAGCATGTTTTTGTCACCTGTGTCCCATTATTTTTTCCCTGTCCAAACAGTTGGTTTATCAATGTTTCTCTTCCCTGTCTTTCTGGTGTGTTTTACCAGCATTTGCATTTAAATCCTTGTGTAATTAATTTTGTTCTTTGTTTTGTTTTTTGGTTTGTTAGTTTATTAGTTTAGTTATTGATCGCGGGCTACTCCTGTTCTGTTTCCAGCCAATTTGCCTGCCTTTTGTTGCTTGCATTTTGTATTTGGACTTTGGACATCAGCTTTCAAATTTTGTCAAAGCTCAATTTTCGTTTTTTACCTGCCTGCCTCAGTGTTATGCATTTGGGTCCTCTTTTGCCAGACTTGAAACACATGTTTAACAGTGTGAGGGGGTCTATTTTAATTCAAACCACATTTTCCTGAACCTAACAAAGTATTTCTAACCAGACAAGCAACAGAAAACTGTAAAGATACAGACAATAATGAGTGAAGTGAGTTCTGAAATGAGTAAACAGTATAGAATTATCAGAACAAGATTCAAGCCCCAGTCCCCAAAGTGATAGTCCCATATGTCAGCCACTGAACCACAACAGCTTGCCTCAAATACAGTTTATGTCAAGTATAAATGATGGTCCTTGAACAATATTAACTATGATGCTCCAGGGACAACATCAATAATAAGTGAAAGCACAACAGCATGATTGGTCAGTTTAACTGATGGTCCTGGAACATTAAGTATGATGTTGTAGGAACAGAACCAACAGGCCGATACAAGATAAACCACATTCCCTACATGTGTTCCTCTGAATTACATATATTGTTGACTATGCATGATACATATTTGTTCAGTCTAGTAGACAATAAAATGCAAAGTCTAGCAGACGATTATAGCTGTTTTTAATACAGATATGACATCATATTGAACGTTGCCGTGATAATGCGTCAATCTTAGTGAAAACTGCATCACTCAGTCTGAATGGATTCGACTCTTTAAAGAAATACTGCTTCTCTAAAGCCTCTGAGGCTGTTTGATGTATCAATGGATACAGCTTCAGTGCATTCAGAAAATGATCCCCTCACAGTATAATGCACCACTACCACACCAATTTACCTCTTTTTCATCACTGCACAAACACTGACATCCATCACTAATTACCTTTTTATAAGCCTCAGGCGAACTTGAATACAATTTGTTCGCAGCTGAAGAGCCAACCTTTCGTGCTTTATAAAATATTTTCAATTTCTTGATGAAGAAAACATTTAATAGAAAATACAAAAAAATGACAGATTTACCTCCTACTTTTTCTTTTCTATGCATCCATGTGAAACCAGGTTTCGAGCTGGCTTCAAGCGGGCGTTTCGTTGGTGCCCCTTCATCAAGGTGTCCAGCTACGATGAGTTGGAACTTCGCTCCACGCGGCTGCACCCAACACGCCAGAGCAGCATGTACACGCTGTCCCGAATGGATACCACCATGGTGGTGGTGTACGACCCTGCCGAGGGCGACGGCGGTGCTGCTATTGCCTCTGGAAGGAAGTCCTCCCTGCCCTCAAGGAAGAGAAGCTACATTACGTCTCGCCAGTCAGAGATCGTCAGGTGCAATGGTAGCAATGCAAAAACGCAAAATGGAGCGGCTCCAAGCGCTCATCCTGAGGAGTTTTCGTGAAGGGCGTTTTACTCACAGACTCTCACACAGACATATGCATGTTGCAAATGTATACACATGCATGATACACTGTACATATAAAAGGTGCACAGATGTTTGCTAAATGTAGACGTAGAAGCATTGTATCAAGGCAGAAGGTATGCAGATAATGGTTACTTGGATATAGAAATTATTCACTACATAACATTGCTGGATGATATTGATGATTCTCTGGAGCATGGATTGACTACTGGGTACAGGCCCCTGGGCCACAGGCGTCAGTGTGAAGTTAATGTTACTAGCAGTTCTCATTAAAAAGTCACACAGCTCAATCAAAATGAGGGATGTCCCTATTATGTTTGTTTTTCTCCTGATCATTTACTATCAGCTGCCATACAGAGCGTGATCCCACTTTGGGTTTTTTTTCTGTGTTCATTTTTCTCAACATAATACAGCTGACAGTAGAGAGTAAACTTAAATTAACGAAGACATATTCTGCTCATTTTCAGGTTCATAGTATTATTTTGACTTACTACCACAATAGGTTTACATGCTTTAATGCTTAAAAAACACATCAGTTTTCTCAAGCTGTCCAGTGCTGCAGCTCTGTATTTAGCTCCTGTCTCTTTAAGGTCTCCCCCTTCCTGAATACCCAGGCTGCTATGATTGGTCAGGTGACACACGCCTGAGCCAGCAGCGCTAATAACAATAGAGCAGTTGTTTGATTAATTATTACATGCAGGACTACTGACGAGGCATTTGATCCTGTTGTTGTTAGCTTTCAAGATTTTTTAGATGCACGTGCATGGTCTTTACAAGAGCAAAGCAAATTAAATGTTTCACATTGCAATGAATTGCTCTGCTTTAAACAAAAAAAAACAAAAAAAATGAAGCATGTGTCACTGCCCAGAGGTTTTTCTATGACATTTTCTGTGGATCGAGTGGCTTGCTTCACAAAAGTGATTTGCACACAGATCCCAAAACATGGCAGTGTTACAATGTCACAATCGACTGTCACTGTGTTTGTTTTGATCAGTGAATCGTCTCAAAATCAACAGCAGAGGATATTATCTGAGTTTGCACGTTGCAAATTTTGGTGAAACGTGCCCCTTCATCTCCAGTATGAACAAACCAATGAAGATCGGATGCAAAACAAGCACTGACACTGACTGGTAGGGGGCTCTTTTGCATGTCTTCACCCAGAGTCCCATTGTCCCACAATCCATCCATGCTGGAGAGCAGCCTTAGCAACATGTGAAGTGAGCCACTCTTACCTGCTGCAGTATGTACATTTACATTTCAGGTGCTTTTACTTTTAAGTGTTACATTCAATTTTACCCCTACAATAAGGGTTCTTCTGCATTAACACACTCCTCAAAGTAGCAGTTCCTGCATCAGACATTCATATCTGATCGAGATTAGCATATAAACAAAATGAGCACCCTACTGTTTCGTGAAGGGCTCACCCCTGCAGCTCAAATGAATGACAATGAAATTAATCTTGCTCCACGACTCATTATTTAAATATATACAAGACTGGGGAGACCATCTCATAATGGAGCTAATCTGAAAATACGTCATGGTGATTGTAATCATGTAAGTATGTCCCAGTCCTCATTACTACCGGTGAGTTTTAACTGTGAACTTTTTGTTCAACGGAGGGTACACTCTGCATCTGCTTCACCCTGAAACCCTGAATGAACGGCTGCAGAGAGTTGCCAGTAGAATAGCTGTCGATAGGCAACATATGCGGTTCTGAGTTTGGCTCTGAAAGTACCGAAAATAAGTTGGGCTTTCAGTTATGTAACAAGGAACATGTTTTCCCAGTAACTGGTAACAAGCCGGGGGCAAAATCTAGTATAAATTTGGAGCACGTCAATAAAACAGGCTGCTGGAGAATGAGCAGACTGAACGCAAACTAGGCGCTAGTGGGTAGTCGATAGGTCTCATTTTTATATTTTAGACTCGGAAGCTGCAAAGTGAAGCGCAGTCGGCCTTTGTTTTAATGTCCATTAATGTTCTTTTTAAATGCCTTCGTTCAGTGTGTGATCAGAGAACAGGACAGTTGGTGTTCCACTAGTTACGCTCGCAGCAAGCTGTTATCCTGTGTCGCCCCTTAATTTAACTCCCAGCTTGTGTCTGAGGCTTTGTACATATGTATCTTGGTATTTTTAGAAACCAGATTGTCTCAGTCGAGATGGACTCTTTCGGCACAACTTCAGAAATAATCTCCGCCTTGCTAACGCACCTGAAAACGCATGTCCAATGGCTATTCATGTGAGCTGAGCATGTCTGTGTTGTTGTAAACAACAGATTGTTCTCTCTGTAGCTTGTTGACTGGTGACTGAATATAGTACGACCGAGGCGGGGAAACGTGACACAGTATGCCATTTTGTCCGTGAAATGTAGAAACAGCAGCTGTATTTGTCTTTCTTTTCTGTCATTGTATTATCAATGCCCAGATCCAGATGTGGAAAAAATACTAGAAGTACAGATACTTGTAAAAAAAGAGCTGGTGATGGGAAAAGTACCAATTCAACTTCTTTACTCAGGTAGAAGTTGGGTGGGGAATGTCTCGCTTTCTCAAAATCCATCCCGGCATTGTCCACAATGTTGCCTAATTCATTTTAATCCCCGTTGGTGCCTTTGTCACTACTCATCTTTTCTTCCCATCCCTCTCCATTTGTTCCCCACCTTAATACATCTTTTATGCTGTTTCGTCTTGCTGTGTCTGCCATGCACAATATTCACTGATAGGTTGAACTCAGTCTAGAGATGTCGTGAAGGTGGTGTGCAATGACGGGTAAATAAAAATAATTGATAAGTCCCCTCGAAATGCATTAAAACTTAAGTAACTGACCTGTTTTGAGTAGAAAGTACAGATATTTGTGTTGAAATGTAGTGAGTAAAAGTAAAAGTTGTCAGAAAAATTATGTAAAAAAATCTACTGAGGTATTTGAACTTCATTATTTCTTACCTCTGTCGATGTCGATTTGTGTCTTTAAATTTAGACGATATAACATCCATTCAGTCAATGTACAAACTCATCAGAACAGGTATTCTGAGTCAGCATTGTTTAATGATGCTACATATACTGATAAGGCTGCTTTGGAAGCAACCACGGCTGTCTGTGTCATTGTTTGCTGCCGGGACATGAACACTGGCGGGTTTCTCAGTAACTTAACTCTGGATGGCTCTATTTGTCATAAGGTCAATTTTCAGCGATCTAAAATGCCGTTCACATGTACAATAGGCCAAAAACATGTGGACAGGACCTGAACTTCACCAAACAATATGCTAGCCTGTGGCATGTTGGGGTCGCAATTTTGATAAGTTGAACCAAACTGTGACAAGTAGGGCTATATCATCAACAGTGTGCCCCCTCTGATACGACAATAACAACATCAGAGTCAGAGTTTTTTTTTAATCATTTGTGTTTTGGTTTTGCTTTTATCTACCAAGCAGACCTCCTTCAAAGTTATTGACAAATATTTGTAAAGATTTATGATGTATAGAGTGTCTTGCTAGTTGCAGTAAATGCTGTATCCGTATATGTTTTGTCACATATGGAAAAAAATGAAAGCTTAAAGGATAAGATCACCCTGAAGTTAAAATTCAATCATCATGTACTCAACCCCCAAGCCCCAAGATCCCAAATTGTCGCTGTTAAACTTAAAGATAAGCGTGCACTGTCTGAATTGGGTACAGAAGCTCGACCGCGTGTCGAGGGTATAAATACTGTCTGTTCAAATCAATTTTGCATTTCTGTTATGCATAATGATTTTTTTTTTCTTTTGGGTGAAATGTTCCTTTAATCTCCTAGCTTGGATCTGTAACTGCAATCACAGAGACACCTATGATTTCTCTCCTTAATTCCTCTTACCAACAGTTCTGAATGTTCGGACTCTATGAAAGTATTTACTGAAGAATGTGAAGAAAAACATCGTCGTGCTTTTTCCGTGTGATGTACTCTGCAGCTGTCGTCTGATCATTATATTGGGGTTGGTTAAATATTTTGTACGTGGTGGTGTCAAATTATTTTCCTGTTTTTTTCTGGTGTTGATAAACGTGTGTGGTTTGTATGAATGTACAGTACAATGTGTGCCTCTATCTCTGTCAAGTGGTGATCAGATTATTTGTCGTGTTTTTAAAGGATAACCAGTTAATTTTTGACTTGAGCCTCTTTTTTTTGTTGTTACCGCACGATCATATCGCTTCACGTTACGTATTTTATTGTCTTTATTTTGAAGCAACCACTGTTTTCAGTCTTACGCTAAAAACACGACTCTAGTTAAAAATAACTGTTGTAGTATCCTTTAAACAGATATTTATATTATTATCGCTGACAAATGCCAATTATTTTGGTCATTTGAGAAAAGGAACAGTAGGAACACTTTCTTACTGATAAATTGGAGTTACTTCTATATGAATTCTACAGTATATCATATTTCTTATAGTGAGACCTCTAGGAGGTTTTACATCGCTTTGCATTGGTCAGTGAATTTGCTTGATGTAGCTTCATTGCAACAGTTTTCCTCACAGTATCACGAGTGCTTGCAATTGACGTGACATGATGCTTATGATGAAATGTAGCTGTGACTTGTTGCAAAAACGCAGTCAAATCTTAATGAAGATAATAAGAAAAAAATCTACAATTGGGCAGCGGTGTTTTGTTTTATGTTTATCGTCTGGAGCAATGCAGGATTTTGTGAGAATCTGCAACTTTTAAATATCTCAATATTTTTATTTTCATGTATTCATGTATTCATTTTACACCATTCAGTATAGATTCAGCCCTAAGGAAGCAACCTTCGTTCAAGATAGTTGTGTGTTCAGGTATGAGCAGCAACAGGCGTGTGGCCAAAGAGATAAAGCAACAAAACACCTAATGTGCTGAATATGTAAGTTAACTGAAACAGATCAATTTCTGCCACTATCTTCTACACCAACAGTTATTTGATATGTATAATATTAAACAATTAAATTTTCTCTGGATATGATCTGTGTGCAGCACAGGTTGGGACTCTGTCATTCTTACTTATTTTTTGGGTTTATAAGCTGCGTGATGTCAGCAGTCAGTGATGGCACAAGGAACACATGCTGCAGATTGTAACATCAGGCTGACCTTTATTAAAACATCAGCGTGTATCGCTGTCCTCGTCCTGCTCTACAAAGTTGGCTAAGAAACCATTCGTACTGTCAAACAGGAGCATTAGCGTTTCAGAGGCGGGTATCCAGCATTTAAGAGTGTTGAACCTCTGGATATTTTGAAGTGGTCGTGGTTACAAAAGCAGGTCATTTTGGTTTCCTAATCCAAACCAAGTGGTTTTTGTGCCTTAACCTTACCAGAGCAAATAAATGTAAAGTTTTAACTTATCTGTGGTTTTGCCGAAACACACTTCACTAACATTTATTTTGTGAATTGGGTTGCCTGGTAGTCAATCTAACAGGAGAACCATCTCAGCAAAAATGTCTTTCCCAGGCCATGACTCATGGCAGAAGGTGTTGAAATGAACCAGCCTGTTGGGAGCAAATTCTCAAACACATGACAGATAAGATTTCAAAATCTCTCCCGTGAGCACATTTTGATTCAATGTTTGGACAGAGTATGATGAAAGGTAAGTGAAGATAGTTTAATGTGAGGGGATACCAAGTTCCACAGTGAGACCGCAGCCATCATTTTTTTGCTCTTGGCTCATCTGTGCTGGCCAACTGGCCTCTGTCTCATTTGGCCTACCTTTCAAATTACAAGCTACACCACATGGACAAATTATTTCATCTCATTTTTCTGGCCAGACCTATTCCTTTGAAAACTGTGAGCTGTTTGAGCAACAGACTCCAGCTTCCAGATGTTCATGTAACCAGCCTACACCCTTTGAAACCTTTGAAACATCTCTGTATTTTTGTTTGATAGAAAACCGGTCACAATGCTCTTACGCTCATCAGGCAGGATTGTTGCCACCGACACACATGAGTTAACGATGGAAAACACAGCTGGCAGCTGCTGAGGTGCTGTTTCTGTGAGAGAATCCATTATCAGTGACATTCGACCTGTTTGATTAGACTTCTTTTTCCCCCCTCTTGTCATCGGAAGATCAGGCTCTAATTACTGCGGGGTGTTTGCACAGTGGGCATCCCGGGAGATGCAAGAAGCCACCAGCGGAAGCAGAGCAGATGATGAGGGCTGAGAGAAATTTGTTACATCAAAAGATCAATCCACAAGAGTGCACATGACACTGATGGTAACTCAGCATGTTAATATTCAAGGGCTTTTTTTTTTTTCTATTGAGGCTTTGAAATGAAAGACCAGCAGGAAGATGTTCCTGGCTTTGCAATCTAGTGGTATTCTGAAAAGCAAAACTAATGCTCCTTGTCCTATCAGGTAACTAATGTTCCTAAAAGAAACATGAAATCCTTGCAACATAATTTGTTTCATAAGTACTAGTGCAGTGCCCATAATAAAAATGTATTCCTATAGAAAAGTGGGAGGTTAAGTAGCTTTTTCATGGATGGCCAAATGAGGCTGTGTTTGAAGGTGGGACTTCAGGGATATTTAGGTTTGTTGTAAAATCCGATATTCCAGGGTATAATTGGCCGTTTTTTACTATTTTTGATTTTGCCATTATATTTCACCTTAAAAACTATTTACTTGGTGTCATTACTTTCAGCACAACCTCACATGTGTGACTGTACAGTTATTTTTTTTATTTTGACATACTGTATTAATACAATGGACCTAAAATCACAAAAAAAAATAAAAAATAAAAAATCTGAGTAGAAAAAGTTAGATTTTTTTACTGTGAAAACCACAAATATGTTTAACAAACCATTTTTTATTTCTTATTATGCAAATATCAATTGTTGTTTGCTAAATATGTGCATACATTTAAAAAATTAACAAAGTTATATGTAACTATTTACATTTAAATGTTGACAATGCTCATTCAGCTGTCTCCTCATTGTTTTGACTCATTAAACAAAAAAACGACTCCACTACACACTAAACACACTACACCAAACACTACTTAACACACTAACTATACACTCCAAACACGTTAAATGTCACAAATCTCTCAACTCTCAATATCGCTGTCTATACACCGACCGTCGTTGCCTGTCAATCATCCGCCTAGGTCCCTCTCACAACTTTCTGTTCCTCAACAACCAAACTTGCTGATTGGACATGTTCGTGACAAAAGCCCGTTTTTACCATTTCTTCCTGCACCAGACACAAAGCAAACGTGACGGCAATGTTCGTGAAAAAGCGTGACGGACATTATTTACCCTAAGTCCAGTTTTGGACGTGCCGGTGCGTCCGGTCCGTCGCCTCGGGAGGTGGGCCGTGTAGGTTGGCTAGTAGCTAGCTAGCGGCTAGCTACACACGAACATCCACAGATTCCGATTCCACTTTGTTGTCCGCGCGTCTCCGGATCTCCTCAGACCCGAACAGACTCGGTCCGGACTTGTTTAGTCTCATTAATCCACAACAGTCAGTTTAGACGCACAGAACAGAACGGGACCGAACCGCCGGCAAAATCCCGGTCCAGCTCGCGCCGCTGCAGGTATAAATCCTCTTGTTTCTTAAGGTGGGGGGTCGCGGTGGGCTCTGCAGTGATTGGCTCTGGTGCGCGCATGACTGTGGTGGCTCCGGTGGGCAATGCTCGTGGAATTTGTAAAGCATTTATGAAATAATTTATTAACGGTATCATTGCAGTCCAAACAAATGCAAAGTCGCACACCCTTGAACCACGCAGCAGCCATGTTGAAACTCTCAGGTCAGTCTGATCCGAGATATTAGAGGCACACACACATACACACACACACACAGACAGACAGACAGAGATTCCTTGCTTTCATAGAGAGATGAGGGGGGTTTTCAGGGAGTTCATCTTTCAGATCCCACTTGTAAAACTAATAGCGGTTTTCAGGATATAGAGCTGGAATATTAATTTCGCAAGCGCATATAACCTAAGCTTGTTCAATTATTCATGATGGCTGTATGAAACTATCCTTTTACTCTGCGGCGAGGACTGCTAAATAAGGCGATAGGTATGCAGCAGCTTGTCTCTGCTACTCATTGCTTCATCGTTTAGGCTGCTGGTCTGTGACAATGCTTTTGTTAGGAATGAATGTTCACATCGTGTGTTCACGGTTGATACAATTAATGTTAGATATACATGTAAATACGTGTAAATCACTAACATTGTTGATTCTTTGTGTTAATGCCCAGTAAATATGAAATCCACCAAGTGTTGAGTGGAAGACATTATGCACATGTTTTTTGACACCAGGTCCTGCAAAATAGCAGTGTTTCAAAAGAAGAAGTCCTATTTGAAGCGTGGATCTGCACCACTAAATAAGGCAATAGTTGCACAGCAATCCACGTCTGCTGCATATGGCTTAGGACTGCTGGTCTGTGTCAGACCATTTGGCAGGTCAGTCATTTTTAGAAACAGCCTCTCAGCCACCACAGAGGTGGAGGAGGAATGAAGCATAAAACTGTCAATTTCCTTTGTGGCTGCTAAAATACTTGTTTTATGTTTGCTGGTTAGAATTGAAAGGAAACACTTGACGGTCATTGTCATGTTAACAGAACACTGAATGGATCTGCTTCAGTGATTGCATCCTCAATAAGACTCATGTGTGAAAACTGCAGTTCTTTTTTCTTCTTATCCTTCCTCAAAGCCACCCTGCTCACATGCATCTCAAAGCTGCCTCTGTTGAGGAATTTAAGTCCCAAGTTGGGACTCAAAAATCAAATTTTCTTACACATAGCACCTTTAAAGCCAAACTCGTCACTGTAGCTGCTAAACTAATAGCGTTAGCATGCAACCGGTCTAAAGTCCCCATCCACTTCAGGAGAACGGTGCAACAATGTTTTGCTGTGAAGCTCCAGAAATGTTTTTTGAGCTACTCATCAGACTTTCCATCAACGTAAGCTGAACTTTTATTTTAAACTCAAAATTTTTTCACCAACGCAACTGAGACCCCTCAAGCCCACACCTACACACCTGAGAAATAGTTATCATGAATGGGTGCTAAGTTCGAAATGTTGACGAAAGCTATTTACTGTGAGGTCCATGCTTCTTAATTTTGTCACCTTTTTAAAAAAAAGTTTGCACATCAAGTAAAATTGAAATACGTTTTGGAATTTAGTTGGACCAGGATGTACTTACTGATTTAAAAACACTTTGTAGTTCTTGTAGATCAATGTATACTTCTGTGACTTGATAAAATCAAGCTAAAAATACTACTCGTCATGTAGGAAGAAATTTCAAGTTAATCAGATGGTCAACTTATGTAAAGCATCAAGGTTCATGTTTGATAAATGAACTGAATGTGACATCTGAATTTTCCCACTGACAGATGTTAGTAGTTCTGTTTCTGTGAGTCACCACTCCTGATCTAACCTAACCTAATCTAATCTAAGGCACAAATCTTCATAAAAAAGAAATTTTAAAAAAAAAACCTACCACCACAAAGAGCTTTAAGGACACTTTTCTTTTTCATTATTATGTTTGGCAAATTATTTTGCACATGGTGCCATGAGCTTCCAGTTAAATTAGCTTCTGTATATACCAGCAGTATTGACACCTGCGGCTCACACTGGGTGAATCATACCAACTGCACAGGAGCCAGGATGTGGGGAAGCTGCTGTTTTTCTGGAGAGATGCAACATCATAAATGATTGAAGTGTTTTTTTCTCAGAGAGCTGACATGTATCAAAATGCCCCTGGTGTGCAGACTTAGATGGAAAATAGTGAAACGTGCAGTTGTGTGTAAACTTTACAATCTACAGTCATTCATGTGATAATACATCATTAACCTCTGCAGGCTCTTCGAGATGTTTAACAAACACTCATATTACAAAGCATACGGATGAACAATTACAAATAAACTCAACAGCGTTTCCATATTAAGAACAACTGAAATAGCATAAACAGTGCACACACTAACAGATTTAACACAATAAAGCTTTCAGGCAAAGTTTCAGTTTGCAGAGTGCTGGATGAAGGGCTGAGTAAGAGTCGCTGCCCAGCTGTTTAGAGCCAGCTAGAGATTTTGTATTCAAGCCAGACCTTCTAAAGAATAAACACCTGAAGTCACGTCGGATTCTCCTCTGATCCAGGACATGTTACTGACGGCAGGAGAGCTCGGAGATTACTTTTAACATCTGGGAGTAAAAAGTGGATTTATCTTCACTCCTGTTTATCAACCTGACTGCAGCAGCGACCCTGCAGAGCTCCATTTTCAGGCATCCATGTTCTGTAATGCTGACTGCTGACTGGGGCTAGGGGGGAAATGTACTTTACTTTAACATGACAGAGATGAGAGGGGAAAAATAAGAGAGAGAACTAGGATCTCTGGAGAGATGGCATTAGCTAACATTAGTTTACAGCTAATGTACAGTACAGTAATCTGGCTGTCTGGGACAGATGATGTATAAACCATTAAAAAGAACTTATAAACTATCTAATGCGACCCGAGCACAAATGTTCACAGATGAGTTTTATTCATCTTAAACTCAGTCCCGTTCACCGACTTCACTGTCCTGGAAGTAGCGACAGGCGACTAAATGAAACACACTGTTACCATGAGTGGATTTGTGGATTTCTCGGGGTTTGAAAATTGTTGGGATCATTTGGGATAATATGAATAATCAGCTCAACAAAGTATATGCAGAACAAAGTTCAATTCGTTATTTGGCCATTTTAATTCAGAATTCCTACATCTTATATCTTTGGATGAAAGTTAATTGGACCAACATGTGAGGCTAGATGGACCGATGTGTACCACAGGAACATTACTTACAGGCATGTATATCAACACAGCATGCAGTCAGTGCGTGGCTTCAGAGTGGACACCACAGGAGAGAGGAGAGAGGCAGAACAAAGGCAGAGCTGAGAGGGAGTGCAAGGAAAATAAGCCAGGGAGCAAAGTGCAGCTGAAGGCTGTAAAATTACAGTTGTCACGGGCAGGGGACGTGGTTAGTGCTAAAAATAATAAGAACAAAACACTCCAGCAATTGCATCCTCAGCATGTCACATCACTACTTATCACAAGTTGATTGTGTTTCAGATCAGGCTACATAGGGAAGCATACGACATATTTAATCTGGAAAATAATGACATATCAAACTCTTTTCAGTCAGATGTAATTACCTCCAGTTACATAGAGATACCAGAGCTCAACGGCGGTGTCTCCAAAAGTCCTCCAAACTT
The DNA here is from genome assembly GCF_900880675.1 of Sparus aurata. Taxonomy (NCBI): domain Eukaryota; kingdom Metazoa; phylum Chordata; class Actinopteri; order Spariformes; family Sparidae; genus Sparus; species Sparus aurata. Next base: position 17,489,245 of record NC_044187.1, read on the forward strand.
ATCACACCTGCGTTAGTCTCTTAAAAGTGAAGAATGAAGCGATGAACTCGTTCTGTCAGGTAATCCTTCTTTTATATTAACTTTTATATTTCAACGTAATGCATTTCAATAAACACCAGTGGCATGAGTATATTAAATGTATATTTTGTTACACTGAGTGACTTCCGACATGTTTATAGGAAAATGTCAAGTGAATTTCTACTGAAAAGTTCTTTATGGATCTGACAAAGGTAGTCACAAGCTCAAGATCCCTCTTTTCTTTCATTGTTTGTAATTTCTTTGCCGCCCCACCTAGCTTCCTCATCACTGATTAGCTCTTGTTTTCAGAATGTGTCACCCTTGTTTACCTAATTAATTTGACCTGATCACTCCTTACCTGTTAATAACCTCGATGGGAAACACCTGGAGGTGAGGCAGTTTGTCATGTCACAGCTGGAAAAGCACAGGTGTGAGTAGTCAAATTAATGATGGCTTGATTCCATTTAGCTGCTCAGATCAAGGGTCCAGGTATTGTGCATGCTGGTTCACTCTTCACAACTCGTTCGTTAGATGTTGACTCAACTATGTGATGTTTCATTGAAACCTTTTATTTTTGCCAAAAGAGATTTTGATCTGATTTGTCTAATTTTGAAGGTTAGGGCTGCTTTGTTAGCTGGAAGACTTGCCGTATGGCCGATGTGGAGATTAACTAGCACACCTTCATACTATAAACAACACAAAAATAAATAATTGTTTTCTTGAATATCTGACAGTATGAATATCTGACGGATCAATAATGACAACTACTTTCTTGTATTTCTTTCCTTTGGGTTTGACCTTAAATGTATTCCGTATATTACTGTAACAGGGACAGGCCTATTCAGATGACTTATAAACAGTAGCTATAAACAAACTGATAGGAAGCTGATTTACGTGCAGATTTGTGTTAAATGGACAGAAATACCAGATTGCCTGTCTAGAGCTTTAATAGGCTGCAGTGTCATAATTAATAACAATTAAAGACTGTGTACGAACTGATAAAGGAGTCTGATAATATCTAAATCAATCTGGGTCAGATCTAACAGGATGTGAGTGTTTCTGTGACTTCCTGTACTGACTGACCTGGACAACCGGTTTTGGCTCTGCCCTCCTGCCGCTGCTGCTTGATCTCATCCACTTCCCAGCCGAGGCGCACTTAATCTCTAATGAGCCTTCTGTCACGGCTTTCTGGGGCACTTACAGCAACAGAGCCATTGTGTCTTTGTAATACCTGTGCTTTTTCCTGCTATGACAAATCAAAATGTCTGCTGTGAAAAAGACCTATTAATACCGGGGGAAGGCTCAGAAATGCTTTGGAGACACAGAGAGCCCATTTCAGACTTGGAATGGTATAAACTGGAATGGGACAGCACTTTGCAACATTGTGTTTTTTCATTGGGTTTAAGACTTTTTATCTTACTTTTGAAAGAAAATAAATAAAAATAAAAAACGAGTACACTTGCAGCATACAAAAATATAGCCATATTAGGTAAGAGTTCACAATTACAGCTTCTATAATGTTTCTAGGTTTTTAGGCCTACTTTTTTGTTTAAAAAATTCACTCAGTTTCTCAGTTGCATTGTGGGTAGGCTCCAGGTTATAAACATCACTCCTAAAACACTGTTGGACTCATTATGGACGGTTTGATAACAATGATCAAAATCGATACAGCAGAGCTAAAGGTGTCGCGTTTTTTATTCCACTTCCTCCTATTTCAAACCTGGGGCCTACATTACCCACAATGCAATTTAGCCACCGAGTGTCATCACTTGTGGCAGTTTATCGGATTACATGCAGATTACATATGGAGTAGTACTCTCCAAGACTTGTCAAAACACTTTAATGTGGGAAGTTGGTGGAGTAAATTTGTATATAGAATAATGACATGAGTCAGATATTCAACAGTGCCATCATCTGGATGTTTTTGTTTTGTTTGTAAGATGGTTTGCTTTTTCCCCCTCTCTAACCCTGTGTTTCACATCACATCACTATGAACTGTGGGTAATTCCTTCAGCCAAAGTCTGCTAGAAATACAGACTTAAGGGATCCAAAGTGCACTGAGGCACTTCATGATTTGATAGCAGGAAGGCCCCTAAACCCTTCAGACTTAAAGCGGATGCACCTCTAAGTCTGTGATCGAGTACACTGGGATTGGGCCGCTAACCCTAAACCTCTAACTCAGACATTATAGATGCAGAGATATTTATGAGTAGTGTTTTTACAAGCATATAGGTCTGGCGCTGTCCGCCTGTAGCTCCTGCCAATGAAAAAGTCGACCTAACATATCTGTGTGTGTTCTGAGGTGTTGACAATTTCTGTACTTTCCGCGAGAGAAAAAATGGTAAAGCTGTCCAGATGAGGCACTGTAGCGTTCATTGTGAGTGTTATGTGAGTGTCTGGACCTAATAGACCTTTCTAACAACAGACAGTTTGACTTGTCAAACACAGATGTAATTAGTAACATGATGAATGGCTATTTTCCATGTAGATATTCCAGTTTCAGCTCAATAGCAATGCATCTCAAATGAAGAGAGCCATCATTAATATTACTAATGCGTGCCTGCTAGGACAAGACACAGTCTGCTGCATGACAGACTATTACTTTGAGGGGATTTCTTCACTGTGTGTATGCAGATGTGACAGAAAAGATTGCGGTATAAAAAGCACAAGTTAAATGTTCACGAGTGACAGACCTGAAAACATGTTTATCCTCAGCTGCACTGTCTTGAGGAGCCTCGCGAACACTCGAGTGGAGTGTAGGAATGTGTAATGCAGACTTCAGTGTGTGTTTAGCGTTGCATGATGTACCAGGAGCCTCAATATGTGGCGATTCCATAGAGTTTGAGGTGATGACAAGGCTACAAAGTACAGAACATTTGACCACAGTGGTCATAATCTACACCAGCCAATAAATGACACATCTTTTTATAAATGTTATGCAATTAAACTTCATACAAATCCACATCAGATACTGTGTGATCTAGTTACAGCATACAGCATACTTGCACTCTCCTGTTGGGATCTTCCACTGGATACCATCCAACAACAGGCTCAAAAGATTTGTGCTTAACTTGTTCAAACACTGTTAAAATTAGTCCCTCTTTCTGCCGAATCCTCTACAGATTTTCCACTGTCACTGGCACGCATGACACAGCATTAATTATCCACTGTGAGAGGAAGATACAACAGACACAATCCTGTATATCGTCGAACAGCATTCACTCTATTACAGTCTACGCCGGTGTATGTATGAGAGAGGGCAATATTTATCAAAATCGGTGAATGATGGAGGAAATTCATAACAACAGGCTTCACGCATACAAATAGAGATCCTCCAAACACTACAATAGATTGAAAACACGTCACAACAGAGCTAAACAGAAAGGTGGGACGAATCCAAATGTTCGGACTTCACTGCATTTACAGCAAAGAGATAGAGATATCCTTACATACCAGTGTTAGGAGCGAGGCCTGGCTCCTTTTATAGACAGCCTGGCTCAAATCGTGAGTCAGTCTGTCAGTTTGTAACATCATGTGCAAACACCTGGCATAAGTGGAAAATGAAATTGTTTCGTGAAAGCAATCAAGCACAAAGTATTTCTCTGTAAAAGCTCTTCCACCAGTAACTACAAGTTATGTCCAGTAAAACACAGTTCACTGACTGATAAGGAACACAACGCCACAGCAAAGGTTCTTACGGAACGTGGATAGAGGATGCATCTCAGCTAAAAATAGACCCCATTAAATTTCGGTGGGTTACTGTTTTCTTTTTTGTTATGTTTTGCTTTGTGTCATTGATTCATGTAAATGCTATGCTCAGACAAAGAACAGAGCTGGAGTGTTTGTTTCAGTGGATACAGATTTATTCAGATAAACATAATATATAGATAACACAGATAATCTGATGACTTTTGTTGAAGTGGAGGTGGGAATATCAGGTTGAAATGACATGTATGAGGGTATTTCAAGGTACTGCATCATACATTATTTTATGTATCTTTTTCAGATGTATGCTGTTTTTATCATATTTTGTAATCAGTTTAATCATTGAGCTAAATGTAATATTGATATATTGATTTTAGATCCCTGACAGTCACAGGAGAATCTTGACTATAAAAGGGATTTGTAGAGTTTGACACCCTGACACAGAGGACACTTGAGGTTTAGTGCAGCCACTGACTTTAAAGCACATCACTCAACCAAATGAACTGCTCTGTGCACACACACGTCATGTGGCACTAGACAGTGTCCTCAGCATATGCAGCGTTGCCAAATTGTGTAATTGTATTGTCTGCTCAGTAGGCTATACTTTTTGAAATCACAATTTTTTTCTAAATTGTTTTTAATAATCTGTTATGGATTTCGGCAAATACCACAAACATACCTCTGAGATCACCAAACAATGAGCCATGTTATTTTTTCAAATTTGTGAATATTTCACATGGCATTTTAAATAGCAATGCGGTTGCCTGATTACAGGATTTAATCCTAACCAGATACTTATGGGCCTATTCAATATTGTATTCACGCTACAGTCTCTGTGGAAATACAGGATTTAGGTACTTTTTTTGCCCCAAGAAAACATTTTTCTGTGAGATGCAAGCAGCTGCTGGATAGGTGCAGGAGGTAAGAGGGGATAACTAGGAAAGAGAGAAATTGCAGGAAGAAGCTCAGTCTGCTACCTACAGTGGACCTGAAGGACGTGACACACCACTTTATCCGTCCATCTTAAAGCCAGCAGCAACACCTGCCTGAATCATAAAGAGCGACCCGACATTCAGCAGGGGATGATAAAGGCAAAGCCCAACAGCGCACACTGCCTCAGAGGTGCATTTGTCCATGGATTGATGGTTTTGTTTGATGCTGGTTGTGTCCAACATAAATGTACTGTGGCTTGAGTTTTCTCCAAGACAAAGAAAAAGTTCTGGTAATCTTAATTCTTTGGGGGTTGAAATTAATCAGCCAACCATGGATGTAATTTCACTTTTACGTTGTTTTTCCTCTGCCTTTATAGGAAAACCTGTCCGTTCATTTTCAAGCAGACTCCGAACGCCTTCTGCTTGATGTTTGTATACAGCAAATGAAGCCAAAAAGCATGCAATTCTGCTTCAGCCAGAAAAACACAGTGTTGTTGCTCAGATTAAAACCAAAATGGAATTCTGCCATGTTTTAATCAAGCTATAGCCGGATTGTTGGCTGTGTTTACATGCCTGTAAAGAAGAGAGTTGAAGACTCTAACGTCCTGCAGGCGACAGAAAATGTTTTGGGTTGAAGACCTTTCCTGGGACACCTCTAGGATGAAAGAGGTTCGGATAAATTGCTTAGCAAAATGACTGAACTAAGTGCCGACTACCACAGAGTGCGTCCTCTCATGCCGTTACTATAGTAACTGTCAGGGGCTGGCTACTTAGCGCGAGACTCACATAAAATACGGCATTTAAAAATGCAAAAGAGTAGAGCATATTCACTATTGACAGAGGTCACATCCATTGTCCCCTGATATTTCAACATTACGAACAACATATCCATGTTGAAATCAGTATGGTCAGGGTCCTACAGTGTGTTTTGGCTTGAGGAACAATAATAGCTAATGGCGCCACCGGCTAATGCAGCAGATAGAGCTTTCAGCTACACCATTCACAAGGACGTGAAGCATTAAACAGTCAAGTGCAGTTTAATGTAACAACGCCAGTTGCCGGTAAATAAATGCACTAAAGTACTTCGGCTGAGTGCAGTTTGAAGGTTTAAGTAGTTTGATTGCCAAGAGTTTTGACTAGCAACTACAGATGATAGAGTATAGACACAGTTTTAATTTTGGTATGGCTTAAAATCCACTTTGGAACAGTTAAGATGTTTTTGTCCTGAGACAGTGGTAGAGAAATATAGCCTGGAGCCCTGATAGCTATAGCTGTTTTGGACAACGTATATAGTTTGCGACAGTTAGGACAACTTGGGTTAGGTTTTTTTTCCGTCCAGATCCCTCTTCTTTTTATGAGGAAAAGTTCTACAGCCTTGCGCATTTTTTTTTCTCAATTTAAAACATGTTCCACTCACAACGAAGTGCCTTTGCCTTAAATCTCCCTTCACACGTTCACATCTGCATCTTTCAACTGAATGTGTATGCAGTCGCGTGGCCCACGTATGCACTAACACACATCGAAGGTGTGCTTATACATTAGCATTCCATCCATCTGACACTAATTACTCATATTACTGCCAACGCCTCTGCAGTCTGGCTGTGTCAGTCGACGGTCGGCAAGACAAACTGCGTCACAGCCTTGAATCCCTGAGGTCCTGATTCAGAACTTTAATCCTGGTGAGCGCAGAACAATGACATGTCATGCTATTAACAGATTTGGTTTTGCTTTTTGCTTTTAAACAGCATGATAACCTGTTATTGACAGTGTTGTTTCTATTTCAATTAAACGTTTTCGGATTGATACATGAATATAAATACTTGCAATGCAATCCCAAATGTTTCTGTGCATCAATTCTCATATTGATCATCATATTGACGAGCAATATCTAAACTGATAATTTGTAATTTGTCATAAAAGTGTGTTCTATTATCAGCAGGGGTTCAGCAGGAAGTAACTACACTATCACAAGAATTTAAAGCTCCTGTTTGTAAGATGGTAAAACTGGCGCTTTGGGTTTCCCAACTCGTCAGATACTGACGCTTTAGGATTGTAGGTCGGGTCGGCCACCATCTGGAAGCGTCAGTATCTGACGAGTTGGGAAACCCAAAGCGTCAGTTTTACCATCTTACAAACAGGAGCTTTAACATTGGCAGTAACTATTTTTTTTCTACCACCTGTCATAGTCATCTTGGAACCAAGGCTCTATTGAGAAACAAAGTCCCAACCCTTCTGGTGGATCTCAGGGGACCTTATTATGGAAAATAATCTGCACAGCAGTCAATCAAAAGAGACACATTTTTGAACACGTTTGAATTGTGCCTTGAACTACACATTTTCCAAGTCAATAAAATCGATGTTTGTCGTAAAAGATGGTAGAATATCATCTAGTTTTATACGAAACCGCTCAATGAATTACATCATTTCGTTCAACATAAGCCCTAGCTCGTCCAGGACTGACACTGGTTTGGTGAGTAACCCAACCTATTAACCCAGAGCATCAGCATTTGGCAAGTTGAGAATGAGAATCAAAAGTAAACTGTCTTACAACTTGGAGCTTTAAATGTATTGACTTGTACATTCTGGATACATTTTAGACTAATTCAGGAACTACACCGCTGTGTTTTGCTTGCAACACTGGTTATACAACTATTGTATACAATATTTTGCAATAAATAATTTATTGCAACAATAACTCAAGACATTTCTATGATTCTACAGCTTCAGTCATTACCATGAGCATCAGGGCTACCAGTTTGAGGAGCTGCAACCAATGGAGATCCGACACAGCAGAAGCCTCGGAGGGAAGTACTTATCTAACACAGCACACACTGCTGTAAGAAAACTGTACACAAGCACCACTGAAGGACTCTAGGGACACTCTCTATCTGTTGGAAGTTGTGATTGTGTGTGTCTGTGGAGAGGATAATGACTCCATGCATTGGCATATTACTGCAGAGTAACAGCAGCCTGATAGCACAACTCTAGGCTGAGTTCAGCTGCTGGAGAAGTGGACGTATTGTACAAGACATAAAAGAACAGCATGATCGACTACACCATCCTGATGTAATGTGTGAGTATTAATAGATGCATTATAAAGGACATGTCCAATGTTGTGATGAAAACCATTTCTTAGATTTTAAGCTAAAGTTCCTGATTGATTGCAAAAATCAAAAAGTACCACCAGTGATTAATGTCATCCGATGCTCTAAAAGGTTAGTTAGATTCGATAATATTAATAAAGCTTGTTTCTCTTTTGCTTGGTACCTAAAACATTTATGACCGTATAAGTTTTCTTTTCTCTTGAGGACATTTGGGCACAGCCCGACTTTGATTTATAGACTTGTTCAGTGACAACAGAGCAGACGAGACTGCCAGCTGCCTGGGGAAGATAGATAGTTTGGGAGGTTGTTGAGCCCATGATAAACAGCTGCTCTGCCGATTTAACTGAAAACTTAGAGGTTTTAAAATTGGCCTGTAATTGGTTCTTCCAAAGAATCTCAATTGCAGTTTAGAGACAAAGGACAGCAGTTTTCTGGGTCTTTTGGAAACAACGTGATGCGAAGTGGTCACTCTCTGCAGCACTGAAGATGTCTGAACAAACAAGATTTTGGATAAAGCTCAATTTCCTCCAAGATTCCCTGGTTTAAGAGATCAAAGAGTGTGATATTAACTAGATGAGCTTTATGTCCGTGCCGGGGTGGTGCAGGATTTATTCCAGAAAATTGGTCACAATAAAGGAGCCAAAAGAGATTCCTGCAAGTTCCCCAAAATGTCACACTTACTCTAGTGCCGGTGAAACACTTCCTAATGCCTATGACATAAACGATTTGCCAGTGAATACTGAAACCAGATAGCTGGAGAGTAATGATCAAACATGGATAAAGTGGTGAACAATTACAGTTTGTTCAGGTTTAGGCAGAAAATGTTGGGTTTAGGAAAAGATCATTGTTTCGGTTAAAGTAAGAACGGTAGTTACAGTATGTGACATAAATTTAGCACTGTATTTAAATTCACTTCCAAGTCAAATTTCACACAGTTTCATACAGTCTGCTGAGTTCGACCCATCCATCCGCATCAACCTTCTCCCTACATGGATCCTTATGCTTTGTCAACAGGCTCCTTTGTGCTTGTCATAATAACTCCGGCCTTCAGAGGTCACCACCTAATATTAGGCATAATTACAGTTCATAATATGCTGCATGCACAGACAACCTACAGGCTTATGACGAGAGCAAACGTCAGAGGATACTTTCATACAGTAGAAAGGAGGTTAAGGTTGGTGTGAAAACAAAACAACTGCAGCATCACCACATCATATCACTGATTTTATTTTACAGAAGTGTTGAAGAGGAAAAACAAATGATGTCGATAGGGGCATCCAACTGGAAAATGTGTCTATATGCCATGGAAAAACGTTCATATTTTGTTGTTTAATTTGCACCACTTTATTCACCATAGTCATGACATGCTTTGCTGGACTTCTTGGGTTCTCAGCAACAAACCTGCCAATGTGAAGTAGATCTGGTGAGCAGCTTGCGAGATTGGTGTTGGACACACAGACAAGCGTTAGATTGTATGGTCACTGGCAGAGGTAGAGGTAGGAGGTAGTTTTAGTGCCACGGATCTTTATAGCAAGAGAGTTAAAATCAAAGACAATGACTGTTGCCTCAAAAGCAATACAAATGATTGAAAATTTGCAACATCATCAGAAAAGGCTGAACTTTTTTTTTTCAAATCCGTAGATGGATGAGGCACAACACGTTTTTAATAAAAGACAGATAGCATCTAGTCCATCTCTCTTTTTTTATGTGCGAATTGCTCAACCTCATTCACAAAATTCAAGGTCGCAATCGCTTTACTTGGGGTTTTTTGCTCTAACAAAGTCTCAGTTTGAGAGAAAGTTTATCTGCACTGGTGTCCCCGTCATTGCCGGGCAGAGGTCTAGCGACCTTGTTGACCTTACCGGTTTCGCCTGGCCGGGCATAAGAGAGCGCTCCTCCCTTCCTGTCATCTTTATTATTAGAAGGGCCCCATGGTGCAGATTTGGCCTGGCATGGCCAACTGAAGGTTGTGGAGGAGGTGGAGGGCGTGGCAGGCCCAGGGGTGAGCCGGGGGAAGACAAGGTGGTGAAGAGGGCTGATGAGTTGTCAGACGAATGGTTGGGCTCAGTGAGTGTTTAGAATGAACTGTAAAAGGTATCAGGCTGGCGGTTAATTTGATTCCACTTCATTCCCTAAGAGAATCCTGAAAGTGTTGAAGGAGCAGAAAAAAAGTAAGAGCACTGATCCTTGAGCTGGATAAAAATAAGCCGAGGCTGTTTGTGCTGAGGCTGTTGCCTGGAATGTGTATGAAAGTGTGTTGTCTGGGAGGTAATGGCTGTTGTCAACCATGTCTCCTAATAATGCTTGTTATAATCTCTAAAAAGTTGTGCCTATTACATTTGGGATTGAATGTACAATGCTGCGTGGATCGAGTTCAGTCACAGTTGATTTTTCCTGTCAGTGTTACTTTCTTGCGATACACACAGGTTGTGGGGAGGCATTTGAGGTGAATGCCAGGAATAAAAAGTGTGTTGACACCCAACACCGTAGGCTTACGTCCTGTGTCATGTATGTGGTTTAATTTCAACACGATCTCACTCCCAACTTGTCAAATTCAGCGACTTGGTCAATGGCCTTAAGCTTCAGACTATGACGCTCAAACTACCCCTCAAGTGGCACTTTCGGACGTGAACGACTCTCCGGTCAACTTAGCACAAATACCTTTTAACGTCCGGTTAACATAAAGGCTCTGCGGTCAAGTTTGCAATAAAACGTTGTATAACCTCTCCGCACCCACCCGCCCACCGACGGGCGATTTCAGATAAATGACTGTATGTCTACACTGCACAGTGACGTATCCCGCTTTAACTTTCATCATTATGGACATATTATATGTCGTTAGAAAGGGTAGAATCTCCGCAATTCATTCATCCAGTTGATTTTGCAGAAATCATGAGCACCAAACCATAAATCATTGATATTTACCAGCATAGTAAACGTGAGACACAAGAAACACACGGCGTCTCCCTACCTTTGACACGGCCATAAAGCCATAATATGTGTCCATTCCTCAATTATTTATATTCCAGTTGTCCATAAGAATCCACTGATCAAAAGCATCAAAATGGTTTTTCATAAAATTATTCCAGCTTGTGATAATCGTCCTGTAAAGTCCATTTGTTTACCGTCTACCAACTTTGTTCGGCAACAAAAAGTCCATACTTTACCGGCCACATCGAAATGTTTTCTAGTACGTGTATGGTGTTGTTGGGTATGCTTGTTTTCATCACTTTGCTGGCTACAAAATAAAAGTGTCCCCATCTTTTTCTGTTCAGTTTTCACCCCAGCACAGCCTCTGAAGTAGATCGAGCGCTCCCTGTTTGAAGGACCAATTGGCTTTGTTTACTGTTTTTCGCTGCCTTAGTATAGGCCTTAGTATAATCACTCAGGCTTCTAGCCAATTATTTTACCTTTCCAACGCCCACCTCCCCCCACAAGTAACCCTGGCTGCAGTACGCAGATCGGGGAGTGGCTCAACGTGGGCAGAGTCAAACGTGCGCCATCTGGTGGCGGAGATCGCGCACAACCCCTGAAGAAGAATATGTGTCTGACGGAGACGAAGCAGTACAGGACAGAAGAGGCAGTACAGCTGGCAGAATGGAGGTAAGCAAGGTTTTTTATCGTGTTTTAACGTGCTACTTTGCAATATTTGTGACAGACAAAGAAGGAAGTAACATCATTTTATTTTAAAATAAGTTATGCTGTATGTATTTACTTTTTTGCAGTGTGGGGTGGAGGAATATTATACTTTTGGGGGGAAATATTATACTTTTGGGGGAAAAACGATATAAACCTGTATTTCAAATCTCCTTTTCGGAGTCTTAGATTAATATTTATATCCAATTCATTTGTCAGTGTTTTGTTATGGTTTTGTGATAGTTATTACATGCTAAGTAGCAAGAATAAGGTAAAGCAGGTTTAAAAAAATAGTGCTGAATTTTAGATTAATATTTATATCCAGCACAATGTACTTTTGGTACCTAATACAATGCGTGGGTTTTTTGCCACTCTGGCCGTAGGTGCTGCATTGACGTTTGAGAATGTGCTGCCTGATCTCCGCCACCAGATGGTGCCCGCACAGTGGGCGGAGTCAAACGTTTAACTCTGCCCATGTTGAGCCACGCCCCGATCTGTGTACTGCAGTCAGGGGCTTTTCCTTTACGCAGCAGACGCACGGTAAAGGGACGCATCGGACATTAACATTTTTTTGCAGGCATTTTCAGAGTTTACAGTGGCAAAAGCCACGAAGAAATCTAAATATGTCAGGGAAGAAGACCAGGAATGGATCATAGCATCATCTGATGAAAGTCAAGACAGTGAGTACGACTCTGAGAGAGAGGAGATTTTCGCTCAGGGACTTGACGACATCTTAGATCGGTGAGTAACGTTATCTTTGATGATGTTTGATTTATTTATTTAGCCATGAGTGAAATTTGAATGAAAGTTAGTGGGTGGGGGGTTTTTATGATTACAGTGAACAGTACAGTACACATTAGCATTTCATAAATGATGCTAAATGGTTAGCGCCACAGGGCCTAATTAGCCTAGCTAAGCCTAGCTAGCTAGCTAGCTAGCTAGCTACTCAACTACTCAACTAAAGTTATGTAATCCTTGTAATTCTATTCTATTATGTAATTCTTTTTGAGCCTCTAATTTCCTTTTATTTAGATTTTTTTATCAAGCTTGTAAACAAATTGAACTAGATCTTTTTTACTGACCAGACACTGGGAATATTCCCCCACTTCAATTATTCTGTTTATGTACAGTTATTTTCCTGATGTTTTTGTGTATGTAATATCACGTATCTGTGTTTATTTGTTTCCTATGTAAATAACACCCCACTGAATTGCATTTATATATTTTTTCATTATATTTGGTAACATTTGTGCATTGCATTGTGTTTTGTAGGTCACAGTCTGAAGACAGTGACGTGGATTGGGAGCCTCAAAGTGAGACAGTCAGACGCCCAACCCCCTCTCCTGCTGAAGGCGGTCGTATATACGTCATTTTCGTAGACAAGTTTTCTTATACATTTTCCACTACTTTTTACTTGTATACACATTTTAGAGTTTTTGTATATTGTTCATATTTTGTTCATATTTTGTTGATATTGGCACAGTTGTACATACAGTAATAGTATATTGAAAGATAATAAAATCCTTGTTTGAGATTCAGTTCAGTATAGTTTGTCATTTTTGTATAATGGTTACTATTCTGTAGTGTCTTGTCACGACATTATCTCAATATGGCCACCTAGAAGCATGTGGAAACCCCTCCAACCACCCATCAAATGAATGTGTGAAAAAATTATGTTTTGAATCATGGAGAAAGGTTTTATAGTCACCAAAATGCTTTAGTAATGTTTCCAGTGTCACAGAAGTGAGTAAAAGCATTTGGCACAATTTGGCCATTTGGAGACGTTTTGGAGAGGTTCATGGACGCCAGTGACACCACAAACTAAAAACTCCATAACTCCCATAAGGTTAGGCCTAGAAGTCTAAAATTTCATCCAGGTGTAGTTGACAAGATGTAGAAGGTATGTGGTATATTGCCATGTGCCTTACATAAATCACATCCTAGTTATTGTTATTCAAATATTACCTATTATTTTCGAAGACAAATAAAAATCTTTTAGAGCCATGTTTGAACTGATGTCATTTAGGTTGTGTGTATGGAACATGCTAAACTAGAGGTTGTCAGCTTTCAAATGAAGTATCATACATCCATCTAGGACTTGTAGTTATTGTGTTTTAAGCTTTTCCATTTGGGTATGCTAAATAGGCGAACATTTCCGAAAATAGGTGGGTGTGAACAGGATAAAACATCCAGTTACACTTACACACAAAAAAGCGTGCAGAAAGCTTCGAATTCTACCAATGTTGTCAAACGGTTGTGGTTTGGTTATGTTTATGCAAAACAACTACTTGGTTAAGGTTAGGAAAAATAAACGACTTGGTTAATTTGTGTTTAAATTCTTGTTAATGACATGACTCACCTCATCCACTTATTCATGCCCCATAAATTAAAAACAAATCACTCTTGACACTTAGTCACAAACAGGACATGGACTCCAGTCTTTACTGAACAACCCAACCACTCCAGTCACCCCTTGACTTTGACTTCATTGCGCATTAGTATGACGCTGCTTGCACTTTGCCATCCTTGTATCTGCTCCAGACTCGGAACAATAAGCCGGGCAGAACTTTTGAAATAAGAGCCCTGAGGCTCTGGAGCACCCTGCCCGAGGATATATTGTAGGCTGAGTCTGTGGCTTCTATTAGATTTAAGCTTCAAAAGCATTTTTATCGCACTGCCTCTCCTGATATGATGTTGCTGTAGTTTCTATACTCTTCATGGGTTTTATTGCAGTTTTTTCATGTGGTTCAATACATTGACAGCTGTTCATGAGCCATGTCCTCTTTGGTATTATTTGGAAATGTTCATCATCTCTTGGATGATCATCCTTAATAAAAAAAATGTTTTGCCATAGAAAACAAATAGTTAGCCTAGTTGGGTCCTTAATAACAATTTTAACACGAGATGTGGTTAATTGGTGGTAAACTATTACAATGGATCAATCGACATGTGATTGTGTCATGTACTGGTTGGTTGGTTTGTGAGGTGTAGCTGGTCCGAGCCTATCGTCATCAGAAAAAAACGACCATGTTGGGGGGTAAATGAAAGCAGGTCAGTATGACCCATATTTACGTTTCCTGTCAGGTGGCAACCTTTTATAATTACTACAACTGCAAAAGGACAAAGTGGGGTCAAGAAATATAAAGAGTGGAAAGTGTGCATAGGGAAGAGGTCAAGGATGAACAGTAGGGTTAAACGAGCACAGGACTTTCTCCTTTCATTCAGGAAATAGTTGTTCATGCCCAGTGTGAAATATGAGGTCAATGGTGAGTTCTTTCAAACTTGTGTTTAATAGTAAGATTAAGTCACGTACAAAATGTAACACAAGTTCCTTAGGGAGTGTACATATGTTTGTAACTGAAGTAAAAAAAAAAAAAAACATATTGATTTTGATCCAAACCACGAGTTTTCCTAAATCAAGTTATGCCAAGCGGTAAGATGCAATCAGTCCTGTCGGTGAGGGAACTGTTTTGGGGGACACTAACAATTGACGCACAGACGTTAAAGTATGAGGATGTGCTGGATGGATATAGGGACGGATTTAGGAGTTTTTCTCACTTTAAAATGCAAACCATTATGGAGAGAAAATCTCTGCAGAACTGTAGAGGATAATTGTTTCTTTCTAAACTTGTCTGGGATAATTATATTTTAGTATTTTTCTTACTAGTCTGCACTTATAGGGTGAGAATAATGGCATTAACTGCATGTCTCATAAATTGGGGGGACTTACGTTGTTTATCATGAAACAAAAAGAGAAAGTGAACGTCATTAAGTTGTGGGTGCACACCTTTCAGCATCAGCACTTAGACATATCATTCTCTTTACATTATCCCGAGAGTGGTGGCATACACTGCCTGACATTCTGTGAGTGTCTCTGCATGCTCTCACATACTTCATGTATAAATCTTGATGATAATACATGTTTTACTTACTGCCTGTGTCTGTGCTTTGCCATTGCCACAAATTGTATTTCGCACATCTGAGTTTGTTATAAATCAGTTGCTATTCGATTATTGTGAGGAAATTGTTGTAAATTGTAAATAGTCCCTAAGTCTTAGAGATCAAGTTAAATGCCAAATGCAATTCTGTCACTGTGATAGTCTCTTGGAGGATTTTCTACAAATGATAATAATAATCAAATGTGTGCATGCTCGGGAAACTTCTTTGAATTTGAAGCTGATACTGTTTTGAAGTTTTCTGGGTGCAGTCCACACAGGTGTTTAACCCCTGGAGCTCACTGCAAGGAGCCGACTGAATGCATTTTGAATGACACTTTGGCCAAGTACCAAAAATCCTCTAACAGTCTATTGCAAACTTGTAATGCTTTTTCTACTAGATTGCCATTGCAAGTCTTTCTCTCCTCAAGAGGGATGAAATTGCACAAACTTGGCGGTAAAATGAGCGCTCATAATGTTTCTTTAGGACGCCATTCAGAATCGGCCCCTTTGAAAGTACATTAAACTAAATGTATGTGCCCTCTCTGATCTCTCGTCACTACAGGAGGTCTGCAGCTCTTTGCCTGTGACATCTCTCTTTGAAATGATGTAAAGAATCACATACCCTGCTGACAGGTGGTTTTATGGCAGTCACTCTGCTGGTGCTCAAGAACAAAGGCATACTGTTTATAAGAAGGAAATGCTGGGTATGAATGGAAAGCTGGACATTTGACATGTTTCACAGATTGCTAAGATGTCTCTGGCATGGCTTGTTTGTATGCTCTGCGTCTGTCCACAGCTGAGGGTTTTTTAGAGGAGCATTTCCCACTGCTGACATGGAAACAGAAGCCAAATCTATATTTGCCATCAAACTGCTCGGTGCTTCTGAACACTGAGCGGCTGAGTTCAATGGTTAAAACATAAGTGCATGCACTTTAACTACATGTTCTACGTTGCTTCCATCTGTCCATTTATGGCATTTTCTCTCACAGGTCATCCCCTGGAGCTTTTGACATGGTAAACATGCTGTATGTTTGCAGTGTTTTTGAGATTGGTAAATAAACCAATTAATGCAGATTTCAGGATTCAGGATATGTAATTTACACCCATAGGGATCTCTCTATCAGCTCTGAGTTGAGTGCAAAGCCAGACCTTCTGGAGGAAAAAAAAACCCAGAGTGACATCATATTCTGCTCTAATTTGGAGATTACTTTCGAACTTTTGGGATAAAATATTGGATTTATCATCACTCCAATTTATCAACCTGACTGCAGCAGCGATCCCCGGACATGATCTCTGTTGTCTGATGTATATTAACTATAATGTTGAACGCAGACTAGAGCTGGAGAGGAAATGTACTTCACAGCTGACATTAAAGAGAGGACAGAACCACAGCCTCGCGTGAGTGCTGAGGTGAGTGAGAGTTGACCTGAATTGAAGCTCACCGACACATAAATCCTCAGTTGGTAACATTGCTTGATATCTTTGTTTGCAGAAATACCCATGTGTGAGTGGACAGGGCCTGAAATGCCTTCTGGAGGGACAGAAGTTGGTATTCTCTGTTCCTTCTTGAGTGCAGCAGTGCAGCATATAGTGTTACTGTTGGCGCTACAAGGAGAAGGAGTTTATCTCAGGAGAGGCTCCTATTTAGGTAGTGACTAGGATATTTAATGAAGGAATTGGTGTGCTTTTGTAACATCGAAGACAGATATTCAGGAGAACAGCACATTGCGACAATGAGTCAATAGAAAAAAACCTCTGTGTTTTTGTGAGTAACATAATTTACTGCAGGACGCAGTTTCATAATTGCAATTATGTGGCACTCCGAAATGTCTCAAATATAAAATGAGGTGATAATTTCCTCTCAACGAAAGGCAGCTGTGAACACGTAAAGGTCAATAGTGAAAGTTTTAGTTCAAAAACAAAAAGCCTGTTGGCGCTGCAGCATTTATTTCTGTCTCAGCATCAAACACAAAAACACACACACACATCACAAAATACAGTTCTTTCTGACATGTCTACTCTGTCAGAAAGACCTGTATTTGCCCAGACAGATACAAATCTGCTACGTCCATATAGTTGGAATACAGCATTTAATGAGAGAATCCATGGTCAGTCTTAGAGGTTATATATCTATCATTCAAAACTATGACAGATTCAGAAAGGGAAAACCAAGTATTACAGAGAAATTTTTAAATCTTGTGAAGATTGAGCCTCTTTCTACAGAACCTGTCAATGTGTGAAAAGGAAAGTTGGTATTTATTCCAAGATCTTGTTTTTGTGGCTGACCAAAAGGATGTATTTCATTGGGAGAGGCAGTGAAGGCTTCACTGCACGCTCATGGACTGAAGCAATACGCTGCCAGTGCCTCCTGTAGCTGACCCCATGGACCGATCGTTGATACTCACTGATCTAATGGGCCATAATACATAAAAAAATGCCCCAAACATGTCCAGATCATGTTACGCATTATTGACAGAAGATAGTCAGCTTCAGTGACTGCAGCAGAGCTGCACACAATCAGTACACACTTTACACACATATATAATGACTGATGACAAGGAATTGGATTCTAATTGAATTTTGTCAAGGTTGTGCATATAGAGTAAAAGTAATGTAATGGATTGGACACAGATGCAGGTGCCGGAGCTGGTTTTATTCAGTGATTTTATCAACACAAAAAAGGCACAGAAGAAAGAACTGGGAGATAGACAAAGGTCAAATCCAGAAAATGTAGCCAAGAAAAGACAAACAAATCTAACAGGCAAAAATGAAACGCAGTGGAAAGGCTGGAAACACTAAACACTTGATTAATGAGCAGTAGTTTACCGGGTAAACACACCAATCTCTCTCCTCTGTTCTCAACAGGGGGAACTTAGACCCCTTTGGTTGCAAGTAATTTGACAATTGCTTGTTCACTTAGAATTTAGGAAAACTGACTTTATTGCTTTTCTACCATAAATCATTGTTTAGTTTTCAACCTTCAAGGTACAGGAATTATTTAATCAATAATTTATACTGTTCTGCTAGACTGCAGGTGTGCAGGGTTTTCAGAAGACTGCATAGCACAGCCTTAGCTGAGCGCAAAGTTTTTGATGCAGATACCTTCAGTGTTAGGCTCCTTGGTACGGTGCTAAACTCCTCTGACTGGAGTATATGGATGAGGCACTTTGATGATTGATACCCACTGTATGAAGCAACCTATCTCCCTTCATCAGACTCAGGCTGACAGATGGATCGAAAGGGGTGTTCATCCTGTCAACTGTCCTTGAGCTCCCTGTTAGAGATGATTAGGCAAGTCAATTGAATGTAAATAACCAAAACAAAAAAAGCCTGTAAAGTCAGGACTGCCTTCTGTGCCACCAAAAAGTGCTGTGTGGGTGCTGGTAAAGAGAGTTAACCCCTAAGAGTGTCAATCGCAAGAACAAAGAGCTCACTGTCAGGATTGTAAAAAACTGTTATTAAACATAATTCAACACACATTAAACATTTTAAAGCCATAATGTTACTTTTATACAGAGATGCTCACAAGTAATTTTTTGCAAGTCCACTTCAAGCCTCAAGTCTCTTATGGTTGTAATGAGCGAATCGTCAGCTGACTTTTGTTTTTGAAATAAATGTTTGTGATTTGGTATGAAACTCAGCAGAATCTAAGGTTTACATGCAAATAGCACAAGCAAAACAAATCTTGTTGGGTTTCATTCCAAAACACAAACATTTCTTTCTAAGTGAAAAAGATCATTGCTCCCCACTTAGCAGAGAGGACAATATCTTGGAGAATAAGGTAAATAATGGAACATAATTCTTTACCATGGACACCTTATTTTTATTTACATGTGTATATATATTCATCCCAAAACTACAATTGTGCTATGTTGTAACCTGTAACCAACCTATGTTGTCTCCATAGGAAATCCTCCATTGCTCTCTTCTAATGTGATTTTTTTCCTACTTCATAGCTGTAATGCTGCATGAAAACATCTTGTGTGTTAAAGGCTGCCAAAAGAATGAATATTTGATGACCTCTGACTAACCACAACATTGATCATTTTGTGTTATTATTTATTGCCACACTTATATAAAGGCTGAAGTTATAGCATTTTGTGTCGTTACAAATCCAAGTGTTATGATGAATGAGGTTCTCTTTACCTGTACTTTTGGAATAGAGCGAAGTTGCAACAAGTTTCACTGAACGACACTATAACCCTCAGTTTAGATAAGAGAAAAAATAGGAAAAGGGAGGAAACTTTTTTTAAAATGCTGTGCATTATTATCCCAGTTCTCAGATATTACAGCAACTAGCAATCTCTCTCAAATCATGATGACAGTAAGGTTTTTAGTTTCCTTCTCCAGTTCCATGTCAGTGGGGAATACGAAATGTTCTTCCCAAAGGCTCCCAGCTTTC
Source organism: Sparus aurata (assembly GCF_900880675.1). Taxonomy (NCBI): domain Eukaryota; kingdom Metazoa; phylum Chordata; class Actinopteri; order Spariformes; family Sparidae; genus Sparus; species Sparus aurata. The sequence continues at coordinate 17,508,980 of NC_044187.1, forward strand.
TGCATATAATTTCAATGTTCTGTTGCTCACTCCTTCCTGCCTTAAACACTGCCCTCCTCCAAGACCAGTCATCTTAAGTCTGAATTCACACACTATATTTTGAGCTACACATCTCCTTTCAGCACTACATCTCTATTTATTCTCTCCCTTCTGGAAGATTAAACTTTTTTTTTCTCTGGCATTTGCTTTCGTGCATTCAGCGGATTACGAGGTGATCTAGTGCAATGAGTAATTGTTCTGGTGCCATGCTGAAATGTATGTGCCACAAATTTCTGGCAGAAAAAAATTTATTCATATCCCATTGGAAGTACTTATAACAGGTGGCTAAAAAGGTTGTTTGTTTGTTTGTTTTTTTAATTATAACTGAATAGTTCTTTACAACCCAATCACCAGAGGAAATGCTGGCAAGTAAAACAACCGCAAACAACAGATACGACTGATGAGAACAGGCCCATGTGTATGGAATGTGAAAAGTGAAACCTATTCTTTCTTTTCGCAGAAACGTAAAATTGCAAAGTAAAAGCAATTTGAATACGAATATGAATTATAGGTTCGTGATCATTTTTAACTGCACTCCAAGATACTTTGCCTTTGAAAGTTTGACAGACATAATCCTCATTGGGGCTGCGTGTGGCATAACAGCTATCTAAATCGCAACAGGTATTCTAAGTGACTACAATCAGTATGATGAATAAGATGTCTGAGTAGATAATGTTGGCTTTTTTCTCAGGTTCTGAGAGACAGAAGAAAAGATATGTGAACCTCAGTTTGTCAGCTCTGCGTGAAAAAAATGATCTGAGAAGGAAAAAAATCCTCCTTGCTGTTTTGGACGTTTTCCATTTTCTGTGCTTTTTGCACGGGTTCACACATCCCTCAAGGATAGGGGAAAAACTGCTTTTTGCTTTCACTTCAAATTTAAATTTGTCAAGCTTGAGTGATTCAAACACAAATGTTATTGTTAAAGGATACATGACTCAGCAAGTGTCAAACCCTCTCTGCTGCCTCGACCATCTTGGCTTCCTCCCCAAAATCCCTCCAGGAAATGTTACAGACAGAGATCAAGGCAGCTGAATAACTTGAAGAGGAAATTCAACTGTATTGAATTATGCTGTGGCTTAAAACTGGATGTCAGTGCTGTATTAAGCATTATGAATATGAGAGTATATTTTGTCATAGGCCTGCTTCACTGACCTCCGGCCTACCTCTTGCCCCTAATCCTACTCTAACAGTTCTCACAGTACTGGATCAAATACATGTATTGGTGTGAGGATATTGTGTCAGATGGCAATGTTAGAAAAATAGCAACGAAATCAAGGCGTAAATCCCACTGACAGGATTATTTGTTAAAGCTGGTGATGTATTTCTGTTTTGGCCAAGTGACATCTTCATAGCTGGAATGAAAACCAACATTTCTCAAGGGCCAAAATCCAGACACTGCTCCAAAAAAGCCTAGTGTAAATACTATCTGTGTGACATTTGGGTGGCAATTTTACTGTAACAAAAGAAATACAAGCAACCAATCTTTACTCAGCGTTGTCTTGTTCCTCAAATGATAGAACCAACCATGGCAGATTGGAAACTGTTGATTGGATTTTCTAGGGAATCTATCGCAATCCCAGACTGCCGTCCGTCTGCGGCTGCTGCTGCCGCTGGATTCTTGAGATGCTGAGCCATCAACTATGTTGGCTCTTCTCACAGAGAACCTGTTCTCTGTGGAAAAAAAATAAAATAAAAAATAACCTTCAGCAGTTGAAGTCATGTGAAATAGAGAATCTAATGTATATTTAAATGAAAGTGAACAAAATAGGAGTTAAAGCTTAAATTGTAATTTACAATGCAAAAGCCACTGTAATGATGCGGATGTGTACTTCAGTATATGCAAAACATATGATGAATAAATCAACAGCATCTATGTGTACAAGTCTGGTAATAGGAATTATAACCCTGCCAACAAATATATTGCATATTATATCAATGGCATTGAGTCGGAGTGCCCTTAAATTCAAGCACTACTATACTCAAAGATTAAGATTTTACATCAAAGTTCAAATACATTATATTTTGAATGTTAACATGGCATCAATATAGAAAATCTATCATTTTCAACAGGGCAGTCTGGTAAGAAATTTATATTACAGCGCAATAAAATGTGTTAATCTTTTTCTGTATTCATATTTTATCAGCACTGGCTAATTTTGACAGTTTTTTTCTGAGTTTTGTGAGTAGTTATGGTGAATATAGTTGAATAGTTACAATGACACATGACATTTTGTTGTGGTCTTAGAGGCTGGAGCTCCAGCTCGGTTAGCAGGATAACACAAAAACTTCCGAACGGATTTTCATGAAACTTGGAAGGAGGATGGATCACAGCCCAGAATAGCCCTTATTAACTTTTAGCGCAAATCCGCATTAATAACGGCAGATCCAGGAATTTCTTCTCACTTCCTTTAGCACTGCAATAGGTCATGGTTCTGTTTCTTGTTGTGTCTTATGTTTTGATTTCCACGGCCTCTTGTGTCCTTTCACTGTCCTCTGTGTTCTTCCCTGTTTTCCCTTCCTTCTTGTTGCATGTTTGTCTCTCTGTCTGTCTGTATTGTTTCCCCAGTATTTTCTCCTCTGTGCTACCCTGTCGTTATCTCACCTGCTGTCCCACCTCACCTGTTCCTCATCTTGTCATTAATGTCTGTGTATATAGGCTCTGCTTTCCCAGTTGTCTTTGTCAGTTTGTTGTTGGTGTTTGAGTGATGTTCCCCTTGAGTTCCTTGTGTTTCCTCTTTTTTTTTCCGTTTTGGATTTTGATTTCTCGTTTTTTTCCATGTTTGATTTGAACTTTGCCTTTTTGTTGGTCCCGACCAGGTTATGTTCAGAGTTTCAGCTTAAAATCGGCTATGAAAGTGCCGCTGTTTCACTGTGTAACTCATTTGGAGATGGCGTCACCATTCATTGAGAACCCGGTGGACCTGGGAGCAAGAATAATTCGGGCAGCACTACGACGTGAGCGGCTTCCTCGAGATCGCGCTGATCCGCTGGCATTTCCTGATGAAATTCTCTATGAGCGATATAGATTTTCAGCCGAGGGAATACGGTACATTTGCTGACTTATTGAGCCGAGTGTCAGGAATGCCACTCGAAGAAGCTGTGTGCTCACTGTCGGGCAAACTGTTTGTGTAGCCCTTCGTTTTTTTTGCCACGGGAACCTACTTACATTCAGTTGGTGATGCAGAAAATCTGAGCAAGAACACTGCGTGTTGCGCCATCTGCAAAGTGGTTCTTGCTCTTACTGAGAAGCTGAATATGTTTGTAGTTTTCCCAAGTCATTTGAGCACAATGCTTGTTAAGGAAGGATTCTATAAAATATCTGGTAATGTACTTTCATACCCCTCTACATCATCAGTATTACTTGCTTGCATAATAAAATCTAATATAGCCTATAATATATGTAACTAGGATTCCCCAGGATCATTGGTGCTGTGGACTGCAGACATGCACCCATCACAGGGCCCCTGGGGGAACACGAGGCTGACTATGTCAACCGCAAATCCATCCACAGCATCATTGTGCAGGTGAAATCTCAAAAATTTCTGCAGGTGATCGGTGGCACATGCACAGTGAATGTATAGGCTTTTATCAGTGGCACACAATATTGTCTAGACAGACTTTTCACATGAGTGAAATATCCAGTTGCATTATAGGTCTTTTTAAAGGAATCTTTTTATGCTTTCCACCTTTGTGCAGTGCTCTCTTTAAATTTAACCAGAAATCCCGTTAACAGATGACTTGTGACCATCAATTGATGGTCACAAGTGTGGAGGCAAGATGGCCTGGGTCCGGACATGACTCCAGAATTTTTCGCGAGTCTGCACTGGGTCACTAGTTACAACAAGGTAGGCTATATGGTAAATAATCCTTTTTCCTTCTTTTTCACTCCTTTAATTGTTGAGAATGACAAAGTATTTATTTCTCTCTTCATTAGGCCTCAATGATGGACTGCTTGTGGGGGACAGAGGGTACGCCTGTACCCAGCACTTAATGACCCCCTATCCTGACCCTGACACACCACCGAAGAGTCGCTTTAATGCGGCTCTGGGTAAGTGCAGGGTCAGGATAGAAATGACATTTGGGGTCATTAAGTGCAGGTTCAACTGCCTGCGTGGCCTGAGGGTACGTCCTGAGCGTGCTTGTGGAATCATCACTGCATGTGTGGTGCTGCACAACATCGCAATGATGAGGAAAGAACAAACCCCTCATGCGCCATTGGTAGCAGCAGCTGATATAATTGATCCAGTGACGGACCACCCAACTGGTGCAGCCATCCGGCAGGCAATTACTGCCCAAAATGTTACCCTCCAGTGAGGGTGTGAAAAATAAAGAGTCATTCACTGAATGTGTACTTTTTTATACTGCACGGAGTGTGTCTGTGGTCTGTATGAATTGTTTTGGTTGAAAGGACACTGGCATTTTTAATCAAGCAGTTTTACAACACCGTTATCTTTGTCATATATTGTTTAACTTTTCATACAACCCTTACAGTTCTTTCCCTCCCTAGGCCAGACGCAGAGGTAGAGGCTGTGGGCAGAGGGTGTAGATCATCTTCCTGTGAAAGATATCCACCAAGTTAAGTCACTTCATTATGTGTAGGCCTACTTAAGATGAGTATGTAAAAATGCACTCCTACTTCGGGCCTCTCGGACAGCACAGAGACCGTCTCCTGATCATCAATTTCAACCTGAAGAATGATTTCAGAGGTCTGCATGATATGGGCTGATCACAGCAAATGCAAAGTACCTGACACATTGCTGTGATAGTTACCTCTGGGGTGGTGCAGGGAAATTGCCCTGGCGGCAGCAACACCATGGTGTCTCCTACAACTGAAATTACACAGTGGATTTTCCTGCCTGATGCCAAAAGCAAATGTTAAGTACTTTACTCTTTACATACCATGGACAAAAAGGTTGTCCTGTGAGCCGCCAGCACTCGGGTCCAACCTGAGCCTCCCTTCGATGCCCTCCATTATTGGACGACCCTCATTGTTGAAGAGGGCCAGCTCCTCAGGTACTGTGAATTCTGGTGGAGCTGGCCCCCCTCCAGTCTTCCTCTTTTCATTCTTCTTCCTGTTGGCTTAAGATAGTGATGACATTAAAATAAAATGGGATACAGTATATTAGTATCCACACTGACAAAATGATGGGGCAGCTTGGCTCCATACCACTTTGAATGATGTTTTTGTATCTGGCTCTAACTTGCACATCTTAATAAAATGCAATATGAAATATTAATTAGGCCAACCTAGTATTTATTTGTCACAGATAATGAGTAAAGTTAATTATTTCTTTGATGTGGCCATGAATAAACTGATGAACTGATCAATGTTTCACCCGTTGTAGGGCAGTGTACGCCCAAACACAAATTTTACAGGCTTGAGCTATTTTCACTGTCAAAAAGGTCTTTATTGTCATTGTACAGGGACAGAAGCTACATTTGCTTGTTCATCCCAACACAGTGATACAAAAAAAAACACTGAACATTTATAGCCTACGCACACTCAGTCTCGCTTTCAATAAAACACACACGCACATTCTATAACTGAGATCAGTAAAATGTGAAAACAATATAGACATCATTCAAAAACGAAAAAAGATAGTTGTTGCTTCAGTTTATTTTTTAAATGGATGAGGGTTAATATGTAAAAGTTGCACAATGTTGAACTTTCAGAAATTAAAACACTAAGGGCTTAATATAATATTGATCATAATATTAATCAGTGTTAACTTACGCATTTACATGGTCAGCAATTTTCTGCCAGCAGCGCTCCCTCGCTCTATTGGTGGCGACAGTGTAACTTTTGGCCGTGATGGTTTCTTTGAATTCTTCATAGCCTTGCATAATAATGGCCCGGGATCGATCCATTTTCGCACGGAAGTAGAATAATATGACGTCAAACGCCCCCTTTTATGTGAACGCACACAGAGCACAAAGCAGAGAACCGGACTTGACAAATTAAGTGGATAACCACCGTCGCAGTACCATCTAACTCTGATTGGGGACCTGGGGCTTTGTTGAGCTGCATCATGAGCACAAAGCCTGGCTATTTTAAGCCCCCTTCGCAGTACAGGCCTCTGGTTTCTTTTTTGGTCCTGGTGACTCTGTTTTGGTCTTTTTTTCTTGTTTGATGTTTTGGGGTGTTCAGCTTTGATTAATAAAGCTCACCATTTGTTCCCCCTTATCCTGCCTTCCCGAGTCTGCATTTGGGTCCACCTCCCTCCACCTCCAATTTTCCTCACCCCCCTGATATGCGAGTTGGGTTGTTTTTCCACACTTACTTCATTTCTCCGTGAATAATGAGTGGATCTTGATGAAAATAATCGTAATTAAGTGGCTGGTATCGATGAGTACAATTTGATGCTGATCTTAAATCTGGTTACCCTTCATGTTAAGCAGTTTTGGGTAGTTTTTAATATGTAGAGTGATACAGGACTAACTTTAATATTGTGGATTAGAGTCGATTGAATTAAAGGGGACTTTCGAGCCTTGGCGGGCGTATGCGCTTGACCATTTTAGTTGTGCTGGTCGTAGCTTTACACCACATCCACACTGGAGGCAGCTTCAGTCCCACTTCCATGTCTAAACAGGATGCGTTCAGGCACAATAATGAGTGTCGATCACTTGCGATTTGGCAGCGCTCACACCCCATCACACTGTTAAGTGGCCTGTATTGACAGCCAGCTTGATTAAAATAATGTCCCATGAAATGACTCGGGTCAAGACGGAGTTAAAGCTGCTGTAATCAGTATTTAGGCCCCCAGTAGCTCAGTTGGTAGAGTGGGCATTCCATGTACAGAGGCTTTGTCCTCAATGCGGCGGCTTCGACGGTGGGGTTTGATTCCCAGCCTGGGGCCCTTTTGTTGTGTGTCACCCCCTCTCTTTATCCTGTTACCCGTCATCTCTGAAGCTATCCTATCAATAAAGCCGTACAAAGGCCAAAAATCTGCTGTAATCGGTATTTTCAAAACAAGTCATATAACAATGTTTATTATAAAGAGTTATTTCTTAGCTCTGTGGGACAATTTAGTGTCTTTCAGCTCAGTAATTTGGTTTCCATCACAACTTCACTAATTCAGATCAGTCTCACTGATCTTATTATTGTCATTTGAGGCCGCATACAAGGTTAGTGACTAGCTGGTGATCATAGTGGAGCACAAAGCTGCTAAAGAGCCACTTATTTCCCTCAGGAGCTGCTGGAAAAACAAAAAATATTAAGATGGCGTTAATTGGGTGGCAACAGAAACGACTACAGATGGATGCAGTCCTGCTAGACTTTGGCTGTTATGTAAGAGGATGCAAGACGGTTAAGTTGAAATTCTGGGGCTGTCAGTGCTAAGTCTAACATCACTCAGGTTCATTGATGCCTGAAACAAAACTGATTCACTGATAGAGATTCAATTTTAATAAGCTGCAGTGACCTTTTGCATCCCCCCCCCGCCCGACATCAGATGAAAGGAGCTCATGCATCAGGGATTCATCAGAATTCTACCACTGTGTTTAAAGTAAATACAGACGCAGGTAAGTTACATCCTCTTGTGGCTTGGAATCGAAGACTCGGCTATGGTTTTTACGCTTGATTCTGTATGTTCTATGAAAATAAGTGGAAGCCTCAGCTAACCTGACTTCTGTCTCCGTTTTCGTGATGGAATACTGGCGCTGTTTTTTTTTCAAGAAGATGCTTAAAATCTGCTTTACTGACTGTCAAATTGCTTAAAGAGTAATTACACTTGACTGAAGAAACAAGCCAGGATGGTCTCTGTGGGACTTTCTAATCACTGTGTCTGATCAAACTGCATTTCACTGTGAGGAAAACTGTCTGTGTTCTTATAATACTCTCGGTGGTGCTCGAGGCTAGTCATGCATTTCATGTCAGCACCAGTAATGGCCTCCTCATGCCTGATAAAATCCTGTTGTTTTCCAATCTACAGGGGCCTAATCAGAGCGGTAATACTGTCACAATGCCTGTCAGAGTTCAAACTATGAACTAAGCATACACCTGAAATAAGATAGCATATTGCAGTGGTGTGGTGCTCACAGTATATGATTTAAAAGGACTGCGCTTAATCATGCTTCCTATTGAACATTCGAGCAGCCTCCATACAGTCAAAACAAAGTTCTGTTTTGCAAATTGTAATATCAGCAAATTCTACTGCCAAACACAAGTATCAGCTTTCTTTTTCATATTTTTTTAGTCCAACAATGAGGTCCCTATAAGCTCTGTGACTTGATCACATTAATAAGTGTTCATGGCTGTTAAAAATGAATTACGAGGACACATGCTGTGTGTGAGGCACAGTGAGAGATACATTTCTGCGAACTCCCTACTTTTTACAAGTAAAAAAAAATAATGAAATATTCATCTATTCATCAAGTCATGCACTCTAAGGACAAGTGGTTCTATGTGACACCTTGGGGTTCTTTTTGTCGAAAAAAAACAGTCCTATAAATAACCTTTAAAGGTTTAATCCATACATGTAAAGCATCATTGGAAGATGTTCAATAAATGCAAGCTTTTGGCTGTTGTTGAATTCAGTGCCCCAAACCTTTAACCTTCTTGGTCAGCCACAACTTAATTCTGCAGAATTACCATGATATTAAGTTATATTTAAAGTATAGTTATAGTTTATATAGTTATATTAAAAGCAACATTATGTAACTCCTTTACCTTAAAATAACTGCTTCAAAATAACAGGGTGAATGGTGTCTCTGTCACAGCTCTCATTTGTCTCTGCACTACGCAACTTAAGTGCGTTGCACTCGGGAACTGTGGAAAACACCAATTTCTACATAATGTCGCTTTAAGTAAAATAACCCATACTGCATAGTTTCTAAAACTTCAATAACAAGCCCTTTGTCGCTACAAACCTGCTGTAGACGCAAAGGAAGGATAAAGGTGGTTTCAAATTGCCTGTACTGATAATAAATGTAGTTAAACCGATTAAAAAAACATTACTACACACAATATAAATGATAGATTTGTGGAACACTAGAAGTTTGCTCAGTAAATATATTTCTATGTTCATGTATTTTGACTGAATTTGCTTGCAGACAATAAGCCTCATGTAATGATAGATATCTATAAAGCTTTTAATTAATTAATAATTATATTCATTATGATTAGCCTATAATTGTTATATTTATTCTATATTATATATAGTTTTATGTACTGTACGTGGCTACAGAATTAATGGGTTACACACTCTCATGCTCTATGCTGTGATTGCTTGATAACTAAAACCAGTTACCGACAACATTAACGGTAACTGGAGGACTCCTCCAACATAATACTGCATAGACGTATCTCCAGAAACATGAATTCATCTTAATAATCTGCTTTTGAGCATGCTTAAAGCACAGTATTGACCCTCTGCATCTTCCAAACAAAGGTATCAGCTCATATTTGGCAGAAAACGGTCCAAACTTTTTCTACATTTGTAAACTGTCACTATGCCATTTTAATGATTTGACACTTCTGTAGCTCCGACCAGGCCCAGTAATAATGTGCACTTCCTTATCCAAAACCATTAACCATTAACTTCACCGTGGTTGTAAATGTAATTTCAATAAAAGAGCATTTTGATAAAGTGTAAAAAAAAATATTTACAGCTTAAGTAGACGGTTACCAAGAAAGATTGCTCAGGGCATCAAATACTGACGCTTTGGTAGGCCAATAATAATCAACTATCTTTCTCTAGAATTGTCTGCTTTAAAAATTTTTCAACTGAGGGCAACATTCTAATTTATCAGACTTTGGTTTCATTGTCTATCAATTAGTTTATCGACCACCGCTTTGAGGCAAGATGGTGACAGATATACATCTTCTATACACATCCCCATCCTTACACCTAATTAAGTCATCAAGCTGCTAGTGCAATAGCCTTTCATCTTTATGCAATACAAGTACAATGTTGTATAAGGTCGTTTTGTATGTTTTCGTTTGTGTGTGTGTGTGTGTGTGTGTGTGTTGTGCGTGCACAAAATGGAAGTATATAACCAGTTTTATATCTGCCAGTAGTATTATGTATATTGTATACACACTGCTCTTGCATGTTTATTTACGTTAACCTGTATACTTCATGTTCTGTAACTACAAGACATTTAGATGCAAATTATTTAGCTTCCCTTCAGGGGAGAAATGTTTAGACTCAATCTACTTGTGGCAGCCTGCAGGACAGAAAAGTAAAAGCAGGAGGTCAGGCCTTTAAATATCACAGAAGAAGACGTGTCATGGCTTTCACAGCTTAAAAACACCCCTTGCTGATTTCATTTATTTTTGGTTTTATTTATTGCTGCTGTATTCAAATGTGTGTCGCCTTCAATCGATTTGTTCAGACATGAGCTGAGGTGCTTTTAACTGTGGTTTAAACACTGTTTATGTGCTGTTATGGCTCATGTATTGACTGGATCGGTCTAAACAAATCATGTCAATCTTGTACAAAGTCTTGGCAGATTGTTTGGGGTTAAATGAATCGATCAATAATTCATTAAAGGTTCACTACAAGTCATGTCTGATGCAGATTTGGCACAAATGCATTGATTCTTAAAGTGAAACTCTAGTGATTTATCATTGCATTCCATAAGAGACAGATGGAGAACATCAATGCAACAAAGAACGAGATACTGACTTTTGGATACAAGTATGAATAAAGCTCCAGAAATCCTCCTATATGGTTTCCATAATTCAATGTCAGACATTTCTCCCCACTTTACTTGAGGTATCCCCTGATGACATCACAAATGGAAAATGGTAAATGGTTAGTGGACTTGCATTTATATAGCGCTTTTCCAGTCAACTGACCACTCATAGCGCTTTAAAATACACTCACCCATTCACACACACATTCATACCCTGATAGCAGAGGCTGCCATGCAAGGTGCCAACTGCACACCAGGAGCAATTTGGGGTTCAGTATCTTGCTGAAGGACACTTCAACATGTAGCTCAGCTCAGCCAGGGGGAGCTAGGATTCGAAACCAGCAACCTTCCGATCACTAGATGACCCGCTCTACCCCCAGAGGGGAAAAGGGGCACTCGAGCTATTTAGTGTGAATGTTGTAGGCATTCACACTAAATGTATTAATATTTATTATCATTATTTATTAATTTCATTCAGGTTTCTGTTTTTGGGCACGCTTCTTTGCAATGCATGGGTCATTACCCCACCTTCATTTCTCGTAATGCAACTAATCTCATGCTTGGGTGAAAGTTCACTCCTGGACAAAGTCTGACAAAAAAAAAAGTCTTAACTGAAGTTCCACTCGCTGACTCATTTTCAGCTACATCTCATGGTAATTAGTAATACAAAGGGTGTTGAGTAAGGCATATATGTATCATTTACACTGGGGATGCTGGAACATGTTCCCACTACTTTTTAAATGCAGAACTTGTTAAAAAAAAGTCTTGAAAAATAGCTCCCACCAAGAAATGTTATATAAGAGAACACTTTGCCCTCCATCAGCACCTGCAGTTGAATCATGGCTGCTGCTGATTCCAGTGCAAAATTATGACACAATTTTAACCCGGCACCTAAAATGTACATTATAAACTAAGAAACAGTCTACTGTCACAGTTTAAAATGGGACTGGCAGGCAAGTAGAAAACAAAAGATGAGCTTTGGTGAGCTGAATGAATTCAAAATACAGAAGGGTGAGCAATACAGAGGCAGGCGACAAAACCTGGCAACAACGGCAGGCAAAGGAAAGTGCAAAAGCGATGCAATAACTGAGGGCAAACCAGAAAACCATGGGGATTATTATTATTATTGTTCCTTAGATAATAGATGTGATATACTGTAAAACTAGCCACAATAGCCCAAGGTAGGCAAACATCTTTACATCTTAACTGCCTAAGAAAAGAGTGCTGTTCGCATAAGTGGTTTCTAACATCTCCTATTTCATTCCTTTTCAACATTGTGCAGTTTACATTCCTGTAAACAAGACTGTGCCCACTACGTCTCAACACAATGACTGACCTTTCTGTGGTCCCCGTAATGAGTTAAAATCATAATACTACATTGTTACATACATTTTATATCTGTTTTTGTAAGTCAGCAGATCGATGTCAGATAACGCCCCTGATTCAAAAGTTATCCTGTTCTTATTACACCAGCGTTATCACCATCAGTCGTCACGTTATCGGCACCATAAGCGTGGTCTGTCAGGCCTGTAGACCACCTCCTCGTCAGCTCAGTGGGATGCATTTAATAAACTGTGTCGGAAGTAATTTGAGGACAGTCAGTATAATTTGCTTTGAAGAAATGCATGAGATTTTCAAAAGGCCTGCAGACCTTGTAAGATAACTCTAAACTCTAAAAGGCAGCTCTGAAAAGACAAAGTCTCCGAATTCAAAAGAATATTGCAAGTGCTTTGACTGGGGAAGCAGCGGACTGGCACTCACTGGTTAAAAATCAACCAGAGAATATGATTTGAAAAAAAATTAAGTTTAATCTATTTTAACAAATTGAACATCTAAAAGGTCTTCGTCCACTTGTCTCTTGCTACTTGAGTATTCGAAGCTATTAAAAAACAAGTTTCTGAACAGAAAAAAAAAAAAATAGATTTCACCAAATTGTGGATAAAACTCTGACAAGAAAAGTCCATGCATTCAGTTGGCTAAGCCTGTTGCATCAGCTTTTGTATTTCTCGTCGACCAGGACATGTCACAAGGACACAGTGGAAAATAATTGGTGCTGAGATATATAAAAAAAAAAGCAGAAGACACACTGAATTAAATAAAAAAAAAAAAGATTTAGATTCATAAATAATGTGGGTCGCCTCTGCTTGGAATAGGAAACAGAGAGAAACAAAGTAAAGTCTTGACCTTGAAAAATATTCTCATCGTAAAATCCATCGAGTTGGTCCTTGTTTGCCCAGGTGTCAATAAAATGTAGATGTTACAATTCACATTTTTTTTATTCTGGGCACTTCTCATCTATAGGATGGGTGGGATGGTCTACCTCAACAAACAGAGGGGAGCAGCTATGGTGTAAATTCATAAGGCTCTACTACAAAAACTACTTAGTCACCTCTTCTGCTCTCTGGTTGAATTTAAATGCGATTCTTACTTTATCAAGCCACAGTGTATTTTAACACAAGTTGGACCTCCTGTTCACGCTGAAAATTAATTGGAATCTAAATAGAATGAGCTCCAAAAAATATGAAGTTATATTCTTTTATTTCATTTAAACATTTTAAAACTTTGTACCTAATATATTTGCAAAAAAGACTTGTAAATGTCATAATTGTGATAATGCACAATGTGTTCCTAAATTATATGTGTATCTGTCTATGCTTAAACAAACATGTTGTTCATTTAAATTAAGGAATAACAAATGCCAACTCTTAAGGATCAACTTCTAGCCACAAAATTTCAGATGTACAGTTGAGTTTCTTTCTTTTAAAGACAAAAAAAACACTACACTTATACTTACTATATTGTATACTATATACTTTTACTGTGAAAACTGACTGACGATTGTCTGATTTAGATTAGGAGGCTGCTCTTCTCTGATCAGAGATGAAGGATGATTTGCAATCTAAACCTGCAGCCAACTATTCAACTGAATTTTAATAAATCAAACTATAAACCCTCACTGGTGATAGAGTCGGGCTTTAGAACTTTGTGCAGATCTCAAAGGTCAAATTATTACCAAGAGAGTTCACGGCTATGCAAAGAAAAAACAAATCAAGAGGTTAAAGAGGTTGTTGAAACAGCTCCTTAATAGCATTAATTTACCCTATAAGTATTTACCATGCATAGATATTATCCAGCAAATAATTATCTTCTTAAGCTGATAAAGGATATAAACGTAAACTGTTCATGCTGTGATAGTTCTACCAAAAGGTATAGAAGAGCTTTAGTAGCTTCATTAGTCAACGTGTCAACTTTGATTTGACCTTATGTCTGTGATGTTGTTGGGTTTCAATAGAGGTAATAACGGTAAAATTAAAGACTGCTATATTGTTCAGTTCTGGGTCATAGGGCAGAGTTAGTTTTAGACATGGATCATTTTGGCGAGGTCTCTGGACCCCCATAGTTTTGGTTAATTTAGGCATTATATGTAAAAAATAATTTCCTTTTGCAAACTTGTAATCGGGTTTGGAGTCATCTCCGTTGGTCAGAGCCAACTGTGTGTTCCGATGTGGCCGTGACAATGTTATTAACCTTATCATCTATGGGCAAAAGGTCATATCCACAAATCAAAATGGAATTTATCTAAATCGTCATTCATTATATATTTAAAAAAAAAAAAAAAAAAACAAGCAATACATGAAGATGCTGTGCGCCTCCTTTGATTAATTAATGTCCTCTGGTTGTCTGTCCCCTGGCATTTGGTTTTGTTTGTGTTGCTCTTCTTCTGTGATGGATTGATGTCACCTGAATGTTTTTTTCCTTGCTGAGAATGTCTCATCTATGATATACCTCATTTAAAACTGTGGTAAAATATTCACGTAACATGAAAAAATGGATGCAACAAGCTGAGAGAACTTAAACTTTATATGTATGAATCAAACTCACTATATCAAAGAAATCTATCACTGTCAAAGACCTTTCTAAAGGTGGGCTCAAAGCAAAAGACTGAATGAATGAAACTTTAAAGCTAAAAAGGCTGATACAATGTGTGAAATCCATTGGCAATCTGACACATATTCCCTCAAACTATATCTGACAAGACACTCGCTCTGTATTTTATCTTAAAGTGTGATTACAGTGTGATCAATTTGCCTCTACAGATCTCTAAATGTCACCCACAGGCCTAAACTTCACACCTCATAAACAGGTATACTTCACAAAAGAAAATCTGTCTTTAGCAGAAACTGGTTGGATGCAAAAAAGTCATATCATAGACCTTTGAATGCAAACTGGGATGTATCACTTGACAATGACTTATGTCTTAAACGTGACTTTAATTGCAACCTCAAAGAATTTCAGCTTCTTATCAGTGCCAAACCCAGTACCTTCCAATTCCATCATTGTGCTCTCAGTCCACATCTCATCTTCCCTCACTTTCAACAAATGGAATTCGTTTTGGTGTTAGCAAATTCACAAAGTCAGTTGTGACCAAAAAAAAAAAATGTATATCCTGCTCAGTCTTGTAGAAACAGTGACTTAAAAATAATCCAACAGTATCCGATCTGAGAATGAAGTAACCCTGTTCCACCCATGACAAAAGAAATTCACGAAAAGTAATAAAGATTTCTACTCGGGTGAATATTTATTATTATGATTTGTTTTGCAATGTGTTTTCTATGAAGGTGATATTGAAACAGTGCAACATCTATTTATTTCATGCTCTCCTACTCTGGAAACACTTTATGGAATGATTGAATTGCAATTGCAACCACAATGCCTGCTGTAGATCAGAAGATGTTATTGGAAGACACAAAATTTGAATTTGCCAAATTCTTTATTCACAAGGCAAAATGTATAAAGACCCCACCTACAGTATCTTCACGTGTTATAATGAAATTCAACTCAATCTTAAATCCCTGAAATTATTTAAAGGTGCCAAAAATCTTTACACATTTGAAAATAATCTTTCATTAATGTAATGTATGAATATACGTGTATGTATATATATATATATATTTATATATATATATATATATATATATATATATATATATATATATATATATACATATTAAATATGTTATTTATGGGTCTGATTATTCTATCTTGATGTTTATTAATGTACTGTATTGTCTGTGTTCATGTTTTATGGTTTATGTCTTTTCTGTAGATTCTGTTTATTACGGAAATTCTAATTACTTAGATATGATTGTCAATTATTTCCTTACAGTTTATTTATTAGAATTGTTGACGATAAAATGTGAAGTATTCACTCTCTGAGTAATACAGAATTGGTAAATACAACGTAACTCAATGTGCCCCTGCTGGGCAAAGGACACATCGCACTCTCCCGTTCTCAATTTCATCTGCCGTTCATGCTTCTGCCATGCACACTTCCGGGTACAGAACCAATCGCGGTACGAGTAGAAGGTCACGTGTTCAGCTGCTTCTGATCTGTGTGAGTGTCTTGGACCTGACCTGAGCAAAGGGTGAGTTTCTTAAAACGAGTGCTTCTCTGTTGACTAGTATGACTTTGCAAAGTATGCGTCGCAAACATTCAAATTTCCCTACGAAGTTCTTCACAGTTTGTTCCAACAACTTGCACTTAACGTCCGTGCTGAAGTTAACAAGTGTGGAGTTGTTGTGACAAGTTAAAGGAAACGTATGAGCAGCATTTATTTGCAATGACGTCTCACACCCTTAATTTAAACTTTAGGGTTTGTACAGACCCATAAATCCGCTTGTAAAATGGTAGAAAAAGATGATGCTCCGCGTGACGGAACTTGCCTAAGAATCGTCATGTTTTTATGTTTTCTCCAGTATTCGTTGAAGTTAGTTATTTGCACACGCATGGATGGAAACACTGCAAACAGTGATCCGCCGGTGGTTAATTCGGCATACTTTTTAAAGGTGCCAGCATGCCATGTGTCTTACCAATTGGACAAACATGTTGTGCTTGAGCCATCCAAACGAGTCAAATGTTCTCTGTAGGGTGAGTTAGGGTTCCCAAATAAAGCCTACAAAATCATTTAATTCCTGTTAATATGTAGCTTTTGATTGACATTGTGTGTTAATGTCCCACCGAGGCTGTCACTGCACATTATACTACAGATAATTGCAGCTGTCACTCACATGTGCACCATTAGAGTCCTGAGCGGAAGTTTGACTTAACAGATAAAAACTGTCCCAATTGGCATGTTCACATTCATTCATTTACTCCAGTATGTAAGCAATCACTTGACCTACTATTACATTGGTATTTAGGGGTATTGATAAGTATACATTTGATTTAAAAGCTAAACAAGTAAAAGGATATGACACATGAAGTCCAATTTAAGAAATATAACAACAGCTCATCAGAGAGCCTTGTGAGAAATACTGTAATTGTTATGCAGATTTACAGCCTCGGACTTTGCACCCATCCCCTACAACTATCTGCAACAACATGGTAATCATGGACAGCTGCCCAATCAGCTCAGATTAATAGATCCGCATGATTTTAAATTCAGAAATGTAGGCTGTGGGTGTTCACCTGAGTTTTTTTTTTTCTCTCTCTGAAGCCGTAAAAGCACTTCCAGGTATCACTGCACAAAGTGTCTGTTGAGTAAATAGCCTGTCAATCATTACTTCACAGCTGAGCAGAGATTGTTCTTTGATTGATTCATGCAACAAGAAGCAAACCTCAAGTGCTAAATCTGGTAAGAGCTCAGTCTCATGGTGCACTCCCGAGCGTTCACTTCATCTGTCAATGCACTTTGACATATTTTTTAGGGAATTACTCTCCTGCATGCATATACAGTGATATGTAATATATTCCTTCATTCCATTCTTTACTGCAGACTTTCAGCTGATATGATCTCTCATAAACACATTTGTCACTATCCAATGAATGCTCAGCAGGAGATCTTTCTTCTTAAGAAAGAGAGCCTCTATCATGAAAACGAACATGTTGTGACTGCCCAATACTCTGTTTTTGTTTGTTTGTCTGTATCACAGCAGCAGTGAAAGGTGCACCATGGGCCGTCTGGACGGGAAAGTGATCGTGTTGTCAGCTGCTGCGCAGGGGATTGGACGTGCAGCAGCAATAGTAATGAGCTTTAATAAGATTCACAATTCACATTCACTGATATGTTTCCCACCAAGGGAGGAAAATTGTCGACTTAATAGCCTGTGTCTGTGTGCAGAATCGAAGCAGTGTACAGTTAGGCTTTCTTACATATTTCAACCAGTTTATGTGCAATGCAGACAGCAGATTTGAATGCTCAAGACATCCCATGACATCTTTTGTCATTCCAAGTACATTTTCTTCCAAATGACCAATGCTACATAAACATCCAATATATGTGTGTGTTTACCGTTACCTTCGTCCATCTTTATGCCGAAAGTATCCATCAAAAACTTCAGTGTATAAACTTTAAATTAAAAAAAATGTTGTTTTATAGAATATTTATATGCATGCATGTGCTGTAAATAACCACTGTAACAATGATTCTCGAGATGAAGCAGACGCAGGTTCAGGACAATTCTCTGGTAATATACTTGCCAGAGAGATAGCAAAACACTTGAAAATCACACACACACACATCCTTGTCAAGATTGGGTCATTCCCTTCAAGTGTTGGCTTCAAGTGTGTGAAAGTGTGCCTTGTATGCGGAGATTTGTGTAGTGTGGAGGAATTCAAATGCAGCCGTCTATTTACACCACACATCACAAGGTTCAAATCACATAAGTATTCAAATTGGCACATGGTGTGGGGGGTCTATCGAGCATTCTGTATCTTGCCGATGCAGTCTGCTTTGGTCAATTAGGCAGCCACTCCATTATCTATCACCTGACCTGAGGTAGAAGGGATTAATTTTATAGACTGGGGGATTAGAGTTAAAAAATTCTGTGTCAGTAGATACGTGGTAATGAGGTCTGAATTATTGCCTGTGTTTGCGTCACGGTCAACATCCCCTTTCTAAACGGGGCTCCTGGGCTGTCACGCGTTGTGGAACAGCTTGGATCTGACTCAACTTATTTCAACTGCAGGCATTCGCAAAGGAGGGAGCTCAAGTCACAGCGACAGACATCAATGGAGAGAAGCTAAAAGAGCTGGACGGCGTTCAAGGTGAGGTTCATTTCTGCTGGTGTGAGGCTGCCATCTGCTGGACCCTTGCTTTGCAACCAGGAAAGCAAAGGCTCATGTTGGTTTGATTATGTATCAACTTCCAGTATCACAGAACAAGATTAATTTGATACATCTCTGTAGTTAATCCAAACAAGGCACTTAGGGTGTGGGGGTCCCTTCTTTAAATTGAGTCTCCTGCAAAAAAATGTTAATAAATAATAATAAATGTGCTTTTTTGTTTATCATTATGTAAATGTGTGCAATTGCCATTAAAGTGAATTTGACGTGTACTCCTGAAACAAAGTTATTTTGTTCTCCACCAACAGGGATCAAGACCAAGGTCGTGGATGTCACTAAGAAGGAACAAGTGGAAGCCCTGGCCAAGGAACACGAGCATGTAGACGTGCTGTTCAACGTTGCTGGGTACTCTCTCCTTCTCTCCTGTATTATTTGACCATATCCCTCTTTTTATTGTCAGGAAATCTCATGAATCAACGAGCCAGACTATTGCACTGGGTGACAGTTCTTTCATTACATTCTAATGGAAACTGTAGTTTATTCGATTCTGGCCCACATATGCATCCAAATATGCATTAGCGTCAGATCCACGGCTGAAAATAGTCCGCTAAAAAATTGCAATAGTCCGATGACACTGATCCCCCGCTCCTCCCTCAATCATCACTTCATATTACTGCCATCTGGATGGAGACACTGCACTTAAAACTGAGGCTTCAGCAGCAGTTTTGTCCCCACTGCCATTGTAGGATTGAACAAACTGTCTTGCTGACAATGTTTTGTGCTGGGATGTATGAAAGCATTTATGGTTCAAGGTTCAAGGTGCTTTATTTGTCACATACACAGACCACAACAATACAATGTGCAGCGAAATGCACGGGAAACGGGAGACAAGGAAAGTAATAGTAATAAAACATAGAGATGAAAAAATAAAATAAAACATTTTATGAATTCATGTGTACATATTATACAATATACTTATATACTAAACACAAGAAATGTATGCATAAGGACAAACTATAAACAAATATTAATACAGTTATGTGTTGTTTTCATCTGTTTGCTGCTGTGTTTATGTCTGTACCGGACTGTGAAAACAAATCTCCCTCTAGGACGATAAAGTCTAAATCTGTTTGTCAATTTAAAATATGCTAAAAATTACAGTGCCCATCTGTTTTAGAAAATTACCCCTTTTTTTCAAAGAAACAACAATTGGTTGCAGCTTTTAAGGGGGGAGTCAGACAAACCCACGTTTTAGGGCAATTCATGGAATTTGTTGTTTATATATTGTATGTATGCTGTCAGCCTATCCTGGTAACACTTTGTAAATAATTAAAAATGCTAGTTAATTAAACTTGAGTAAATAGTTATTTCAATTTGAACAAATACAAGACATTTTTTATACCATGTATTAATAATAGCCATAATAAAGTGTTAACCCTTGCTTTGCCACACAATTAGTGTACAGTTCTGCTTTTCTTGCCAATATGCCGTCTCTACACTAAGCACGTTTATCCATCTCCTGCTTAAATACATTTCCAAAATCCCTACACCTCGAGGTTTAACCTCTACCTGACCTTCTGTCAATCCCCTTAACAAAGGTCTCTAAATTGACCCCTTTTGGACAAATTCTGAGGGGTATAAAACAGCATTTTTTTCATGCTTATTAAGTTTCATTGCATGTTGATCTCCTATGCTCTTACGTTTTGGTTCTGATGGACATATTTTAACCTCTTAGCTGAAGCCACTTTTGCTACATTTACGTGTCATCTCCCATCCACAGGTTTGTGCACCATGGCTCCATCTTGGAATGCGAAGAGGCCGACTGGGACTTCACAATGAATGTGAACGTCCGCAGCATGTACCTTATGATCAAGGCTTTCCTGCCTAAGGTGACCTTTGCCCACTTAACTAAAAGCTTAACACCGTTTATCCTGTTGTTGGGAGGGAGAATGAAATAGGTGAGGTTACAAATTGAGCGACATATGCTTTTATTTTGTTCCCATCCTTTGTGTGCTGGGATTAGCTGTATTACTGTGAGCCTGTGGCATGATGGGCGGTGACTGCCCAATCGCTAATCCAGCTTTAGCCACAAGCTAACCAAACTGTCTCCAGGAGGAATTTTAGCTTGGATTTTGGCCCATTTGTCATTATGTAAAAATGAAGACCTGTGACTGTTGCGAAATGTTACTCTTCATTTTCACCTTTTATGTTCTGTTTAAATGCCACCAACCTAACTGACTGTGTCATTCTAGATGTTGGCAAAGAAGTCAGGAAACATAATAAACATGGCATCTGTTGCATCAAGCATAAAAGGTAAATGATCTTCCACGAATCTTGTCACTGTAGATGACCATAGGACAAATTTCATGGGACATTAAGTCGTTGAAGTATGACCATGTTCATTGTAATCCTCTTATCTCAGATAATTGCTTTGCGTGTGTGTGTCTGCGTGAGTGACATATGTGTTTCCTCGACACAGGTGTTGTGAACCGGTGTGTCTACAGTACCTCCAAGGCTGCAGTGATCGGGCTCACCAAGTCTGTAGCAGCTGATTTCATTGACAAAGGCATTCGCTGCAACTGTGTTTGTCCTGGTGAGTTTAGAACGCCCTGCAAAATAAGACTCACTGTGTCTTTTTTGGAATGCTGGTGACTCAAGGTTACCAGCCTTTTAAAAGATAGCTGATGACTGATAAATGAGATAACTGATGAATGCTTGAGCACATCGTGTATTTCAAAGATACCCATTACTCAAGTGTGTCCCCTTCAAAGCATTGTATGTACAAGAGCTGTGTGAATCAGCAGACATGAACAGAATACACTCATACCCTTCTGGTAATCAAAATCATCCAATTAATCAAAAGCTGTCTGTATGTCTGTCATCAATATTTTCTATATTTCATCAGGTACTGTTGATACTCCATCACTGCGGGGCAGGATCCAGGCCCAGCCTGACCCAGAGCAGGTGTGCGCTAGACTCCACTCTGTCATTTTCTCCATTCATAATCTGACAGTAATACCTGCTTGAGTCATCTAACATGTACAACTTATCCCTGTTTCCACAAGAACAAGTCCTGATGCTTTGAAGATTATGAATGATTCAACGTTAACCCTCCCCTCTCTTGCTTTTCTTCAACTTCTCAGGCTTATAAAGACTTTATGGCAAGACAGAAAACTGGAAGAATGTGCACAGCCGAGGAGGTGGCTCACCTGTGCGTTTATTTGGCGTCAGATGAGGTGAGGGCTTGCAGATAACAATGCAATAAAATGTATGAGTGTGATACAGCATATCAGCAGTCTGGCACTATTTTCAAGGCTGTAGCTACCAAACAGAAGTCCAGGTGCTTTTTATGTGTTGTATAAATTTGTGGAAGTTAACATTAAAGTTTGGATACTGATGGATATTTTAAAGCCTGATTTCAGTGTATGTTTAAGACTCATTACACTTAAATTTAACTCGTTGTTGGACAAATTAAGAGAAAATAAATAAGATTCACCAGATTTGTATTGAATCGAAATTATTTAGATCCTCATGTTGGGAAATAAAATTAACAAACAGTAAAATTGAAGAGTCATCCATGTTTCCTCCCAATAATCCTAAAACAGACTTTATTCTCTGTGTCTTTCTGAGAGGGGAGAGCTGTATTTCTAAAATCTTGGCTACGTCCCCGGGTGCATAGTCCGTAGTTTACAACTGCAAATTAAGTTGTTGTTGACTGGTTAGTGGTGAACTCATTTCTCAGTGATCTGATTTTTCTTGG
The DNA here is from genome assembly GCF_900880675.1 of Sparus aurata. Classification (NCBI taxonomy): domain Eukaryota; kingdom Metazoa; phylum Chordata; class Actinopteri; order Spariformes; family Sparidae; genus Sparus; species Sparus aurata. The sequence goes on from NC_044187.1 coordinate 17,531,482, forward strand.
CTCCTCTACAGTCGGCCTACGTGACTGGGACAGAGCACATCATCGACGGAGGCTGGAGACTCTGAGAAAACTGCAGCGAGCTCATCCAGACCGCAGTGGAGACCAGTGCTTTGATTGTCATTATGAAGGCCAAATAAAGGCCACAGGATTCGACTTGATTGTTTGTTTGGATTCTGCATATTATGGGAGGCGCATTTCAACTTAAATCTATGCTGCAAATGTGTGCAATGCCAAAATATAACACTTGTTGGTTGACATTGTTGTGAAAAACTAGTGTACTTGTGTTGTCATCTGATAATAATAAACACATCCCTTGTTAGATGTTTCACAAAGTTTGAGTTTGGTTATTATTAATTAAATATGTTTAAACGTCTATATAAACGTCCTCACTAATACCTTTGGGTGACTTTTCCATTAACCCCCCCCCACCCCCCCACCCCAAGCCGAGCAGCACTCCTGTCCTCGGTACATACATGCTTGGCCATCACTAATCCGCCTGATTCCTATTTCCCAGCTGGTCTCTGTCCCTCAGGGTTGCCAGAGACGCTGCCGTTGCCAAGCGATGACACTGTTAACGATATGAGGTGAGCTGCTTTTTGTATTGCAATATTTATATTTATGTAGCAGAGAGGGGAGTCATGACCGAGGAGCGGTCCCCTGTGGCGAGCTGAACGTTACCATGCTGCGTTCACTGACCAGCTGTTGGTACTGTGGGACGCACACGGACAGCTACTGGACGTCAATCCAGTATCGGGCAAGGAGGGCGCCTGTTGCCGCGAACATTTAAAGATTTTTACCTGTTAGAACCCGCGTGTGTCAGAGCAGAAAGTGAAACTGAGCGTTGCTTTACAATAGCGATATCAGATAATGTAGGGTGAACGGGTTCACACGACAGTCCCAAGGCGGTAGAGTTTCACGCTAGCCACGTTATTCGGCGCATTGTGGAACATTGCTAAACGGGGACCTCCAAGGGCGTTTAGCACATCAGTGACAGGCTAATATTTAAGCTGATATTAGAAAATGTGTAGCTAGTTAGTACCACGGTTTGCTGTCGCTACTGAGGGCACTACCTGTCCGATAATGGGCCCACCGGCGCGGTTTACCGTCTGGCGTGGATTTACCTCTTCGGTATCGTTAGCTAATTACTGTAAGCTAACGCTATATGTCCAGTTAACTCTGTCCCTGTACGTGTGCAGACGGAACCAAGCGTGAAGAGGACCCAGCCGCTGACATTAGATAGCTAACATGCATGGCTGCTGATGACAGTTGACCAGGCTTGTTGAGGTTGAGGTGGTTGACTCTAACCTTCTTGAGCTAACGCTGGCTAAATGTGCCATATGGTCGGAGCTGTAAGCATTGATTAGTGTGGTCTGTCCGGAATTGGATTAACTGGCGTCTGTTGCCATAAGCGGCTGTCACAACATTGTAGTAGCGTTAGTTCAATGTAAACGACCTGTCAACGTTTGTGTATGACATACCTCGAAGTGGAGCTGATGAAATCGCAAAAAAGGGTTGTATTCGTCTATTGTAATAAGTTACAGCTGAGTTACGATGCAGTACAACGCCATGTTGACATGTTAATCAAGCGAGCAGCATGTAGTCTCATGTTAGCCTCATAGATCCTCCTCATGCAGACAGGACTCGTGTGGCTATTCCCAGCCCCAGCACAGTATCTGTTAAACCAAACAAAACAGGCATGTGTGTGAGATTAACTTATCATTTCGTGCCAGTTTCCACACCTGTTTCAACATCTCTGCTCTCCAGTATTAAGTCTATAATAATTTGTTTGCCCTCTGATAAAAACCTCGTTGTATGAATAGGAGCCTGTGGTCAGAGTTGGACATACAGAAGCAGAAGTGAAGGAACTGCCCCATCCATGGACAACCCCACCCCTCGGCTTGTTGTACTGTGACAGAGAAGCCAGTGGATCAGAAGCACTCAAGTAGTCAATTGCCATGGAGGACACCCAGCCCAAGCCGATCACCCCGGAGCCGAGCCCTGCACCCAGTCCAGCACCTAGTCCGGCACCCAGCCCGGCACCCAGCCCGCTGCTGGAGAGGATTGCTTTGCCTGCAGCAAACCATGTGGAGGTATAGTATTTTACTATCAAAATATATCTAGCTATATTCAGTTTTTACTGCAATGACAAAACTGAAAAGCGTGCTTATAAGCCTGGATCTTGGAGGGGAAAAGGTTTTTTTTGTTGTCACTATATAAGACAGTTTAAGCTACTCTCTGTCTCTTGTATGAGTGTGATGTGTAGATTTAACACTTAACTGTTGCACTTTTACTATATGGCTCTCTAATCTTGTTAAATGATTTTGGCAAAGGCACAAAACTTTGTGTGTGTGTGTGTGTGTGTGATGTGCCCACCTGAGCAATATGACAAAGGGGGTGTTCTGGGAGTCACGGTTATCAGCTTTCAGTGCAAGTTCATATCTTCACTCGATTATTTTCCAAGAAACTGTTGCCTGTTTATCTGCTGGTATGATACAACCCTGTGTCACCCACACTGATTAGACACTTAATAAGGGTTAGGCAATTAAAGAGGCTACAGGGACATCCTCCAGTTTATAATCTTTCCTTAAACATTGTATTCATATTTGTGTCAGTGTGGCACCTTAGATCTGGTGTCCTGAGAAGCTGAGACATTCATGTCTGCTCAGCTACGTGTTTAAGGCCTGGATCTTAACAGATATATGTGCTGCATTGAATATTAATTTGGATATCAATTTGGATCATTTGATGTATTGATTTCAGTATTAAGTAAGTACTTGCCATGTACTGACTTTACAGATGTGTTGTTAACATCTAACCAAACGTTAGTCTTGTTTACATTCTGATTGTTTTTCTCCAGCACCTAAATGTGAACCAGATCCAGGTGGTGGTGCGGCGCTGCTCTACTCCAAACATCACAGAGGAGACCACCTATTTTATACCTCGAAACCCGGTGGTGGATGCCGGAACCAACACTGACCCGCCAGTGGTGTGCTGCCCCTTGCTCCACAGGTTTTGCCCATGTCCACCAAGAGGGCTTCTGGCCTCTCTTATCACAAAAGGTAAGAGATGGCGGGGACTCTAGTTGGCTCCGTGAGTTCCTTGTATGTCAGTCTCTCTGTTACAACACTGTGGAGCAACTGCAGATAACAGGAGTAAATCTATTATTTCATTCACAAAGACTAATGTTTATGTTTCCATTTATATTGTAAAGTGAGCATCTTTCAGTGAAACAATGATAGTGATACCAGAATCATTTTATTGTCATTGCACAACGTGTACAAGTGTACAATGAAATTCTAGCCGCATTCGAGTATTACACACAACATAAAATAGAGTAAAAAAATATATTTACTTATGTCCGTGTCTGGTGTCCTCTCCAGTTCTCTTGGCAGCTGTGCTCTTTGGAGTGGTGTGGTCCATCACAGAGGACGAATGTCTCCCAGGGGGTAACCTGTTCGGCATCACAATCCTCTTCATCTGCGCACTTCTCGGTGGCAGACTGGTGGCCCTCATCCGTCTGCCCAAACTTCCACCATTCCCACCACTCCTCGGTAAGGCTGTGGATTCAGTGGTTATGCTTTATGTGCTGTCTTTATATCATACTAGTGCGTTGCCCGTAGGAAATATGTGTTCCTATAGAAAAGTGGGAGGTTAAGAAGCTTTTTCATGGATGGCCAAATGAGGCTGTGTTTGAAGGTGGGACGTCAGGGATATTTAGGTTTCTTGTGAAATCCGATATTCCAGGGTATAATTGGCCGTTTTTGACTATTTTTGATTTTGCCATTATATTTCATCTTAAAAGCTGTTTACTTGGTGTCATTATTTTCAGCACAACCTCACATGTGTGACTGTACAGTTATTTTTTCAATTTGACATACTGTATTAACACAATGGACCTAAAATCACAAAAAAACATAAAATCCGAGTAGAAAAAGTTAGATTTTTTTACTGTGAAAACCACAAATATGTTTAAAAAACCTTTTTTTTTTTTTTTTTTACTTATAATGCAAATATAAATTGTTGTTTGCTAAATATGTGCATACATTTAAAAAATGTACAAAGTTATATGTAACTATTTACATTTAAATGCAGGCAGTGCTCAGGTCTGCCTGAGCTCCCTCCAGCTGAATGAAGAGCTGCACTGCCTGCTCCACATTCAGCTTCTCCTCATTGTTTTCACTCATAAAACAAAAAACCGACTCCACTACACACTAAACACACTACACCAAACACTACATAACACACTAACTATACACTCCAGACACGCTAAATGTCACAAATCTCTCAACTCTCAATATCGTTGTCTATACACCGACTGTCCTGTCATTCATCTGCCTACGTCCCTCCCACAACTTCCTGTTCCTCAACAACCAAACTTGCTGCTTGGACACTTTCGTGACAAAAGCCCGTTTTTACCGTTTCTTCTGCACCAGACACAAAGCAAACGTGACGGCAATGTTCGGCAAAAAGCGTGGCGGACATTATTTACCCTAAGTCCGGTTTTGAACGTGCCGGTGGGTCCGGTCGCCTCGGGAGGTGGGCCGTGTAGGTTGGCTAGTGGCTAGCAGCTAGCAGCGAGCTACACACGAACATCCACAGATTCCGATTCCACTTTGTTGTCCGCACATCTCCGGATCTCCTCCGGATCTCCCCCGAGAACAGACTCGGTCCGGACTCGTTTAGTCTCATTAATCCACAACAGTCAGTTTAGATGCACAGAACAGAACGGGACCGAACCGCCGGCAAAATCCCGCAGCAGCCATGTTGAAACTCTCAGATCAGTCTGATCCTGATCCGCAGAGATATTTGAGGAACACACACATACACACACAGACAGACAGACAGACAGACAGAGGTTACTTGCTTTTATAGAAAGATTTAGTTAAACAGATGCCTCCAGCAGGGGGATATTTAACAACACAATACATCATAAGCATTTTTACTGGGGATGCTTATTTGACTGGGGAATTTCCTGCTATTATTTTATTTCTAAACAAGAATATGGAATCATTTTCAGTACTATTGTTGATGTGGATTTATCAGTCACATTTTTCAGCATAAATCAGGAAGTAATTCTAAGAGGTTAGCAAATGGCAGGTAGAGGTATTGATTGGTATCATGCCAGTACTCTCAGATCTCACTTTTTCAGGCAAGTCCTGCACCCAAGCATAAGTCAAATTGGCTAGCATTGGCTTACAGGCCACTACGACTTGTCTAATGGTAACCTCTTTGATAAAGCAAATTACAGTATACAGCTCCCTACAAATACCTGCAAATATGTAACAGTCCTTCACTGAGTATTGTATGTGTGCAGTTCTAAGAAATCTATGTGTCTCAAATATGGCTTTGAGTTTCATGAATCGCAGTAGAAGCACTTAAAATAATCTAAAACTGATCTCAAATGTCTTTCAGAAGCTTTTGAGTTTGGCTAAGCAAATATTAAAGATTTAATAGAAATACCACACAAAACTCTCTTTTACAGGAGCTTCATTAATGAGTATTACACGTCTTTAAACAACGGAAGTATATGTATTCGGTGATGTATAACAATCAAGTTTACTCACTGAATCATTTCACCATCATGTAAAAAAGGACATCCGGTCAATGGGGCATTCATGATTAATTGTATAATCTTGTTACTCACTTGTTCCATGCTTAGTCAAGTCATTAGCTGCTGGGATACCAGATCGTACTGATATTTTGTCTTTTTTGTCTTTTCTCGAAAATGCAAGACAGTGATCCGGCTATTTATCAAAAGATGTTAGGGAGAAGATATCTATTTTATTAAAGCCATGTTGTCACTAATTATGAAATGTAAGAGATTAATTTCTGGTAATTTGCATCAGATAACTGAAAATTATAATCTGCTGGCTGCACCCCTAACAAGATTAAAATCAAGAAAGTTGGAGCCACTCCTTGTTTGCAAATAACATCAAAAGGTAGACCGAAGTTCAAATAAGATAAATCTGGGAGTCGGCTTCTCTCTAGACATGATCTTCCGGCGTTTGCCCTCTAAAGACTGCTCTTGTTTACCAGCTCAGTCTGTTTCTGTATTTTACAACTAGTCACTGACACAAACTGGGAAGATGATTCCTGTACGATGGTATAACAATATAATAACAACAACACATCTGGAGCCATAATCATTAAGATCATAGGTATAGGTATCATAGGTATGACATTATAATGTTATATTCTCAGTCATATCGCATGTTTCGAATATAGGAACTGACAGGTGCCGTGTGATTTTGTGGAGAAGGTTTGGAACTGGTCTAAACTCGATTTATCAGTGCTGTAAGACAGCGATCGCAGTCCCTCAGCGAGTCTCAGGTGTCCAACAGGAGCACTGTAAGTTCCATAAGCAACAGGTGATCTCATTCTTGCTCTGTAGCTGTGTGAGAGACAGTCCTGGAGGATTATCTTTCCTCTCTCACACCCTCTCTGCTGTGTTGCAGGTATGCTGCTGATGGGTTTCCTGCTGAGAAACATCCCAGTTGTATCAGATGGGGTGAAGATCGACTTCAGGTGGTCCGCGTCACTGAGGAACATCGCTCTGGCGGTGATTCTTACCAGAGCTGGCCTGGGGTTGGATCCCACGGTATGCCACAGAGTCCACTCTTGTATCTACTTAGTGTCTGTGTACATAAAGAAAGATATATCACCTATAAATATTTTCAGATGTTTCAGTCAATTAATCGACAAATCCTCAGCACTGCACTTGTTAAACCTCCCTTCAAGCTCATCACTGTGACAAACTCTGTGTATATGTGTTGCCAGGCTCTGAAAAAGCTCAAATCAGTGTGTTTACGTTTGGCGTGTGGGCCCTGCCTCATCGAGGCTTGCACCGCAGCTCTGATCTCTCACTTCCTCATCGGCCTGCCCTGGGTGTGGGGCTTCATCCTTGGGTAAATACAACACTACTTACTCTCCCTTTTAGTCTCCTCTCCAGTTTCTACTTGAAAGCTTTGTATTACCCATACAGTATTCTAGGACGGACGGACAGACAGACACTGTTTCTTTTGTGAAACCTATTTCGATGTCAGCTCTTAGGCCAAGTAAGGAAATGTTTGTCAAAAGTCTTTCAACTTCGCTGGCTCTAAATTTTCTGTACGTTTTTTCTGTCATAAAGACAAAAAAGAGCAGACTGTTCAGCTCTTGGTGCTCCAGAAACAGTTAACTCCTCTGAAGCGGCAGCAGAGTGTGAATGTCAAGTGTTAGAAATATACAACACGGAAGGTTAAACTCTGATGAGAAAGATAAGTTAGACTTTACAACTGTACAACTCACTGACAGAACATGTTCCCATGAGGCAACACGCTGTTCACCAGAGTCACTAGATCACATGACAACCTGTATGATACTTTGCAATGTCTTTACTTTTTACATGTAGGAATGTGTAATTTAGTGAGTGATGTATCTCTTCTACATTGTAGCTTTGTGCTGGGAGCTGTGTCTCCAGCAGTGGTGGTTCCCTCCATGCTGCTGCTGCAGAAGGACGGCTACGGCATTGAACAGGGCATTCCCACCCTGCTGATGGCCGCAGGCAGCTTTGACGACATTCTTGCCATCACAGGGTTCACCACATGCTTGGGCATGGCCTTCGCAACAGGTGTGTGTGTGTGTGTGTGTGTGTGTGTGTGTGTGTGTGTGTGTGTGAGTGTGAGGAGAGGCGAAGGACAACAAAAAGTGCTGAATTCACCGTTGTTTTTCTTCAACATAATCTCCAGGGGAGGGGCACAGAGTTCAGTGTACTGCAGTGAAGGTCAACATGAAGTAAATAACTTCTACCTGCAGTTAGTCATGAGCACAGCAGGGGGCGTGAGTGTGCTGTTTACTGTGGGTGAAAACAATAAGGGGTATACTTGTGCCAGTCTTTCCCCATTTGACTCCAGTAAACAAAAATATACAGCCTCTCTTGGGCTATATACTAACACTATGTAGCTGAACATTCAGTGTTTATGCAGTTACTTTCATATATTGTCATTGTGTCTACATTTTTAGGGTAATTAGTTCAGTTAATTGAACTCTGTTAATCATATATTTCCTCTGTTGATCCTTGTAGGTTCCACCTGGTACAACCTGCTGAGAGGTGTACTGGAGGTGGCTGGTGGGTTGGTTGCTGGGATTATTCTTGGCTTCCTCATCCAGTATTTTCCAAGTGTTGACCAGGTAGGCGCGCTCTTGCAGCATTACCACGATATTAGCCAGTTTTTACTGTTGCTGAGTCATCCTTCCACCACTTGACACCTTATATCAAATATTGATCCAGGATCTTTCTGTGTATGGGGCATTTTGTAAAAATAGGTTTCATGCGCTGAGAATATTCTATATGTAATCAACAATGGTCTTTTTCTCTCCAGAAACACTTGGTAATGAAGCGATCCTTCTTGGTGCTGGGTCTGTCCGTCTTCGCCGTGTTTGGCAGCGGTGTAGCAGGGTTTCCTGGATCTGGAGGCCTCTGCACCCTGGTGTTGGCATTCCTGGCTGGCCTCGGCTGGGGGAGGGAAAAGGTAATAACACGCGCCAGCCATTTAGTACATTTTGACATGGTCAACTTGGCAGAAAGGTCTTCATTTTTATTTGAAGCATACTTATTTTTCCAAAACTACCAAGAATGACAATTGTGTGCACATTGCTGCATGTCAGAGATAAACTATTCTGTGTGCTTGTCACCAGGCACGTGTGGAGGAAGTGGTGGGGTGGGCGTGGGACGTGTTTCAGCCTCTTCTCTTCGGACTCATAGGAGCAGAGATTCAAGTGTCTAAGCTGGAGGGATACACAGTTGGTGAGACACACACACACACACACACACAATGAGGTGGCTGTTATCACTGAGAGATTCAAATGTGACTGTATGGATGTAAATATATTTGCATGGCCAAAAGAGAAGCCCCTGGAGAGTTTTACCTCTCTAGTCTGTGTCCAGGAGATACATAAACCTCCGTCTGTGTTAGCATTCATATGCTGCACAGGAGTTCCAGTAGGAGAGCTTGTCGGGGAACAGATCTTAGACTTCTCGCAATAACGTCATCTTATTTGTGACAGGGCAAATGACAAAAATAACATATTTTGATGCTCTGCAGGCAGCTATAGCTGAAGTATGATTATACATTATTTTCTTGGAAACTGGTATTTTATTTTAAATGTCACTGAGTCCTCTCCTAGAAACACATCAGCAGTGTTGACATACAGTAGATGTTTGGAATGGTGTACAATATAATTATCATTTTGGACTCTGTGTCTCCACCACAAAAACAGTTTTGGGAAAAATCCACCTCAGCTCTCTCCTTAACAAAGTCCGTGCTGCTTTTTAAAAGTGATGTAAGAAGCAGATGTGGCGGGAATTATTAAAACCTCAACTCACAAATGTTTAGATGTCTCCCCTCCCGTTTTCCCATATGGCTCCATGCTATGCTATGCTATCGTTGCATGTGTACTTCTGCTGAAAAACATGCTCCCTGTTCCTTTTATCTCGAGTTTTCTGTCCAGTGTATGCAGATAAGCTCTTAGTGTTACTGCACATGGAATATGGTAAATTCATTGTAACTGTCTTTCCTGAGAAATTGTTTTTCATTAATGTATTTCTTTCATGAAATATATGACTACACAGATTTTTCTTTTAAGTAGGTTATCATAAAAAGCAGCACTCGGCAAGCTTCTGCTATTTTCTGTTTCTCACTACGACCGAGCCCCTCCTTGCCCACAGCTGTTAAGAGGAAATTCTGGTGATGTATTAGTAGTTGCTTCTATATCTCAAATACACACATAGTGTCATCGCCTCTGTATGTGTCTTTGTACAGGCCTGGGTATCGCCTCTCTGCTCATCGCCCTGCTGGTCCGAGTCCTCTTCACCTTTGTCTGTGTGTTGTGTGCGGGCTTTAACATGAGAGAGAAAGTGTTCATAGCCCTTGCGTGGATGCCCAAAGCCACAGTGCAGGTATGTGCATTCATCTTCCTGAGTACATATTAATGTCTTTTTCAAGTGTCTCCTCGTATTGATGGTTAATTTCATTTGTGGGTGAGCATCAACATATAGAAAAACTCTTGTGTTTTGTCTTCATCAGGCGGCTATAGGCTCCACAGCTTTAGACATGGCCAGGTCGAGGGGCGACAAAGTTTCGGAGAATTACGGCATGGACGTGCTGACCGTGGCTGTGCTGTCCATCCTCCTCACAGCTCCTGTAGGAGCTCTTGTCATAGGGCTCGCTGGGCCTCGGCTGCTCCAAAAACCAAAAAACTCAGCCAGTGGTGAGCGAGTCAAACCCACTTTATCAGCTTTTTTCTTAGGTAGGTAAAGTCTAACACTTCACAAACTCAAACACAGCTCAGCACCCCTGTCGAAGCTCGCCTCGTAGTAGCGTGAGTAGGGAGTACACTTTCCAGCTGAGCTTTTCCCTGCCTCAGCTTTGTGATAGATGCGTCCACTCAGACAAGGATTTGCATAGCTTTAGAATGCTTCTGTTTACCCTGTCACTCACGCTGTCACATCTTTTACATCCACACAACAGTGTCATTGTGTCCATAAACCACAGCGCAAAAGAGAAACTCATGGCTGTACACAAGTCTTCCAGCTTTTGTTTCGTGTGTGTTTTTTTATAGAAACAGTTCACCCCAAAATCAAAAATACACATGAACGGTTTTGGAGGTATCGGCTGTAGAAATGTCTGTCTTCAATCGAATATTATGGATCAAGTTTGCACTCGGCTAGAGGCTAGCTAACGTTACAGCTCAGCCGGGGAGGATGCCATTAAAGTTTAAATCTCGCACTGTCATGAGCCTCTTGTGTATGAGCAGATGTTCGTTTCCTTCTGTAGAGTTACACATTGTAATTTGGTAGAAAGGAAATCTTTTGGAGCCTGAATGAAACTGGCCACAACAAGGTCTGAGTAACCAGGTCATGATTTCCGGAAAGAGACATTGAGTTTTTTTAAATGTAGACAGCCTAACAGCCAGAACTCATTATCAAAACAATCTAGAGTAATAAATAAAATTACATGTAAGAAGAAAAATGTCGTTTTGATTTTGGGGTGAACTACCCCTTTACCTCGAATAAATCTGAATAGCATGTAATTAGTCTTCTCTCTTTCTTCCAAAGGCACAGCAGCAGCAGGTGAAGATGACAATGAAAGTCCCATCACCTATGAGAGTACACTCTGACATCACCTGTCTTCATCCAGCGAGCGAGGACACTTTAAGAGGCCTCCGGTGTGCCTCCACACCTCGGACATTTGAGCTTTCCTTTGGCCACCGAGTGGCTCTCCTTGTCTCTTTATCTGCCCGTCAGTTCCTGATGTTCGCCGTGCCTCAGGAACTTATGAATCACCCACACTGTATTTATAGCCTCGAGGGGTTTCCGGGCCTCGGGCTTCGAAAACAAATGACCCCCACCCCAGCGTCTGCACTTCTATGCTGTGTGAACAGCAATCATGAGGTGTTTTTTTTTTTTTCTGGTCCTAAAGAAATTTCAAATCAGCTTTATTAGTGTGAAGCATGGATATGGTTTACATTTAAATAAAGGCAGACATTGTTCCTGCCTGTCAATCTGCTATTTTCCCATGTTTATGATCACATTTAAGTAAACAATCTACTGTACCTGGACTTGAGAATACTGTATTTTATTATAACCAGCTTCCTCTGGAGCGCTATGTAATTGAATGTATGGACAGTATATTTTAATCTTTTACTTTAGACAACACAGTTGACACACGCTTAAGTCTTTAGGTATTCTGCACTCAGTACAATGTTTTTTATCACTTTGTGTTTGTGTATTTTTGAGTCTGTTTTCATAAAATGTTTATTAGCTATACGTTGCTTGGTGACGAAAAGGGTTTTGTAGTTTACAAACACTCAGGAGATCTATTTAATCCTCTATGCTTCCCATTAGTTTATACACAATGCTGCTAAAACTCCAGTTCACCACTGCACACACTATGTCTGCTTCCAGTATCATGAACTCTCTGTGAGGATCATGACCATATTCAAATCATTCATGCAAACCCACCTTTTCTAGTTTGATAATGAATATAGATTTTTTTTTCACATGTTCCATATTTGATTTTTTTTTTTTATGAGGTACGCAGTTTAACTTGAGATGTTTTTTGATTTGTTTGAATGTATTTACATTTGTGTATTTTTTTAGCAATTATTTATGATAGATTTACATGATTGAACATTAGTTTTATACAAAATATTCTTTTGAACAATAAAATATAAAACATACCAAGAATTCTGTCTTTCTGCTGTAGTTGTACACCGATTCAATTATTACTGTGAAACTTAATAGTATCCCTGATTCAGATCAATATAACATACTGTGCAGGTATTTTCAGTTACTGTTTGAAAAAACACCAGGAGAGAGTTTGCTGAATGTCGATTTGATGACCTGGAAAATGGATTTGTAAATCAGGGTTAGGGATCAGGGTTACCATGTTCTTTAAGAATCGCTGACACTCAGAGGTTTCAAACACAACAAAATACTAAGAAACAGGACAGTGCAGATACAGACACATACAGAGTATATCTTGAACTCTACCGTTTGCTTTGTTTAGACATTCTAGTGCTGTGGCTCTAGGGATGGCAATGCTGGTCTGTCATTCGGTCCACCACTTTGGTGCAGACTGAAGTATCTCAGCAGCCATTGGATGGATTGCTATTCCATTTGGTGCAGATATCCAGGTTGACAATGAAAAATAACGCCTTTTTGACCCTGACTTTTCCTCTAGTCATCATCAGGTCAGAAAAATACCAAAATAATACCAATAATAATTTTTAAAAACGGCTTTCCCATCAGCCTCAGACTTACTCTATCTTTAATGCTAATTAGCAAATGTTTTCATGCCAACATGATTAACATTATATTTGCTGAACATTTAGCATCGAGCTCACAGAACCCGCTAGAAACGAGAGACTTCGTTTTGTTCTGTTTTATCGCGGCAACCATTTTCCTATGACGCCACGCTCAGGAGGGGGAACTCAAATTACATTCTGCCATGTTTCAGGTTCCAGGTGGTATAAACGTACGGAATCTGGTGAATTGCTCGAATTCCACAGCTTCCTGATTGGTCAGCGACTTGGATAATAAAAATCTGAAGGGACATTCAGATATTTCTTTAAGGCAAAACAACATGTGATAACCCACAAGCTACTGTTAGTCAGCAGCTAATGTTAGCACTCCATCACGTCCTAGCAACAAATGGAAAGGAAACGTGTGTTTTAAATTTCAACACACATCTTGGACACATTTATTTCATCCTGGAGGTGAAACGCAGTGGATGTAACCAAACCACAGTGGCAGATAGGAAGTGGATGAATGCAAACACTGGGACAACGTTATCTTGTGGCCCAATTTCCCTTCAATTGTTCACTTTCCATTGTCTTTCTTTTGTTAATCAATCAGGAAGTGATAAAATTATAATTTGTTTCTTTTGTTGTGAAAAAAAAAACAAACAAAAAAAACAATGATGCTGCAATTCTGTTTGAGTTGAGGTTTAACATTCTGATTATCCCTTTTACATTTCAAATGCAGAATGAATAAATTCCAGCCATTTCTGACAATGGGGTTATAACACACATCATGAAAATACAGATCTGTCAATGAAGGCCTTTTTTTCTATATAAAATATTGCAGATGACTTTAAAATAAAATACTCCAGCAGGAAGTCAACTATATACAGCCGTAATGAAAATACAGAGAAAAAATCGTAAGCTACAGAAAAGCTACATTCAGAACCCTCAATATGACTGCGAGGTTGAACTGTATATAAACGGGGTATTAATCAACGTTGAAGACAGCTGCTTGAAATGTTTGAAAGCAATGGAGTTCAATACAATGCAAACAAAAATTTTTTTAAAGGCTATGAGCAGAAGAAGAAGCCTCCCATACACACAATAACTTAGAAGAGAATATTTCACATCCTTAAATTGTGGACGTGTTAGCATTTGGCACACAGACAAACTGAAACAGGAGGAAGAAACATTTACAACGGCTGGCTGTGAAATCTCACCAAAGTAATCGTCCAAATTGAAGACAAGCAGTACATCATTTTGATCACAGATTGGACGAGTATTAAGTATCTCATTGAAACAGCCGTTTAAGTGGGAAAAACCTTTTTCCCTGATGGGTTCAGACTACTGAAAGTCATCAAAAAGTCTGCAAACTGCATTTATGTTTCAAGTTTTCTCCCTCTAAGTGGTCCCGATGATAAATTGCGATTGATTTGGAAAAAAAAAAAAGGAGAGAAAAAAAGACCTAAACATGAGTAAAATTTAATTTACAGTCATATAAAAGCTTCTTCTGTTAACCAACGTATGTGAACAGTGAAGAATGGGACATAAAAAGACACAACTAATATAACGTTTTCACACATTCAGACTGTGGACATGTGTGTTTTTAGGTGCGTTAGGACCACTTCAAATAAAGACTTGTTTAAAAAACATTAACATGACACCAAGACCAGACAGAGATTCTTGTACAAGAAAACAAGGAAAAAAAATTGTTAAGAAAAGAAAACTCAAGGTAGGGGAGGTAAAAGGAGAACTCCCATCAGTGGTTGATTACAGTATCTTCTTTTTGAGTATGAGCGGTCCCACGTTGTCTCCAGTTAGCTCATTGTGCTTTAAGTGTGACTTGTCACAAACAGGAAACTAAAAAAGAGGAAACAACTTAACATTAGCTGATCAGCAAGATGCAGAAACACTGAACTCCTGCTTATACTGAAGAGAAAACAATACTAATGTGTGAATGATATTAAATATATATATATATATATATATATATATATATATATATATAATTAACACACTGGCTGATACATGTGACAAATAAAAATAACTATGTCAATCAACTGTGATATCTCTCTCGAAAAAATAACCCGTTGACTTACAGTTTTGGAGCGCCAGCAGCGACAGTAACACACATTTGCACTGTTAAGGTCCTCGATGTCTATCTCGTTCACCACTTTTGGGTTCTCCTTCTGGATCTTCAGGTTGATCAGGCTGTCTCTCTGCTTCTTCTTCTTAGGCAGGAATGGGCGAATGGTCAGGTAGCCCAGCAGAGCGAGGATACCCAGGAGGGGCAGCAACCGGAGCCACTCGGACACTGTGCACAAATTACAAGCATTTTACACACACACACACACACACACACACACCTACATGTCTTTATATAGTTGTGAGGGCCCTGATCTTGGAGCTCTTTGTGAGGACCACCACTTCCACTATAGCTAGAATGGTGCAAAAAATAAATCTAACACTAGGTGGGAGTGGGGAGTCAGAATGTGACTTTTAATTTCAGAAAACACAAAGTAAAATAATTATTTTACTTCTATAGTTGTGAGGACCAAACCCTGTTGCCGGGCAGATTTGTGTTTTTTGTTGCTGTCGATCCTCACAGCTCCAAGCTTCCTCACCAAGCCAAAGTTAACTCAGCATTAAACAGATTTGTTAGATGGGCCTCTGAGGAGTTTCTTTCTCCAGTTAAAAACTTATTTTTGTCTATGGACATATTTCATATTGAAACACCAATATATCAAAGTTTAAATGGTCCAATAACAATCTTAAATGTTCTGTGCATCAAACAATGCCAATAAAGCTACATAACAACCTGAAGGTTGTGTTGTTCAGTCCAAAGCTTTTATTTTCACTATTTTGTTAGACTATTAAGATGTATTAATTTATTGTCCTTAATAATGACCAGCATTACAACTTGGGGGTTCTGCACAGTTGAATTTTAATTAGAGGTCCTTAGTTTTAATCTACTATATAAAAAAATCTATCTATATACCCCAATAGGTTGTCCGACTAACTCCACATTAGCTGGCTTATTACACGGTATACAAGTGAAATACTTAATTTGAAATATAATGTTGATGAAAATACAATTTGTCAATTTATAAATTGCATCAGTTAGCAAATCTGCAAATCCGATCTCTTCTCCCGTCTCCCCTCCTGTGTTGCTGAACCTCCTCCCGGTTGTGTGCATTTGTTTTCAACAAAGCCCTTGATAATCAGTGGATCGATGGATTATCATATACATGTTACGATCTGTGTAGCCTGATCTGTCATAAACAAGAGATTACAGTTTACATTTGCATTTACGTGTGTCGGGGAGTCGTAGATAGATAGAAAAGGCGGCACATTTGCTCCAAGGTAAGTGCAGCAATGTGCCGGCCTGTCTTTCTAAAACCGAGGTGTAATATTCCTCCTTTTCCAAAAGCCGCCTCTGAGGTAGGCTTAAACATGTGACGTGACGTGAAGCTCGAAGTTGGGCTGTGAACAGTTGACAACGAATTTGACTTCAAAATAAGAGCTTTACATTGCACCCCATTGGAGTTTAGAACTGGGATCTTAGCGGGGGGCTTTTAATTTGAAAGTAGCGACCGTCCTTAGCCTGCCGACACAACATCAAGATAACACAACAAAACAGCTACAGAGACAGAGGAGATGCTAGCATCTCCTGGACCTCAGCGGCTGTTCAGGTGTTCATCAAAATGTCCGCGGGTGAAGTGATGGACTGACTGCTGTGATCAGCTGTTTCCTGGTTTTAAAACTCCCCGGCTGTGGGTCGCACAACAGTGCAGGTCATCAACACCTCGCACAAATTACAAGCATTTTACACACACACACACACACACACACACACACACACACACACACACACACACACTAACAAATGTAGAATAACTACATTTAGCAAAACTGTGTTGAAACATAAACTTTGACAACTGACCGAAAACTAATCAGCAACTATTTTGATTGTTGTTCAATCGTTTGAGTCATTTTTCTAAGGAGGTTCCAGCTTCTCTAACCGGAGGATGTGCTGCTTTTCTTCATCATATATAAAAGTAAATGGAATATATTTAGATTCAGGACTATAAACTAACTAACTAAGCCATTTAGCCTTTATACATCACCTCAACTTTTAGAAAATGTTTTCTGACATTTTATAGACAGAAATATGTTCTTATTCAGAAGATAACTGACAGATTGTAGTAGTGTAGTGTTTACACTTAGTAAATTCATCGATTGGTTAATCAAAAGAGGATTCATTGGCAGCTATTTTGATAACTGACTCATCTTTTCAGTGATTTTTCATAGAAAGATGTCAAGAATTTGCTAGTTTAAGCTTCTTAAATGTCAGAATTTGTCATGTCTTGGAGTAAAAAAAAATGCAATTTAAAAACATCACTTTGGTATCTGGGAAATTGTGATTGACATTTGTTTTTGCAATTTTAGTTAACATCTGATAGTGTAAACTATTAGTAAAAATGTTTTCATTTTAAATCAAGGTTTGTGTTACAGTTCACATATTTTGGTGTGTCTTATCTCTCCTCTCCTCCTCCATTACTCTCAGGCAGCTAGCAGGGGGGAAATGCCCCACTGAGCCCAGTAAAGTGCATCACTTGCTCCACCATACATGGAGGGGACAGAGGACAAAGAACAGTGAGGATTAAACAGTGATGTAATTTCACTATTAGCAGCCAGTTTTACTCCGGAACATCTTACAATATTCTCACGGCAATTGAAATACTTTCAATAAAGGGATTTCATGCCTAATGGGATGTTGCTAATCCTTAATCTCTTTAAAGGAATTAAATCTCAGATGAAGCAGCACTTAATACATCTTTCATCTTCTCTTCTGCACTCACTGTTTGTTAATTTATGACACATGAAAACACAACTTCAGAAACAGGTTTTCACTCAAAATACATTCATGGCGAGACACTAACAAGCCGCAGTGATTAGTTCTATGCACCACAGTCATTAAAATCTACCATGTTTTTGGATATCACGGCCTTTGCTGCTCAAGTGGTTCTAGCATGTAAATTGTCACAAGAGCATTTCAGTAATGCACAACTAGCTCAGCTTTTCTACCTTTTTGAGCTATTTTTAGGCTTCATTTGATACTTTCCACAGATCTGTGTGTGCCAAAAGGTCAAGTTGAAGTAGACTTTCACTGGTTCTCTAAACCCCTGCTGCACATAAGTCTGTCTTTCCTTTATTTAAACAGTGTCACTTGCACTGAAACAGAAACTGTGAGAACCTTTTTTTCCCCCAGTGTTTGGTTGAGGCCGGTCGTTTGAAAACTTGCAAATAAGTGTGTGAATCAGCTTTTGTGTTCTCAGTTAAACAGGTGCAAGAGATGCCTTAAGTTATGATGTTGTCCAGGAGAGGATGAGGGGAACTGTTGTGCAGTACATGCAGTATAAAGTAGTAAGACAGTAAATATTAAATTAAACCTTAAAAGTACATTTAAAAAGAGATGTGTGTCTCAGTGTGGGGAACTCTTTGGAATACTTTTCATACGAGGTATCAACTTATTTTTTAAACTTGTACTTTTGATACCTAAGTACATGTAAAGTTATACTAGAAGACTTTTACTCAAGTACTACTCATTTGGGTGACTTTCACTTTAACCAAGGTAAAGTTTTAAGGCAATATATTTACTTTTTACGTTTTTTTCAGTATGACTTTTAGGTATATACTGTTATTTTCATATTCAACAGCCTGGTGAGTTCTCATATAAATCCCAAGGTGAGGTCTTTGACTGCCACGTTTTCTCTGACCAGCAGTCCAAACGGAAATCAAATTTCCTAAAATGTAATATACGAAAAAGCAGCAACTTCTCAGATTTAAGAGACTGGGACGATTCCATTTGCCTTTATTATATATGTATATATTTTTTTTAACTTTAATTGCCTTGAACTTTTAGATCTTGGGACCTAACATGGAGTGAAAGGACCTGGAAAGGTTGTGAAACACTGATCTTGAAGCAGGTTTTGCTCTGAGACTCTATGTTCCCTCCAACTGTCGTGGCTGTGCATCACTGTATGAGTGAGCTGGTTACATATTGTGCTGGAGACAAACATAGCAGCACATTTCCATCTGTTGGAGTTAGCACGGTTTCACTTACACAGCAGAGGACGGGGCTGCAACTCACGCAGTCACTTTATGTTTAAGGTTTTAAAGCATATCAGCAGTTAAACAATGGCAAACTTAGCCAGCTGTGGGGGGGTGGGGTAGCAAGCACTTTATACCAAAATAAGGTCATTGCTGAGTTGATGTCGCTGATAAGAAGAGTTTTAAAGCAGCACTAGAGGATATAACGTAGATTTTGTCAGACAGTCAGACGTCCACAGCAGGACTAAGCTGTCGCCTGCAGCCTAGCTAAAGGTGAAGAGCTATGTGCTGTAAGTGAAGTGTCCCCGCTGAGTACAGGAGTCATCTTCACAGGACAGCCAAGAAGTGCAGCGGTTCATTTACCTGTTAACCTCGCGAATCCGCCGATGGTCTCCGGAAGCGGAAGCCTCTTGAGGTAGGCTGGAAGCTGGACTTTTATTATCCTTGAAATACTTTCTAAAACCATCTTGAATTGCTCAATGCGGCAGGTTTTGTGTTTGACTCGAGCAGTTCCTGGGGTTCGTTCATGTCATTGCGTTGGTTTCGGAGCGCAGCCTGTCACCCGGTACGTAAGTTCTCACCGCGGAACTGGGAAACCACCGAGGAAACGCGGGAACGCGTTCGTGAATATACGTTGCGACGACCCGTGACGCTGGAGAGCGTGGCCAATCAGCGTTGGAAGAGTTGGTGGCTTCTGATTGGACAACTTTAATTCCGGTTGGGTCTGCCTGCTTCACGGGCTCCTCGTAAACTTCGCTTTCAACTACAAAGATAAGGTCAAATAGATAAATATACCGGTATATTATATATTATACCGAATCAAACCAGTTAATCACATTCGATATAAATAAGTACATATATCAATATTTATTTTATGTTTTAATCATGTTTATTGACAAAATGAGACGCATAGCCTGTGTATGTTGCTACAGCATATGTTGGTCTTTTCAACCATTGGCTTCTGAATGAGTGTGCATGCTATCCATTATTTAAAGTCACCTCTATGCTGTGTGTTGATCACTGTTTCATTTTAACAGTATGTATTTAACTTTACGAAGTTCAGGTGTCATGTGGTCAGAACATTAATTACGGATTATTGAAGGTGCACCCAAAGGCAGCGTCGTTGTGGATGATCCAGTTTGGCCTTTTTGACATAATTTTACGTTGTTGCAGAAACCTTTTGCAAAGAATGAACACCCAGAGAGCTGCAAATGTAATTGACTTCATTAAGTGTACTACAAGATTTCCCACACTGCTTCTTACTCATAGCCTTCACATCCCAGAGTGAGAGTACCGGCAATCAACTTTTTTTTGTTTTTGTCCCAAGTATCTCAGACTATATCTAGTAAAGTTGGCATCTATGACATTATGACTGGCTAAAGTGAGATTTTATATAGATTTGTCAAGCGTCAGAGAGTTTGCCGCTAACACTGGAGCTATCCTTTTTAAATCATTGTTTTTATGAGGCCACTGTAGTCGATTTTCTGATTCTTGATTTTGCACCAATTTGAGTACCATGATTTGTCAGCTATGTAATTTGTTGAAATAGTCAACAATAGACATTCATGTTATGTCATGAAGTTATTTATCCAACAATTCCTCAACAGATTTGCCATAAAATGATATACATCAATATTGCAGTATTGTGTAAAATGACATATACAGAGGTAGAAAGAGTATTATATTGCCGGACTAATTCTAAAATCTGAAATATGACTGTATGTTGAAATGTACTACGGTAACTTACTGTGAACATTTTAATGCACTCAGTCACCATCTGGATGCCCCACAGACATAAAGTTTATGAGAGAAAAATGTCTTGCAAATAAAATTGCTCCAATTGTCTCAGTCTAACTTTGGATATCCAATAAAAGAAAAAGGAAATATAATTCAGCCTGCTCGAACAAAGTGACACTGTTACAGAAAACGTGCAATTCTCTAGGCTCAAGGACTTAGACCTGGGACACCATGAATTCATTAGACTTCAAGTAAAACAGATTATCCCTTCCTCTTTAAATTCTCAGATTCTCCACAAATGCAGAATATACCAAGGGAAAATTTCCATTACAAGTGAAGGTCACATGTCATATTCCTATTACAGTAACTTTTTTATTGAGCAACTTTTTATCACAGTATGCATTTATTGTAAATTACTTAGGTGTTGATATCTAAACAGTATCATAAAGCCGACTACAACAATTTACTGTATTTAAGAATTATTGCTACAGGTTGATCTACATGCAAGTTACTGTCTGATACATTTAGAAAGCAATTTTGCAGTTTTTTGAGATGGAAGAACAAATCTCACAAAATGGAAAGCACTTAAGTACTTAATGCCACCAGCAATCACTGACTCATTGAACATATGGTAGATTGCCAACCAAACCCCTGGCAACCTCATCCTGTTCTCTCATAAAACTCACAATCATCGCATGTCATGACATGCTCATGAGAGTATTTAACATAAAGAAATCAGTGACTCTTCAGTTCATGTAACCCACATACACTGCTCGGATACCAAAGAGACAATTTTTGAATGCATTTTAATCCCAATTAGCTTCCTATTATATTACATCTCCATGGTAACAATGTGGATAATTTTGTGGTCATGGCAAATAAATCATGCTCACTGCGCCTGGTAGGGCAATTTTGAGCAAGATTACAATGAGCCTGTAATAACAACACAACAATAAAACAAGACAATTATCAGATTAAGGAAGCATTTATTTTTTGATGATAGTCTGAGTTATGACAACTAATGGTTCAGTTAAATATTGTTTGAACCCATCACGGTTGCCTTCTGTGAATAGTTCAACAGCACATACATTATAGACTATATCTTTTTAAAATTATCTTATATGAGTGCAATACAATCTTTAAATGAGTGCAAAGTGTTCTGACTAAATATATTTAATTAAAACATACAGTATGCCATTGAAAGCTTTGAAAATACTAAGTAAGTGGACCTTAGTTTAAGATTCTTATTCTTATTCTTATTTCAATTACTATATCCGGGGTCAAGATGTAACTTCCAAGCCTATTTTTTATTTTTAGTTTAGGGCTACCAGTTTGACGTAGTCTGAAGTTATCCATGTGGTTGGCGCGTCCTCTAGTGTTGGTATAGTGTTTTCCACATACTCTGTAAAGACCTACAGTACCCAGAATTCATTGCTAGAAGAAGCTACCCACTATTTTGCCTGGAATAATTTTAATGCCCGTATCTGTCTTTTGTACCTTTACCCATAGTGTAAGAAAAAACATAGGCACGCATTCAAAAACACATGCTGAAACCATGGCGTTAACTGAGAAAAAAAAATTAAATGTTTCGAGCAAATTTAAAAATGCAGATATGACGGGGATTTATTTAGTCAGCTAAAATCCGTGTGTCGGGTCCTAAGCCTCCGGTGTCATTGGTGAATGACCGAAGATGTCTCACAGCAGGTTGTTTGCCAGGCTGCTTTGTAAGTATTTAACTAAATTCTTATTTTAATGACTTGAAATCTTTGACAATTTACTTTCTGGTACAGGCGTGCACTCAGTGGCTCCGTTCAGTACATTAGCACAGCTTTTCAGGCTCCCTCAGACTTGCACTGGCTAGCAAAGCTCCCCTAGGTTGGCTGTCAGTTAGCTTCCCGGCTAGTTAGCCACATTAGCCTGCGCATAGAAAACGTATATGCTGTTATAGCTCAATGACAGCTAGCTACATTTTCGCTAACGTCCAACTGAAATCTAACTTTAACCTCCAAGACCCGAGCAAGTGTTGATCTTCGACCTTGCGTGTCCTCCTCACTAAATATAACGTTAGCATGCCCATTTCACTCTGACTTGTTTGTTTAAATAGTAACTAGCTCATGTGTAGTTTGCACCCAGCAGTGGAGGCATCTTAATTAGCTGTTCAGTCAGTCTATCTGTCAACAGCCTGTGAGAAAGTGTTGTCTGAGACGATGTAATGACAAGACTACAACGGTCATCGCTGGACTATTTGGCTGCGATCGAAATTCAGCAGTTGTTAATGTTTTCGGACATGGGGCTCAAGTGGGCAACTGAACTTTGTACATTGTCATTGATAAGATGTCTCTTGACTGAAGCACTGACAGAGGACCAAAGTTCAGTCAGTGAAGGTGAAACCTCAAAGCGAAAATGTGCTGTTTTGACAAATGTTTGAATAAAGTTTTTGTGAAGCAAGTCACTTAACTTTCAAGGTCGAGTTTTTCCTTCTTCGTTTTATTACTCGTAGCAACTTTTGTTTGATGCTTATTTTCTTTCAGGGTTGAACCTATGTCCACGTGATTAAGGGAACACCTGTTTGAATAAATTAAAGCAATTAGCTTAAGTTGCTAAAGCATTTGTGTGTGTCAGACTAGTGCACTGAGGAGGAGAGGCAATCAGTTGTGGGTCACGGTCATATCCTCTGTTTATGGAGCAAAATCTGATTTAAGTCTTTCTTATTTCTCATTGTTTGAGTTTGAGGCTGCAGCTCATGACTTTTTTCCTGCCATTTAGGCTATTGGTTAGTTAAATAGTTAAAAAGTGTCAGAAAGTAGTGGAAATAGGCTACCACATATTCTGGAACCAGCAAATGCATGATCTTTTTGCATTTTTTATCAAGTTTATGCTGCTTCTTTGTCTTTCAATGCATAAATCAGTAACACAGTGAATCATTTCATAAAATTAGATAAATCATTATGTTTAAGCCCTTAGCTGGTTATAATTACAGCTTTATGTACAATGAAGCTTTATACCATTTTTACTTGTGTTAAAACTGGTTAAAGAAAAGCAGCTGTAATGTTATACATATAAAGCTATATTCAACGTCTGTCTAGTGTCCTGTGTGGTTGTGAGATTGTGCAGCATGTTGCTAGTTTCACCTGTAAGTTGTAATACAACACCTGCAGTCAAATAGCTTGTCTCACAGTAGGAGTAATACTTAACAGAGCCTCCTCACTTGCACTTTGACCTGAATGTCTCTACTGCAGCTCGGTCATTCTGCATGTACAGTATAAGCCTAAGAGTGTGAAAATATTTCGGTAAGCATGAACCCTTGAAGGGCAAAACACGATCTAAAATAGTCAAATACTTCGAGAGGTGGTTGACAGTTTTTTGCGGGTTTTGTCCCTATGACTTTGTCATGTGACATATTGTCATATAATGCAATCTCATTCTATCAAACATGGATTAATGTAGCTTCAAATAATGTTTCATTTTAGCTCACTGTATACAACATGTGCTGTTAATAACCTTTTTTTTTCTTTAAATCAATAGAATTATCACACTCAGTAGTAAATTATACTACAACAGTTCCAATCAGTCAGTGTAATTAGACATAATTTGTTCTCCATGTGTTATGTTTCCCTCAGTGGTTGACATCATTATATCATTATGCTCCAAAGCACAAGCAACAGTCTGTAATTTAAAAATATTCAGAGTACGTCTTGGAAAATGAAGAATGCTTGTGGTCCCAGGTGCAGTCAAAGTCAGCTGGCAAGTCTGAAGAGAGGCTGAGATTGTTGCTCAGCAACAATAAAAGATGATTGCATAAGTGTTGATTGCTAAAACATTTTGAGTTTAGAAAGATACTTTCTGTTTGAGGTTTCTTCACATCCATACCGACCGCTTATCTTTGTGTGTTTGCACAGCTTAATGAAAGCAAGCCTTTTTGACAAAATAGAGCAATGTAGTTAATGTTCTTGTGAGTGAATAGGAAGATTTCATGGTGTGAGGTTTTGATACTTTCTTTTGACATGACAATGTCACCCTCCTTTTCTCTTTGTCTATACAGTGCAGCAGAGTGGAGTCAGGCACTGTTATACAGGATCGAGACAGAACCTCTACATCAACAAGAACACGAAGGTCATCTGCCAAGGTTTCACAGGGAAGCAGGTTTGTACTAAACCTACCACCAACACACAATTGTTTTCTACTATCCCAAGTTTTTCCTTACACTACTTACACTCATTAACATGCACAATACCTCATTCTTACTGTCTTTCTCTAGTAAAGGATTATTGCTGCAATAATTAGTCGATTTGATCAATTAGTTTATTTGCATCTATTTGGATAATTGATTAATTGTAATTTTTCAAGCATAAAATGTCAAACTTTTGCTGATTCCAGCTTCCTGAATGTGAGGATTTGCTCCTTTTTTATCTGCCATTTATCGTAAATAAAGATAAACAAGGAGATGTTTTTACATTTGGTCTGTTTGACAAAATATGCTATTAAAACACGATACAAATTATGAAAAACACTTTTTACAATTATGCAACATTGTAAAGACAAAACGATAAATCGCTTATTTGTGAAAATAATGGGCATATTAATTAATAATGAAAATAATCATTAGTTGCAGCCCTAGATAGGAAAGACTATTTACATTTATTGGGATACAGAAATTACGTCAAATAAGTCAGGTTCATTTTATTTACACAGCCCAACTTTTTACTTACAGTCCTTCAAATCAGATAAGGAAACCTCCTGTGTTGTCTCATTAAGAAACAGGACAACAGAAAGTCCAGCATGACTCTCTCACTAAACATAATCCTTTCTCTCTGTCTCTCCCTCTCCCTCTCCCTCTCGGTCTCTCTCTGTCTCTCTCAGGGCAGACAGACATGTAACAAGTGTATAGACAGAGTAGACAGCAGTGGCACTTGTAGAATTACAATAGGGAAAAACAGAATCGCAGCTCTAGGTCATGTTAAGTACAATTCAAAGAGAGAGAAAAGGAGTATTGTTCGAGATCTGTGTAAAGATGAAACTCGTCCTTGGATCAGTTCATCAGTTCAGTTCATCAGTTCATGTAGTCGGTTTAGTGCAATTTTTGTTGCAGTTTCTTTGCCTTAAAGGCCTGTAAATGTGGTTTGTTCCTGTTTGGTTGCTGCTGGTTTTGGAGATTTTCTTTTTTTTTTTTTTTGAGTTCAACCTCGACTACTGTTAGTCATTGTTTTAGTCAATAATGATGTTTATGTGGCGGCTTGTTGATCCTCCCAGTTATTTTTCAAAACCTTGAAAAGGTTCAGGTGATTCACTTTGAAACGTGTCCAGTCAAGGAGAATAAAAATCTTGGCAAGTGTGTTCAACAAGCCAGAAAACGTGGACTTAACAGATTTATATCCCCCCTCTGTCCTTGCATACATTCCATTTTTCATCCTCCATTTTCTCTTCAACGTAATAAAAGGTTGTTAAATATAGTTCCAGTGAACACTCCGGGTAATTAGAAAAGGATGAGAAATGAAGCAAGTGCTATTGAGTGCACATTGTGGTGTCTTTCTGGCTTGATAAGCAAGCAATTTTTCAACTTTATTGTCCCAACATTTGCGATAGTAATGACCAGCAAAAATGGCAAAGTTAGCAGGGTGAAGGGGTATATTCCAATTTGGAATAAAAATGCTGATTCATAGCTTCTAATTCCTCTTAATAGGCTAGTTATAATTTTTACAGGAAGGTCATTTATTTGCGCTTGTAGTGATGACCCCCGGCTATTTTATCTACATTGTTTCAGCATCTTCAGTAATAATTAACTGACTACAGACTGATGGGATTTGTTCAGCAGAAAATCAATTAACACTGCCTTGATGCACTAATTTTCTGGGAAAGTAAAGCTGCGATTCACTCAGAAGATTTTTACCTCCCAAAACACGACCTGCTCCCTTTAGTGTTATTGCTCCTCTATCTTGTTTTTCATTTCAAATGGGACCTGGTGGAGGTATTTGTACCAAACACAGAACACTAAGAGCAGCAAGTAATAACAGAGATTACCAAACACTAGTGTCCTTTGTCTTTACCTACATGTTTTAACCACTAAATTTCCTTTCCTTTTGCCCTTAATGTAGTGATGAGGAAAAGCTTGTACGTCTGGTCCATCTTCACTTTGATGAATAGATTAATTACAACTTGTTTAGCCCAAATATATAACTTTACAGTGCTATTACAATGCAAATCTGATGTCAGAAGAAATTGGTGTTTACATGGATGCAGTTATAACAACAATTTACATTATGCCAGCTTCATACAGTTTGTTCTACATTATACGCAATCACGAATCATCACGTCCCTGCGATTATCAGTGGAGTTGCCGGCAACAATACGGTTGACCGGAAGTCTGTCCACAGAAGTATGCCAAGTGTGAAGGACAGTGAGGCCCCTCACTAGCCAACTAACCATGTTAAACATTTACTTATATTAGACCTGCAACAAATAATTGAGTAATTGGCAACTATTTTGATAATTGATGATACGGTTTGAATTGTTTTTAGATTTTTTTAAGGAAAAAAAAAGTCAAAATTCTCTGATTCCAGCATTTTAATGTGAATGTTTTCAGGTTTCTTTACTCCTCTATGATGGTAAACTGAATATTGTTCGATTGTGATCAAAACATATTGACACCAGATTCTTTCTTTCTGGGACACTGATCAACATTTTCACCATTTAAACTTAATCGAGAAAAAATGGAGATAGTCATTGATTGCAGCCCCGTCTCATATCCATACATTTCTCCCAGAAGTATCTTAAAAGTCATATAATCTACTTGCTGATCATTCACTAATTTTGGGTTTGTTAGATATACAGAGTTAACAGTACAATCCATTATCTAGTTTAATGAAGAGCTAGGATGATGTATCAGCCATACTATTATTAGGTTATGGCAGGTATATCTGTATCTGTGTATATGTCATCAAGCTAGTAACAGTAAGTAACAACGAACACACTCATAGTGTTTACGATGTGGTTAAACATTCCTTATTTTAGGTCTTTACCTTTTCAAAAGTACAGCATACACCCACCAGATGTATGATAGAAACCAGTGAACCAAAAACACATGTTTTAGTTACAGCAATATGAATTTAAGGCAAACAGGTATCAGATAAGCAAAACTTCTGAGCATTGACTTCATGAACGTGAGGAATGAAGTGTTTCAGTCCTGACAGGTTCCCTATAGCCTTCATAGGACAGACAGTATGTGAAATATTTTTGCAAACTATCTTGCCTGGCAGATATTTTACAGTCGGTGTTGGAAAACATCCAAAATCTGCTTTTGATTTGTTTTTCAGATGTTCTGCAAGCAGATTAAACCTAGCTTACATCATTATTTATGTGTCAAGAAACATTTCTATTCCTTCTCATTGGATATTATTTACCAGTAGCTGCATCCCAGAGAAGAACCCAGCCTCACCTCTGTATCCATCCCTTTACTCTGCATGCAGCACAGGTGATTAATCCTGGATGGCAGCATATTTCCTCCTTCCTCTCTGTCTGTAATGATAACTCAAGGTTGACGCCACATAAGTGGCTGCACCCGACTTCATTACAGTCTCATACACACTGTCTCCTCTTGCCTTGTAGGGAACGTTTCACAGTCAGCAGTCTCTCGACTATGGCTCCCAGTTAGTTGGAGGTGTTTCTCCCGGCAAGGGTGGTAAGACGCACCTCGGCCTGCCTGTCTTCAATTCAGTCAAGGAGGTATGTATGACACATTACCAATCCGTTTTTTTTTTTCCTTTTTAAAATGTGTTGTGAATTTATTAAACACACAAACTGAAATATGTGATATAGAGCTGGCAGATTTGCTGCAATTTACCAGCTTTACTGAAGCTTTACACAAGATTTTTATGAAACATTAGGTGGCACTATTTCATAAATTTAGAATCTCCATTTTTAATGCGCCACCCAAGTATCTTTTTTTTTTTTTTTTTTTTTTACTCTCCTCAGGCAAGGGAGGGCACAGGGGCAGATGCCACTGTGATTTATGTACCCCCTCCATTCGCGGCAGCGGCCATCATTGAGGCCATCGACGCAGAGATGCCTCTGGTGGTGTGCATCACCGAGGGCATCCCCCAGCAGGACATGGTGAGAGTCAAACATAGGCTCCTGCGCCAGGGCACCACCCGCCTCATAGGCCCCAACTGCCCAGGAGTCATCAATGTAAGCGCACACACACACACAGATTTATATACTGACACACAGACAGAGATGTATATACTTGCACATTTTGTCAGGGAGGGAGAGAGAAAGTAAAAAAGTCGCTGTCAAGGATCTAGGTGTGATTCAGATTGAACGCATGAATATTCTGTTGTCTTTTTAAATGGTGAAGTAAGGAAACCAACATCTTTAAAGCAACATGATTTGGTTAAACTTGTGTTTTTTGTGTTTTCTATGTTTTTGTATTTAACAAATAACTGACACTCATATGGGTAAATATCAGCTATATGGGTTGAATATCCCATGTTTTGTTTTGGTTTTTTTTAGCGTTTTTTAGTGTTTAGTTGTTTGCGAAAAAAGCAAGGTTTATGAAATGAACGCTACTCATGCACATTTTTGCAGTGAATCGTCATTGAATTTGTTCTGGTTATTTAAAATGATGTTGTGACATACTAACAAAGCTCAATAAGGAATCACTGTGTTCTGCAGAGACATATTTATATACAGCAAAAAGAACAAATACAGACATGGAGGGAGGGAGGGAGGGATATTCATATCATGAATATTGGGATATTGCCAATTATACCTATATTCCAAATATTGGGTATTGGTGCCCTTTATTAATCTGCATTGGTATGGTCCCTGAAAAAGCTGTATTGGTTGATATCTAGTTTAGGAACAGGTCACAACAGTTCCAGTGATTTTGAGCAGTAGTACTAAAGTTAAAAACCACAATCATATGTGTATACGTCACAGTAAGTGTTCTCTAATCTTTTAATCTTTAATGTTTTTGCAGCCTGGTGAATGCAAGATCGGGATCATGCCAGGCCACATTCACAAGAAAGGACGAGTTGGTGAGATTTCCTCAATTTGTCTTTGAACATTATTTGTTTGAATCTTAATGCACTTTATCGATAAAAGAGAACACAAAGTCAACTTTTAAATGCTAATAGTTTATTTAGTTTTATATTATTTAAGTATGTTTGCATAATGTTTGTATTAACAGAGATTCACCTGCTGACTGACCCTTCAACAACAATCTTAAAAAGACTGAAGTCTGACGGAACAGAAAGGAAAAACAAACTTGAATACTTTTCTTCTCAAATTAAACTTTTTTACAGCTCTGCATGCCCCTAAATGGAGCTTCTGCTGTTGACAGCTTGATAAGTGGTGTGTGATGCTGTTGACCAGTGAACCTTTACAAGAAGGCTGCTTTTATAGTAATTCGACTGCCATCGTTTCAAAAGCACAAACTGAACAGCTGTTACGGAGATGTACTGTGATAGTGATCTAATTTTTTTGTGCTGTCACAATGAGTTGGACATGAAATGAAAGCTGCATTTTATATCAACTTATTATCCTTGATTGGAGCAGTGTTCTGCATTTGATTTTCAGAAAAAAAGATATATTTTTGATTTGTCTTATACCTTGTGAAAGAAAGATAAAAAAAAATGTTTTATTACAGTACCCTTATGCTCCATTGAGTCTCATCGAATCAGATAAAAACATTTACTACACAGCTAAATACAAACAAATAAAATGCCCCGTCAGTGCTCTGTGAACACATAAGTCCCATACCTGATGAAAGATCGCCAAGTTAAAACAAAGCTAAAAAACAAAAAAAGGTAGTATTAAGGTAAATACCCTTCGTCAATTATAGGCCAATTAACAAACTTGTTAACTAATGACATGTAAGAGAAAATGGGCGGACGTTGTCCTTTCACTGCCTCTCAGTACTATAGATGGTTTTTCTAATGGAGGCATCCAAAGTGTTTTATTGTACCACTTGTTCACTGTTGGATGGGCAAAGCTGTAACTACCTTTTTATTAACCCATAGTGAATAGATAAAATGCAACACAAGTGTGTTTTTGAATGAGGTGTTCACTTTCAAGATGCTTAGGCTCCAAAATTATCTTAATTTGGAGTTTCTGTCTGCTCCAGAGGCTGAGAAATAAAGGCTTTAGTGACAGTTCTGTCAGGTTTGTCAGAAAACCCTCAGGTTTCAGGAAGTGTTTCAAACAATGCCTTAGGTTTTAGAATGCATGTTAAATAGCCGTCCTATGTCTTGATGGGTCAACATTTGGGCAAAAAAAGGGACGAATAAGCATCTTTATTCAGACATAGAATTGAGTTTCCTGCTAAGATACCATCCCAGAAAGATTTAATTATAAGACCAAAAAGGTATGTATATAAGAAGTGGTATGTAACTTGCATACTTTGCTCAGGAATTAATTGAGTGTATGGCTTCATTGCAATCAACTTCATTCAAAGATGAAGATATTCTATGAATCATCTGAGTCTTAATAAGACTGCAGACTAGTTTCTTGCTATATGTCAATAATCTAAATTCCTTTATTGTGTCTGTGGTTAAACATGGTACCCTGTATACCTGGTAGAAATGCATCTTTTCCTGTTAAAGGGATACAGAGATGTTATTTTTACCACAGTATTTTATAATATCCCGCCTATACAGTGTAGTGCTTCATGTCATCAGGCTTTTGGTAATAAGAACAGGTCCTTTTGTGGAATCATCAGTCATAAGTGGATTCACTATGACATAATAATAAAATATAATTTGGTTAAATCTTTCTTTCAGGCATTGTGTCTAGATCGGGTACCCTGACATACGAAGCTGTGCACCAAACCACACAGGTCGGCCTGGGCCAGTCACTCTGCATTGGTAAGTTCAGTTGACATGTGGCAATATGAATGTAAATTTAGCAAACAGTAACACAGCTTGTAGTTTTTGCATCCATTACAAGCAAGCAGCTGGGACTGAAGGAACAAATTGATCCTGTAACAGCATATTGCTTCATGAGTAGCTTGAAGAAATTTCTGTATACAGGAAAGTATGTTTTACGTTTGGCTTGAGGACAGTATGGCCACTTGACATTACATGCCTGCATTTAATTTGGGCCTCTTTGTGAAGGCGAGTTAAAAGATTTTCAGTCTCATACATTATTGCAAGAGGACATCAAAAGTCCTCTTACTGGATCACTTACAAATGCTGATGCATTCAAGGGAATAGGACAGACGCTTTGTATAGAGAAAGCACTCACCCACTTTCTGATCCTTGCTCAAATTACTCCTATCGGATCTGAGCATTGAGGTAGCTGCTAACTTTGAAGGGCACTAGTGAGATTGAATAGACCGATAAAGTGACTCGGATGCAAAATCTCTTTGTCCTAAAGACAGTGTGTTTCATCTCTCCATGATGGGGAAGTGTACCTTTTTTTTAAGTGCACAAACCAGAGTACAACTTTTGGTTCTATATTACTACTCTGGAAGAGAGGTTCAAAATGGAAGTACCCTGTTTTAAAGTGTTCTATGAATATTTTAAACAGACCGTGGCATTCATTTTGAATTATTATCATGAATGCGTCTTAGCTGCCGCTCGGTTTTTTTACCTCATGCACATTTTTGGTTAGACTGAACCTGGATTTCCTGAAGCAGGTTTTGCTGTAGTTGTCAACGTAACTGCAAACAAAGTTATAAAAAAAAATACTGAGGGGAGAAACACTTGTTTTGTAAATGTTTTCAAACCTGGCAAATAAGGATGGGATGATAAAATATTTTACCCCAGATCGTGATGAGAAACACTTTCAGCAAGTCGGTTGTGGTGAATTTTGCAATCAGCATCAACATGAATGGAGATAATTGTGAATATTCTCACATGAACAACTTAAAAAAGCTGTCTGGCTCACTGACGTACAGTCTTTTGTTGGTTTCCTGAGTTATTTTATGTTATCTAAGCCTGCCACCAGCCTGCTTGTGTTTTATCCCACACCAAGACGATTTAAATTGGATGTGTGTAAATATTACGGATTCCAAACGTACCAATGACAGAGAAATTACCTTACCACCATTATTTTGTTCAGGAAGACGTATGATTTGTGATGACTTTTAAGAGTCTTAAGAAAGTTGTGTACCCCATCTGTGATGCAATGAAAATATATTTTTCCTTACAAAATGTAAGGTTTAAGTGATTCCAGTATAGATAAGTGTCATTTTCACACGTGTTGTATATGAATTGCAGGTAATCTTTGCAATTTTCTAGTACAGATGTGGACATTTTTTCTATTATCCAATTCTGTCGTTACCTTACTTTCCTTCCACACACTTTTCACGGCCTCGTTTCTCCTGTAATGGATTAACAGCACATGCACACACTTTGTAGCACAGCCTGAAGATTATATAGATAAATATTTCTTACTGTCCTGAAAAATATATCACATTAATTTTTTATTCATCAATCTTTAATTGCTCGTTGTTGTCAGTGAAATGATCAGTTAAGCTACCAGGTCCGTCATCTGTTCTCTTGAAGCAGTTATGCATTATAGGAATACTAACTGTTTTCTTTTCACCACACCTTCAAGACGTGATGTAATGTGACCATTATACCCTGTTCTATTACCTCTTGGCAACACTGCAAATACAAGATTAACTTTTTTACAAAAACAAATTCCTTTGACCAACTTATCTTCCACCAGAAAGTCAATATTAAAGGGATGGCTGGACACCCAAATTAACTGAAAAACAACTCTGCTCCATTATTATTCAGACATTTTAATTATGGCATGTCCTCTAGCCAGACTTCATGAAACTAGCGCCGCAACAGTATTAAATATTGTAGAGTTCATTAAAGGAGGTTTTATTGGTGGCTCTGCTGGCAACTTCTTAAGTCTGAGCATGACCCACGGGCTACAGCAAATTACAGTTAATACAATATTTAAAATCACTGTCATCTTTGTTGCTGGTAATGTGGTTCTCTTTGCTTATTATTCATGTAATTTTTTTTTGGCGTTGGCAGGTTTTTAAAATAGTGTGACTATGAATTTAGGTGACGTTTTGTCTGTGAAGATTTGTCTTCTGGAGGTTTGGCCATGATTTTATAGATCCTTGTCATCTTTTTGTGGGAATTATTTTAAAAAAATTATTATTGGTCCCTTGTGATTTGAAAAAGCTGTGTAAATCATGTTCCTTGGCTTCGAAAGGAAATGCATAATTAAACCACCATGCAGAGATAAACCGTGTATCGGGGCAATTATGTCATTAAACAAACTTTGAAGTGACTTTGAATTAAAAATTGTAAAATGCTCTTTCTTCTGCATAACCTCCCTTCTACTATTACTTCTGAAAAGTTGCTATTCGACAGTGGCTTTGGAAAGCATTCAGACCGTTCCATTTTTTGCATGCTTCATGATTTGATAGATTTTTATATTAACTTTGGATCACAAGTTTTATTGCGATATTATATATTATACAATAATATAATTATATTATATATTATGTATTAAAATTATATTATTTTGCTATAAGTCATGTATGATAAACAAATTCGGACAATTATAACACAATTTTGCAGTTCCCTTTAGGGATTCAACAGCTTTTAAAGTTAATTTGTCATTATACAGAGCAGGGTTGCCTAGCAAAATTAAAGTTTGTAAACTCCTTCATGCTCCACAAACAGAGAATGTGTATACAGTTATTTACATCCATACAAGTCCTGTAAACACAGAGTCCACCTCTCTTAGTCCTGTTGTAGTCCTGCTCTCTGTTCGCATCAGTACATGATCCAACCGCTGAACGCAACAGCTTGGTCTGGGATGTTGTGGTGGTGACAGGTCTCTGTAAAGTTGTGGGCACAACAATCTGTGAGTCCATCTGGTCCATTGAATTTTGCAACTTTAATATTTTGATTCACATTCACCACTTAAATTGCTTTTGGCAGATTGCAATAAAACACAAGTCCAAATTATTGTTAATATGATAAGTTAAAAGATAATAATTAATATTTTGCTCCATATTTGTCTGATGTGTTTGAGAAGAAGTTTGCCATATCAACTTATTTAAAGCTTCTTTCCAAAGTTAATTTCTGCAATTATTTCTGTATTAATTTTTGTAACATTTTTTGTTGAGTATCCTAAACATTTCCAACATTGAGCAACCAAGCAAAATCTGTAATTTTAGAGGATTTTCATTGGCAGTGGTTGTTGTTTGACAGCGGACACAACAAATCCCTTTTTCCCAGACTAAACGTGACCTCAACAAACTATGACTTTTGATTTTATTATATGATTGAGAGACCCCTAGGGCCAAAAATTACAACCTGTGCATTTAAGAAAAAACAAAAGGTGGGTAAAAAAGCTTATTATAAATACAGAGTTATAATTGTGGACCTTCATTAGACAAAAAAATTCACACTACGTCTTTATACTAGAACTAAATCAATCCAGTAAATATGATCTCTTGACAATTGATTCACACAGTGCAGAATGGTTGAACAACTATGAAAAGTTAATACTGTTGTACGATCAGACTGAATCAGGCAAAAAGCTGCTTCTTATTCCACTCAGCAGCTATGTTACCGTCAAATATTCACAGGAATCCTCCTCTGAGAGTCTCGAGTATACAGCAAGTGTTTGCTTTGTCTCCTGCAAGGTATTGGCGGTGATCCATTCAACGGCACAAACTTCATAGACTGTCTGGAGGTGTTCCTGCAGGATCCCAAGACGGAGGGCATCATCCTTATTGGAGAAATCGGAGGCAACGCCGAGGAGAATGCAGCAGAGTACCTCAAACAGCACAATTCTGTAAGAAAATAACACACTGGACAGCCATTATTTTACTTCAGATTCCTTGTGATATGTCTGCTCCAGCGCTTCACCTCTGCAGATGTATCTGTTCGTATAAAAAAATCCATCCTTTTCTGATTTAGCTCTTAGTCATGCCCTTTCAAATCCATCAGCCGCAGTGAATACTCGAAACTATCACAAGTCTAGAACAAAGTGGAACTTTATAGAAGTTTCCTTTTGGTAACATCGCCAGGCTTCCTCACAAATTTTTTTTTTTATCCATTGATGATGACAAAGAGTGACAGATGGGATGAAGGAGTAATTGGCTTACACAGAACTTGTAATTGACATTTTTAACTTCAGCAGGCCTCTTCTTGCCATTGTGCTCCTCGCAGATGACTTCTAATCTATAATTTTTTTCAGCGCGCACGTGTTTGTTTCTGTATATGTGAGCGTGCTTATGGCTCTCAGGAGTTGAGTAATGGACTTGATTTGCCCTCGGCTGCTTTAATGAATGCAAATCTCCCGCTGGCCTCTCAGGAGAATAACTTCTCTCACTCAATAAATAAAGTACAAACACCATCGACCTCCCACCCAATCCTCCCCCACCCCGCCCAATCACCCAGAGTGTTGACAGTGAGAGACAGCTCACATGAAACACACACATGAAAAAAGCCCTGCACAGCGTGGGAGTAAGCTGCAGATCTTCCGTTGAAAGTGACTTGCCTAGAACATTGTACATGAAATGGAGTATTTGGACCTTATTTTGAATATGAGCACAAAGTCCGGAGCAAACTTAACTTTACCTAATTTGAATACATTTGAATTCATGTCACCGATACACTCACCTAGGGCAGCTCCCTTATGTGAAATTTGTATTAATGTGGAGCACAGTCTTGCTGGAAAAGAGCAGCAGGATAGCTCAGCCAAAATCAATAAATACTGTAAAACAGTGAGGATTTAAACTTGATGATAGATTATATCTGCTCTCTGATGATCAAAAAGATTTATCCAGCTTCTTTATGAGATTTAGCACTTTGATCTCTTGTATAGAGAAACTTTCTATATGTTACCTGTGATATGAGTTCGTAGCCTTGAACTGGCAAGAGAGAACTGGAAGTGTGCTGCTTACTCATGCTTGATGAAAAATTTTATTCTGCTTTCAGAAGACAAAGGTTGATAGAAGAACTGTTGCATTTCAGAGGTAGATGTCTTTTTTTGGTCAGTATTATCACCTTGTATGGCCTTATTGATAGCTACACTCAGAACTTGGTCATCTTTCATTTGAGCAGCCCATTTAAGCCTCTGAAAACTGAGTTAAAGTTTGCAGAAAATCATCTTTTAGATATTATTTATTAAGAGTTTAACCTTATAGATAACCTCTGTAGATATGGTTTTATTTGATTTGTTTGACAGTGGCCCACGTTGGAGCTCTCACTCACATTTCAGACTTGTTCAGAATTGTATAAAAAGGTCTTGTGTTGTGATCATTGAAGGTTATTTTCATAGGTTCAATCAACAGTTGACAAATCAGAGCTTGGGTGGGTGAGATTAAAAATGAGTTGCAGTTGTTAGTTCTCTTTAAAGTAATTGAATAATTGTACTAATTAATTGTGTGTAAAAGTTATTAGTTACTTGTGAAAGAAGCTTTTGTGTTCCTTTTTAAATAAACAATTAATCAAGATATAATTATAATCACAGTATGGCTAAATGCCGTATCCAAATCGCAAGGAGCTGTGATTTATTTATTTTTTTTGATGAAGGTAGAATGTGTGACAAAATGCATTATAATGAGGTACTGTAGCACTGCAAAGATTCTGGCCTACAAATCTTGTTCTGTACAGACCCTAACAAATGCCACCTCTACATCATGATTTTAGTTTCATGCAAAAATAATCATTCCCCCTGATTGTCAATTCATATCACAATATCTGTCAAAATATTCACGCTGTGATGTTTTGAGCATATTGTGACATCCTACTTTTACACGTCTGCTTAAATTCTCTTGTTAATGCGTACGTAGTAAAACATGTATTTAGTATTTCCCTAGAACAGTTTTGGACAAGACTTTCAATCAATAATCAGTGTAGTTAAAGGAGCTGTTATTACCACCAGTGTTCCTGTTTCCACTTGTATTGACCATTGGTCAACAAGTTCTGGATGTACATGTTAACAGTAATTATATTTGAAAAGCTCAAGTTTCTATCTTAGAAATATTACAGTAATTAAGACGAGAAGCCGGCTTACATTGTCTGAACAGTCTAACACCAACGTAGGGTTAGGTAAAATTAGGTAATAAACCGTAAAGTTCGGGGAACATACAGTGTTTGCTGTCCTCTGGTGTTGCGATTTCAATGTTTTTTGTTTTGTTTTTTTTATTTAAAAGTAATCACATTTCTAGACACTGTCAGTAGTGGTGGTAGTAGTGTAATAACACCACAACGCTGATCATAGCTAGCATACCACTATGTTTACAAAATGTAAAATGCATGACAGCTTCACTGGTTCCTGAAAATCAACCTTTAGAAATGACCCTAAAATTAACATTTCACAGCTTCTGTGTCCACTGAAAATGCCATTGATGGGCATGACGAGTCATTCAGATCATTTAGATAAAAACTTATAAATTCCCTTCCCCAAAAGGAAAACAAAAATGTCAGAAACTTACAGAAACAGTCAGGCTGAGTGAAACAAAATGAGAATTCAATGTGATTATCACCTATCATCAGATTTTGGTCCTGTTTTCGCTCACTCCCGATTGGTGTTCAGTACATCACATCATCTTTCTTCAACCAAGCCCTGGCAACTTCAGACCAATGACAAAAGCTCAGACACTACAGCAAGGACAGAATGATCTCATGTGAAATAAACTAAACTGTGTTCATGTATGACGCCATCACTCGCAGGAAGAAGTTAATTGAGATTTTTTTTTTTTTCTCCCATTGACTTGACTAATCCTGCCGGATTGGAGAGACATTAAGTACGGGCTGCTCAGTGAAATTAAAGGTCCAGTGTCGTGATTGATTTGTGTCATGCAACATTAAATATATTGAATTCCTATTTGAGAAACACACATTATACCAGAAGGTGAAGAAGTATTGATTTCGGTATCCGTCAGTGTTACACTTGACTTACTGCAGACTGTTTATCTACTGACGCCTTAATTCAAGAGAACAAACTTATACTTCCCGCTCGGTTGTGCTGTCAGATTTTATGATGCCGAGCATATTTCAAGGTTCAGTCTTCATCAGTGTCTGCCAACATAATATGGTTTTAAAGAGTCATCTGTATCAAATGTCTGCCTGTCATCGCCAGAGTTTCACATGCTTTCTCAAGTCAGAAATGGGTTTTGCACAGAATAACCATGTTACAATTTGCTTCATGCATATCAAGTAGGTCAGAGTATTTTGCACCTAAGCTACCGTAGAGGTTTACTGATTCTTATTTATTTATTTTTTTTATTTCAGCCAAGCCCGTCTCCACTGAGCTTAGCTAAACCCCTTGTAATTCTCCAGAAACAAGACTAAAAGACAAATGCAGGTTGTTGTCAGGAGGAAAACCGAGGGTAGAGAAGCATCACGTGGACACGCCCGTGCCGGTTTTATTCATATCAACCTGTCCGTCATGTTTATAGGGCCATAAAGTGTCTCAGTTGAATACAGTTCCTTGGAGCAGGCTGTTTTTGTGTTCATAGAACAAAGCCCTCTGCCAGTCATGTTGGCACACTGAGGTGGGGGAACTACCCTATTGGTCCCATAATTAAGGTAATATATCTGAACTGCTAACAGTGGAAGACAAAAGATGGGTAAAGTGAATGATAGTATGACTTCCCTCCCTGTATGCATTGTTAGTACTTAGTATCCAGGGAGGCAGGGATTAATAGAGTAATTAAACCCCTTTCGTTTGAGGTAGATTTAAGACTTGATTCACATGAGGATGGTTTGTTTATTGAGGACGTGATTTGACTTCTCAATGCTGAGTGGGGGTTTGGTGCTAATTTGTGTGGTGCTTACCTTTTTTTTTTCTTTTTTTTTTTTCAACGCACAGAACAGATGCTTTTAACATATTTCGAGCACTTAAGAGTGATATTCCCTCCCTCTTCATCTTCCTGCTAACTGTGCAAGTGTTAATGTCTCATTAGCGGTGCGTTTCTAGCCAAGGTCCTCAACATTTCCCTGGCTGATATACGTCCTGCTAGTCTTAATTATTGAAAGTCATCTCCAGTTTATATTAGTGGCTGCCATCTTGTTCCTGCCAGTGTCAGGTCTGAGTTTGGAGCTGGAATGGCAGCAGAAGTGGGTGTCTTTGAAGGACCTCACTGTATTGCTTTGGCTGTTTGAGTATGTCACATTCACTCTCCGGTAAGCAGCCTGCCAGATGAGCCACAGCCTTTGTTAAAAGCTTGGGACGGTGTGTGTGTGTGTGTGTGTGTGTGTGTGTGTGTGTGTGTGTGTGCGCGTGTACCAAGCCGTCCTCTACAATTATGTTGTTATTCCTAAGTATGAAATATTAGCTGCTGTACGTGTGCACATACACGCACTCCATCCCACTTGCTGGCTATGATGTTATTGCTGAAGATGAAATATTAGCTCTCTTCACCTTGGAAATGATCTTAACTGTTGAACGTAACATCCATCAATGAGCAAGCAGCATAGACAGCCGCTGAGCTAATCAGTGCCTGCATGACTAATTACCATCTCAGAAATGAGATGATATGAAATGGCAGGAGCCTGAGCCCCTATCTGGTCATACACCAACCCATGCAATTAAATGGCTTGATTGACCCTTTGTTTTAATAATGCAGGCTGAGACGGAGATGGCTGGTTAGACAAGCCTGTTACCATGGGTGCTCTGTAATGGGAAGGGCATGAGGTGTTTAATTTCTAATGAATTGATAAAATGCAGGTGCAGAAAACTAATGTTCTCTGTTCTGCTATCCCTCCTCCTCCTCCTTGTTTTTGCTCCATTCCATCCTCCTCCTTATCCACTCTGTTGCTTTGCTAACTGTTCTCACATCCTCACACCTTCCCTCAAGCTTCTTCACCTTTCTTGTCCATTTCGACTAATTTTACGCTAATGTTTTTCTTTCTCTCCCTTGTCTACGTCCAGGGTGCTAATTCAAAACCCGTGGTGTCCTTCATCGCAGGGCTAACTGCTCCTCCCGGCCGTAGGATGGGCCACGCTGGCGCCATCATCGCTGGTGGAAAGGGTGGAGCCAAAGAGAAGATTGCAGCCCTCCAGTCAGCTGGAGTCGTAGTCAGCATGTCCCCTGCCCAGCTGGGCAGCACTATTTTCAAGGTGAGTTCTTTGCTCCAGCAAGATAGTATTGTACATAATAACACTGAGAGTGGGGCTATTCTGCCTAATGACTACATATACTTTTGGTGCTCTTAGGGGGATCTATAATGCTCATTAACAGGTTTTTTTCTTTTCTTTTTCCTTGTCCTCCACTTCAGTAGTCTTGCATGACTTACAAATTACTTATTTTTTCCTTTTCTGGCTTATTCTGGCACTGTTGGATAGTGACATGAGC
This sequence comes from Sparus aurata, assembly GCF_900880675.1. Lineage (NCBI taxonomy): Eukaryota > Metazoa > Chordata > Actinopteri > Spariformes > Sparidae > Sparus > Sparus aurata. The sequence continues at coordinate 17,572,403 of NC_044187.1, forward strand.
TCGCTGGCACTCTTGCAGTCAATTTGAGGACGGACTTCACTTGATACTGTACTAAACTAAACCGACTACATAATGGTATTACCTGATTATGGTTGAAATGATTCTTATTTTACTGGCAAATAACTCATGCAGTTTCCTACCACTCTACTTGTTGCTTTGCAAAACACAACAAACCCTGTTGCTTAGCTAGTTAGCTCAGTTAGCCGTGCAGCTTGTCAGCTCAGTTAGCAGGCACAGCTAGTAGTCCTGTCAGCCGGTCAGAGTGGGAACAAGTTGTTTATATCTTTAGCACAAGAGTTAAGGAACATTCAGTGTTAGCTGATGTAAATCACCTCTGTATGTATAGACGTGTTCATGAATAAGTACCCAAATCACTTTATGTACAATGACAATTAAGTTTCAGCACATTAGACGTCTACGCCCAAACAATAAAAATCCATTACTTAACATTACTAACACTGAGATGTAACATACTCTTTGTCTTTTAAAAGGCTTTTATTCATAATTGTCAGTTGTCACAATTTGTGTTTTGCCTTGTCACCATTACTTGCGCACATTTTGAAACTGCTCAGTCACACACTCCTAATAATGTTTTATTCGCTAAAATATAGTCCCAAACATATCAGGCGTAGATGTTCCCCCCTGTTGTTGTTTTTTTGTCTGCCTCATCCATCAATCTCATCTTATCTCTGTCTGACTTGTATCTCATTTCTTTTCCCTTATCTCCGTCTTTATTTTCAGTCCCTGTCGGTACTGTTGCTTCCAAATTAAAATGCGACACGATGTCGGCTTGAGAAACATAAAAACATACAAGAAAACATTTCACTTAATCACAAACAGTCAACTCTAAATTTCTGTGCTCCCTTGTTTTACTCATAACTGAATAAACTAAACAAATACTAAGGTCACATTTTCATCATACACATAAAAAGCTAATTAAAGCAGACAGTCCATATAACCAATAAAGATGCAACGCTGTAATAACACCTGTCTTTCGGCTTCAGAGCACAACCTCTGGTGACGCTGCTCACTTGTGGCACAGTCTTTCATCACCGAGCAGTTACAAGGTTTGCTGGGAGCAGCAAAAGCAGGAGTAGCAAGTTGAGATTGAACTTTTAATATGCCGTAAAGAAAAGGCAGAAGACAAGGACAGGAATTAATAAACGCGTGTTGACAGTGGCTGAGTTGGCGCCACTGCCCCTTTATTTCAATTTATCTCTAGGGAAGCACTGTTAACAAGATGTATAAAAAGTGAAAGCATGTATTACACCCATTCATCATCTTATACTTTCATTACCAGTGCTGGCACTACTGCATGCGGATATGGATTTACACACCTCTTTTTCCCCCCCAAAGTTTAATTCATAATCATTGTGTGTAATGATGAAAAACGTGCGACGTGGTTGCTCATTTTGCCTCACATTGTGTTCATACATCTCTGTTAATTTCATTGACCGTCGTAATTGAAGTAATAACAAGTAAGAGATGCGAGGAGACAAGACGCTTCAGGTTTGGGCTCGAACAGTGAAGACCTCAGTGAGAAGATCAGATCTCTGTTGTCACCGAACTGCAAGGGCCTCGACACCGCCGGTGACAACCTGTATCTGCTTAAAGTGGATACATGCATCATCATATTTAATTCAAGGTTTATGAATTAAACATCGAGCCACAGTTGGATGATGGAGTTTTCACAAGAGGTCTAAAACTGGAAAAACAATAAGGCTCTTACATCTGAGTGCATCGAACAGATGTTTTCCTCGACAAAGTTACACAAGCACAACACAAATGTCGTTTAAACAGGATGTAGAACTCTCGTGTAGCCATTGGACAGTTTTATTAAAGTGAAGTTTAGCAGCCTGAATTGCATTTTTGCCCGAGACCTTGGGTTTCCTGTTGTCTAATGCGCCTCCAGGAAAATGAAATTAGTCAAAAGAAGCAGTTGGATCTACATTGTCAGTACCGATTTATTAGACAAAACAGTGTCTTCGTTGTGGACGTTGGGTGAAGGAAAATGTAAAATAAGTCATTTTTATCAACAAGGAAAGTAAAGTACCACAAGAAATGTATCAATTCATAGGAAAGGGGCAGGAAGTTTTCAGCTCATTTTATTCAGTACAGAAACAATATGGCAGCCACTTTTGGTTCATGATCTTCCGTATTCCTTCTGAACAGTAGACAGGAATATGTTTCTGTTGGGCACTAAATCGGCAGTATAGTCCCTGAATGTTGGTTCACAATTTATCAGCACTGCCTCGTTTATACAGTTTGATTGGAGTTTAGTGAGACACCTAAGTCGTTGGTGTCGCAACTCTCTTTTGAGATAGGTCTGATATCTTACTGTCGTGGATGCACACTTAGAAAATGCGGAAGATCAATCTGTAGTTCGTACGAAAGCCCTAAAGTCTGATGTCGGATTCTTGCCATCAAAAAAGCTGGGTGGGCTCTATGTGCAGGCAAAACAAGATGATGTATGCTGGAAGATAATTAAAATATGCAGTGCTTGCAGTGGTATCCAAAGGAATTTTCAGTGGCACTGGTGCAAGGACAAGATACCAGAAAACTTATGTTTATCTGAGCAGGACTTAATTCATATGCACGGAAGAATAATTATGACCTTTTACTTGTTTACAAAATATCTGGAACTCATAATCATAAACAGCAGATAATATTATTCTCTCCTGCTTGGTATTCACAGTGTAGCCTGTGTGCACACGTATGCAGGAAAAACCCAAGCGAACGTGTCTAATCTCAGGTTTTTTGTCTACGATCCTGACTGCTCGCACACCTGACATCAGGTGTGTCAAAGCTGTTGTTTTGTAAATGTCTTGCTTTTCTCTCACGTCATGTTTTCCCGTGCTCTCTACAGTTTTGATCCAGATGTGTTTTCGCCAGTCTTTTTTGAGTGGCAACCTCTACTTTCCACGTTTTACTCCCCCTCTTGCTCTCAACTCGTCATGTCGCGTGTCTCGGTCGGTCTTACACAAAGAGTCTGCTCTTTTTTTTTCCTCCCTCCTCTCTGTCACAAACAAACAGCTATGATTCCTGTCTTGTACCTTTTGAGCTACTGTCTGCCGCCTTGGGCCAACAGAGCATCTATCGCTTTACGTAATGAAGGCCCTGCTCCTCATTTTCTTTGTCTCCCTTTCCATCCTTTACTTTTTTTTTCATGTCCTCTCATTTCCTCTACAGCTTTGTCCCTAATTACTGAACCCTCTGCCACTCCCGCTTCTAACCCAGCTCATCTGTCCTCATAGTTTTCATCCTCTCCGGAGAGTCGAGGTTAGAGAAGGCTGAGGTTGCCTTTCAAGCAACTCAGAAATATGAACATATTTCCTCCTTTAGGTGGCAGTAGACCACAAGCAACAGAGAGAACGGGCCAACGTGTGCATGAGTACTGGTGTGTTCTGTAGGGCTGATAAATGACATTTGCATTAAGTTACTTTCCCCCTGTGGAATGGAAGATTCTCTGAGAACGACATGTTCTATCATCCTATGGTTTGTGTGATATGTCCCAAATTGAATATGGAAATATCTACATCGTTTTTAATGGCTGTCGTAATGCGCTCTCATTTTGTAGTCACATGGTTGGACTGTGCTGATAAGCACAGCAACTGTACCCTCACATAAATCATAATTTCTTTGTGTGTGCGCACATGTAGCCTCTATCAATCACAGGAAGTGAGCTGTTTTTTAGCGTCACTAACTGGAATTTGGTGACACGTACGGCGCTACGTGATTTGCACTCATCGGGGTAAAAAAACAACAGGCTCTCCAAGGCTGTAGCCGCCTCTGTTTCCCCCCTCTCAACAGCAGATCTGATACACAGCATCAAAACAGAGCCGTGTAAATTCTGCATGAATAAATCATTCACTTCTGTTTATCTCACTATGTTTCATGTTGTGTATTCTCTTCTTCTCTCTCGTGTCCATCCCTGCAGGAGTTTGAGAAGAGGAAGATGTTGTAAATTGTGCGACGAGGCACCTGACCTTTCACCCCCCCTCCCTGCCCCGGAAGTGGAGATGAGCAGCCTGATTCTGGAGGTGGACATGCCCTACAGTATCTGTAAACCTGATTATTTCAACCACCAAGCGCACAGCCAGTGTTTATAATGTAATTTCTGCCATGAACTTGTACCTTGCACAATAACAACAGAATAAAACATAGTGTCTTAATGGTATCCTACAGAAGTCATTGTACACTATGTAAAAGCTTTATAGAAGTTTTCTCTTTCTCCACACAATGTCGACAGCTGAAAGGAAGGATGCCATGGTAACCTTGGTGATCTGTTTCATTCTGTTATACTACTGTTGTAATGCATCACTCATTTCACTGGCTGTCCATCTGAATAAGAAATATTTCTCATACTGTTTTCCTGCTGTACTTGTTACTATACATTTCCCATGGCAACGTTCATAAAATAGATGTGGTCTCTTCAAGTTTTTCTTCCTTTTTGAAGTATCATGAGCAAAAAAATTTGACATGTAGGAGAACAGACGAGCATGTAAATGTATCACAAGTTCAGTGGGCTTGGTGTTTATACGTTTTCTAGCACAACCTGTGCCAGTCAGAGAATCAGTTACCAGGAGAGGAGTTAAGATGAAAGTGCTTTCATAGATCTTAAGCTTCAGCATTTGGTTTCTTTGTCATTCTTTTAGGCAGAGAAAGTTTATTTCTAAAGCACAGAGGTTATCCAGAGTGTTTTACAGGCAAAATGATACAAATAAACTGATAAAAAAATAGACAAATGTAATGGAAATACAGCAGAATCAGTGTAACAAAATAAACGGTTCCAATGGTGGGCAAAATAATGGCTAAAAGGTGTTTCACCATGCTTGGTTTTGACTCTTGGTGCTACTAGCTGACCGAGCGCTGCAGACCAGATCTTCTGATTGTTTGTTTAAGACTTTTCAGGAAGAGCAGAAAGGGTTAATGGACTCATTGATTAGTCGATCAGAAGACAAACTGGAAACAAATTTGAAACGTCGATTACTCATGTTAAGCACAATCTGATATCGCTGTCTTCAACATCAAAGTAAATATTGCTCCAGGACTGTCATGACAACTGACCAATCAGAGATTTGTGATGTCACAGCTTTGTAACTTGTGGAAAAAGACTGTAGAAATACACAAATAGGATGGAAATCCTTTCAAGCACGTTTAACATTGTAAAATGTTTTCCTGAACCTAACCAAACAGTTACAGAAAACTGAATAGAAAAACAGATAAGGAAACAGTATCATAATTTGTTCTAAATAAGCGCCACTCTGTTGAGCAAGAGTCCTGAACTTAACCCGATCAGCCACAACAGCCTATTCCAAATGCTGACTTTGTCACTTTATCCTAAGTTGAAATGATGCAACATTAATTACGATCTTCCAGGAACAACACCAGCACGAGTCACAATGCTGTGACATCACAACAGCATGACTGATCAGTTGCAATGATGGTCCTGGAACAACATCAATTATGAAGAGATCAGTGTTTAGAATTGCAACTACATTTTTCGGAGGTTCCTTCAATATTATTTCAGCTTTGGTGGCCTTTGACATGCAAGTTCAAGCCATTGACGACGAGCTGGTCACTGCTGATTTTCTGTCCAAAATGGAGGATGTAAATGTGTTGCACCTTCCATAGAATAGAAGATAATTTACTGCATAACTTTAGCATGCAGAAAGCAGAAATGTGTCTTCGCTTGCATGTGCAAAATGATACGGTAAAAACTCAATCTACCAAAGTCAAAAAAAGGACACGTTAAATATAGGACACATTTAATTTCAACCTCTGTGAATTCCCATCCTGATGATTAAAGTGCTAGCAGGTTCACAGTTAGCTCACCAGCCACAGCAGTTCATCACCAAGCTTCAGGTAACTACATATTGTTCAAGACACCTGTGAATTTTGCTGGTCCACATTGCTGTTGTGTCCCGAGTTCCAGTTTCACATATGATGAAGGTTTGCTGCTTTTCTTTGTTTTCTGAAATTGGAAACTGAATGTCTTTAAATTCTTTAATTTTTTGGACACAGTAAGTTGCTGACAATTAAGTGCTGATGAAATTAGGTGAGGAATTTTAAAAATTTCTGACATTTTATTGACCAGCCAGTTAATCAAGAATATATCGGCAGATAAAAATAGAAATTAGTTGCAGTTATACTACTTTATTCAACCCACAGCATTTTCATAATAATCCTGTATTTTGTGTATTTTGTCAAGTCTCACACAACAGTTAATGTTTTAGGGTGAAGAGTATGCATTGTTATCAACACTCCCTTAAAGTTTCACATGTAGAGGAAAAACAACAACAGTAAATGGCAAGCTAAAATGCATAATTACCACTAATAACCCAGCTTGTAAACAAGCAGCCTGTGTGAATATTCAGCGCAAAGTTGCAGGTTGTGCTCTAATTAAGACAAACCACCAAGTTGCACGTAAAAGCTATAGGTTAAATTAACATCTCATTACTGCACACGGGGGGAACATTGGACTGAGTAGAGGAAAATGAAAGGGGAAGATAAGGTTACAGTCAGTTCTGCTCCTACTGAATCTTTTTTAAATAAACACGCAAGGAACAAAAGTGTGTAATGAAGCATATAATGCCCTACACTGGACATCTCTACAGCCTATTCTTATCTGCTCAACAGCAGTCGGCCAAGGCAGATTATTCTGTGTACACATTGTTAACAATTACTTTTTAATCTGCATTAGCGAATTAACATAATGACTGACAGTGGAACAGAAAGCTTATTTGTTTAGAGGCTCAGAAGTTCCTTCTCGCATTGAAGTTGCCAAGCGTTTTTTTTTTTCCGCTCTGCTCTGGCTCCTACGTAAGATGTAAAGGAGGCCGAAGTTTGCCTTCTGGTGGTGTTGTTTGACTTAATACGGCGTTAACGTAATTAATTACAGGTTCAAAAAGAAACTTTCACAGTGGCACCAAAATAGTCCTGAAAAAAGTAAGTGAATTATAGTTTTCAATGGTTATGATAGTACGGGCTGCACAAAAACAGCAACAAGTGAGAAATTCATTTTTTTATCTATCTATGATTCACACAACATGACATTTTAAGATGAATTAGTAAAAGAAAACAGTTAAGCTGCAAATTCAGCTATTGTTGGTCAAATTACTGGCCTTTAGCCAAAAGGTTCTATGATGCAGAGTTAGGAAATATACAGTTGTATAGGATGAAGAGACAATCCTACAAATATGAAGTGCTACCATTCAACCATTTATAATGCCATTGGAAAAGTAACAACATGAAAGGTGCCAAGAACTTTTGTTTTACTAAATTACTATCAACATATAAAGAAATACATTTTAATGTTATTTCAAAGACGTCTGCATTGTGCTGCAGAGATATCTGTTAAAGTTAGCATGCTAACCAGCTAGCCCCTAGCTCATTCGTACCACGACGTGATATTCCGATAGTGAACAACGCCAACACTCCCTGGGTTTCCAAGCTCCCAGTCTGGGCAGAGTCAGCTAATTACACTGCTAGCGGCTTTCTAGCTAACGGCAGCTAAGTTAGCAGCAATTAGCAGCTGTGTTTGTAGTTGTTCTGTGTAAAAATTAAAAAGGCTGCCAATTCTATCATATGGCACCTTTTTAAGCATTAAAAAAAAAAGGCAGCATGTATTCTAAATCAACTTTTTGGGTTCATGAAATTCTGTAGAACCTGAGATATATATTTATACTCTATATATATATTTTATCATTAACCAACAAATAAGCAAATATACAGGGTACGATAACCGGGTCATTTTCATACAGCATATTGCTGCAACCCTACCCACGATGCAATTCCAAATAAACAGGAGGAGCCACTAAAAAACCTTGAACCAACATGTGGATGGAGGCGGCACCATGGGTGAACATCTTGACTCACTACCTTAACGTACATAAAGGAAAAGCAATGTGACTTCTTGTATATTAACCTTTACTGCCTTTAATATGAAGCTGAGTGTGTCATACATACATACATACACAGGTGCAAATGCCATGTTTATGTTGTGTTAGAGGGATGTTAGAAATGGGAAACCTTGAATATGACGCGTCCTTAATGTGTCTGTCACATAACACTGAAAGACTACCTTGATTATGATATGAATGGGGCCTCAGGGTCAATGGCAGTGATTGAATTTAACTAAATACATTTACATTCAAGTACTGTACTGAAATACAATATTACTTGTACCTGTTTATTTTTGTTTTCTGCTCCTTTATAATGATAACTTCAATTAACAGTTGCTGTGGAGATTAAGCTTGGCAAAGTGTGATAATAACTAGGCTACAGCGTACTGAAGAAAAGAAATGAGCAGTGTTTTATTTTGTGCTGCACCGGAGACCAAAAGACAATGTGAGATCAAGCTCACTACTTCAAAAGGATTTGTGTCATGTACGGAAAAAAAATCTCTGCTACATACTTTATCGTCCACCTTCAAAGGAAATAGAGTTTAGGCTTGAGATGGAAACCTTTTAAGCTCCATATGAAATTAAATTGGTCTGGAGTTGAGTGCACTCAGTTTGGTGTTCAGGTCTGTTTGTTTGCATTGAGATACTAATGAAAGCTGGATTTTGGAGACCATTCCTCATTACAACTTGGGACCTTGGACTTCACCAACAGATCACTGATCACAAGTGTATTTATGGAGACCTTGAGCCGACAATTTATTCCTTCTGACTAAAGTCGAGCTAACATTATTCATAAAGCCATGAATGGTTGACTGGGACACACCCACAGACCCACAGCAAAGGCCTCATTACGAAGAAAGTACAGACTTTGGCCGAGCCGGTCGTCTGAGTCGAAGACACAAGAATATTCCTGAGAGCAGACGGCAGTCTTAATGAACTCAACAGGGTACTCTGTGAGTACCCTTGCGCACACTGCAACACCTTATGACTAATGTATGTGAGGAGAAGTTCAACAGTGCCCAGCATGTAAATCAGTCATTTAATTAAATGGTTCGTAATGAAAGAGACAAGATAAATCTTATGTTAAAAGGCAACAGCTTTTTTATACATTTCCACGTGGTGTTCAGGGATGAGTAGGCGCTAGCATGCTGTGTAAGACAGGTCATTAACATTGCCATTGAAATGTAACAATAGCACGGGCTGCCACCTGACAATTAGGATAATTACTTTGCTGTATCAAAAAGTTGTGGAAGCTGCACAGGTGCAGTTTAGACTGTTGCCCCTTTTTGTAACTGCCATGTTTGTTGGCAGCAGCCTGAATGAAGTGCTCATCCATTCAATGTCACATATTGCTCTTTTTATGCCTGAATGTGGAAGCGATCATTGTCAGATTGTTCCATTGATACCATTGATCCAACCTGATCCTGTGAAGTGTGTTTGGCACGATCTCCATTAAAGAATCGGAGAGCCACGGTGAGGGCAAGAAATAAAACCAAGGGGCTTGACAGTAGCAATTTGCATGAGGCAGTATTGTTTTAATAGAAGCGCTGACTTTAGATTGCTTTGGGAATTGAGGGCAAGGATGAGGATGGAGGAGCGGATGTATAGGGATCCTGGAACAGAGCCCCATTCTTTTTTTTCTAAGTCATCTGCGGATTGGTTTCCTCTTCAGATATGATGATAAATAAAAATAAAAAAAGACAGTGCTTCATATTAAGAGTTAGCTGCTCATTTATTATTGCCGTTTTGATACATCCATTCATATTATTGGCACATGGTCAATGATACGACTGAAGAACAGCTTCCTATTCAGTTTTTAAAGAATATTTCATAAAATGTATATTCGTTCTTTCTAACAAGGTAACCCTCTGCTTTCAACTTGTAAAAAATGTTTCATCAACGCTTAATAAATCTGTGACTAATGCTTTATTGATACACTAAAAGCCATTAACAATATATAGTCATGTCTGTCATTTGAATTGTGGCTAAAGCCAACAGCCTGTTAGTTTAGCATAGCACCAAGACTGGAAAGAAAGGAAGTCAGCTCTACTCTACTTGGGCAGCATATTAATATTATAACGTAGTCTTGGTATGAGGCCAGCTTTTGTCTCAGATTTTGGATATCGTTTCAAAAGTGGTCATAATGTTGTCTTTTCCTGATTTTATCACAGTAAAAGTGATGGAATTTTGTAAATCATATTGTTCTATTTGTTTGAATACTTGCCTTTACCTATTTAGTCACCTGAAGTATCAACAGTCATCCCTACAATGTTTTAGCGATATCAATATTATGGTATTAAGTCAAAAATTCCACGATAATCGATTTTGTCGCCCAGTATTTATGAATTGCAGTCAGGCTAGTCAAGAGGTCAGACGCCATGGGCAGAGATAGTCTCAAAGTCTGCTGAAAAAAGGAACATGTGCATGTGGATCTATTCCATTACAGGAAATATTTGGCTTATTACAACTTGACTTTTATTCTCATGGACATGTATCTTATTATGATAATTTTGTGTTCATAATGCTGCCACTAATTCCTTTTTTGCACTTAAACCTCTCAAAACATCAAATTTGAAGTATTTCACTAAAACATTGAATATTCATCAATAAATAAGTCACATTCAGATAAAAAATGAAGCACTCTGACATCGAATCGAACAAACGAATAGGAAGAAAATACGGAAGCCACTTCTGTGATATACCCAGAACTGTCCTTACTTTTAAAGAAAACTGTGCGCTCATGTTGGACCCCATTTCTCACAGTAAGAGGCTAATAAAATGTGTTTTCAGAGCCGTAAATGTCTAGAAAGAGGCTGCCAAGCATCCGGACCAACATCCATTCATCAACATCTTACTAACATTTACAACTTCAGACTTGATTTATAAGCCTTGAAAAACAATTAATGACTTATTAGCATTCATAATTGCACATATCTTCTGCTGAAGTGAAATCTGTAACCGTAAAAATATAGGCATTTTTCAACCTGTTTTCAACCCGTGTATCGTTTGTCTGTCTTGATTACTTTGTCTGTCATGTGAACTTTGAATTGCCCTGTTAAAAAGTGTGATGCAAATACATGGTTCATTGATAGCTTATAATTCATCTATAATGCATAAATAAGGGCTAAAGGCATTAGATACAACGCAGAATACCTTTGTAAGGCGTGTTTGTGTTTCTTCCCTCGCAGCAGAGAGAAGGTTTTGAAAGCAGAGGAATGAGTTTACATGTGTCTCCGCTGGTGGCCATGTAATGACTGTAATGGCGAGTTCCCATGCTGGGTTATCATGTGCGACCAGTCAGTGCTGCGTCGCCTCATCAGGATTCCTCCCAGTGGGAAGGACGGCAGAGCGGGCTAATCCCAAGGAGAGATGGGTTTTGATGTGCAGGGGTATATTTTGTGATATGTACATGGGGGGCCTTTAGTTCGCTTGTCACACACAAATAGTGTTTGCAAAAAATAGGAACACGGCTGACAAGAATGTGAAATCTGAAGAAGCAGAGCCATCCCTTGACGGGATCATAGTGGTTCTTATAACGTGTGCCTGTCCCATCGTCTTTATTCTTTTCTTTTTTTTCCCCCTCCGATTGTGCTTAAACACAAAAGCTTGAGCCTGGTTACAGGACCGCTCACACTGCTCATGCTGTAGAGATATTGCTGAAGCTTGCATGCATTAAACTGAGGTAACAGAGGGATGTATGATGAATCTAAGTTCCTCTGATCCTTTAATGCTTATTTAAATTTCAGTTTACTCGCTTTTTTTTTTTGGTGGCTGCTGGAGGATGGATGTATCTCTTAACATGTCGTGATTAGCAGCTCCGGGCAATGCTCGAGGACTTTAGAAACTGTTGAACATGAGGCACATCATAAAGTGCATTAATTTTTCAACTTTAAAGAGGTCAGCCGAAAAAGCCCGGGCCTCAAGAGGATCTGTGGAACTTCTGTAGAAATGCTTCTTTGACTGTGTTGTGCTTTTATTGATTCATTTGTTGCCGTTCTGCGGACATTTATAGCTGAGCTCGGCCCCTTTCACTTGCCGTCCTCTTCAGAGCCCCGCTGGGACGTCATAAACACTGATGCCCCACTGATGATAAAGGTATTGAGACTTCTAGTCCACTAAAAGGCAGCTGAAGAGGATGATTACTGGTAAGAGCTGCATCAAGCTGGGAACGTCTCTCGATTGATGTATCGATCTCAGCCATGGAGTTCCTCACAGCACAGAGGCGAGCTTACCTGTGCTTTCGATAAGAGGAGGATTGAAGAACATCGCATTTTGACACATAATGGCTTCCTAACAGCCCGGAGTCTCATCAGAAAGGCAGTGATCTCCTCCTGCAGCTCATCCAGTCCCTTATAGCAGGGAGCCACCGCTGCCGATCCATCAAACCCCGAGTGAACACAACAGACCCAGTAATGTAAGACGTAACGCGATTTAAGCTTTTCTCTATGTTGTGCCTTTATTGAATTTAGTGCCTTGGTTGGTACAGTCAGGGCTCTCTACGGGCAGCCTGTTAGGTAGACAAAAATCTAAGGAGGAAACAGCTCCTGTATAACAACACCTTGGAAAAAGGCTGAGAAAGAATCTCCAGTGATTTAAAGGTCACAGGTTTGATGCCAACAAAAGGAAGAAAATGGCAGAATTTCACTGGCCTTAAACCCTACAGGGAGTCTTATAACACCCCATCTTCCTGGGGGAGTAAACCTAAGCAATAACTGACGCAGCACTCTGGGCTGTGGTTAATGTTCTGTGTGTGTCTCAAGGTAAAATGGGGGGGAAAATCTATACTGTGTATGGCAGTTTGTCGCTCCTAAAATTCATAGAATTAGATTTTGTTCCCCCACCTCGCTCCAGTCTCTCACTTTCCTTCTCTTTTGCTTCAACCTAAGCACCAACTGGGCAAGGCGGGCAAACCCCAAGTGGTCCCAAAAATACAATTCTAGTTCTTTATTTCCTCGGTTACACCAACTTTGTGCATATAAAATAACCAGAAGTAAATTCTTATAGTGCCAACAGTCCATACAAAGAGCAAACACATACAACTACATAAACTTGCATATGTTCAGACCTTAAAAAACGAATATATAGTATATATTGCTGGACTTGGCTGCATAATGTATCAGTCATCTGAAGGCTGGCAGGTGAGAGAGGGGAGAGAAGAGAGAACGGGTCTCTATTGTACATGATCACTCATTGGCTGCTGGAGGCTATAGGGCGGGCGTAGACAGTCCTATCTGGTCAAATAAGCTGTCAATCGATCTGGTAAACCCTCGAAAACTTGGGAACTCTAAAACAAGAGGAATTCCATATTCCACTGCATTGTTGGGGGGAGGGGACAATAAACAGAAAACATTCTCAGGAGAAATTCCTGAAGGGGACACCAAAGGTGCCGGCAAAAGTACTTTTATACTAAATGTATGTAGAGAAACCGCTGATTGCTAAGCCTACACCTAAATACATATACACAGACATACATATACTTTATAATGAAAGATAAATAGCTTCAGGGTTCTACGAGCATGTTAAAAGTACCAATATTTTGGCTTGGATTGAACGTTGAGGTAAACAGGCAGAACCATATGCAGTCAGAACTGTAATCGTGTTTTAGTTATTATGTTAGAAGTAGATTATAATGTCGGACACATCTTTCAGTCCAGTCACCAGGATGCAGTTATATTTTCTGTAATGGGACCATGGTGTTTAATTAGCATAATTAGCAAAGTGTTTTCATTTCATATTGTTATATACTTTCAAATGATACAGTATGTTTTTCATTCATAAAGGTTATTGAGGGGGACAAGTCTCTCTTTCATCTAGAAAGTGGGGCTCCGGACCCCCTGGTTCCCCCCGTGCTTTGCAATAACAGTAACAAAAGGGATGGGCCAACATTTAGTGTAAAAACAATACTTTACACTTAAAGCTAGGGTCTGTAATGTTGTTCAGAAACACATTTTGTTATACTAGGTGAAATGATCCTGCTATCCTGAGAGCAGTCAATACATTATGTATTCAGAAAAAGGAACGAAAATAATCGGACCTCTGTGGCAGCTGTAGGACTGAGAAAAAGCTGAACCATCTGTGCCATCCGGCCCGGATAGCACGGATTGGTCAGATGCCTTCATGTCTGGTTCTGTCCCTCCCTCCTCCTCCACGCGTGCACGTTACGTTTAACTGTTGCCGGAAATATTCAGCACACTCCTCTGCAGAAATACGGAGTTGCAGGAGAAGAGGTTCATTTTCTTACAATGGCAGAGAAAATGCAGCCAGCGTTACTTGTAACAGCTCACCCCGCCAAAAAGGCAAGGAAAAGAAAGCCTGAGGCAGGAAAGGCTGCGACGAAAAAGGCTCTGGATAAAGACAGAAGTTGGACCGAGTCAACATCGGTGCAGCGTTTGAGCGGTGGAGACTGGGGCATGTGAAGGGCTTGAAAAGTGATGCAGAGGTTGCTCTCTTTCTGTTGGACAGGTAATTATTTGTTTTGTTTCAGGGGGATTTGTTATTTTCATGAAATATGTGAGGTTTGCCAACTTGGCTACGTTTGTAGCTCGTATTAGCCCAATGCTAACGTTAGCTTCTTTGTGTGTTGTTTTTAGCCATGAGAATGGCTAATGAGTCGGCCCAGTTTCCACTGGATGAGGGTCCGCTGCGTTGCGGCTCCGATCCGGTTTTGCTCCGCCGTCCGGCAATCCCCACCGGTTCAGTTTGAGTCCGCAACGGCGCAGTACGGTAGACAGCTGGCCTCATGATGTGTGCTGGTGTCAACATGGAGTGTATTATTTTGAAAAGTAACCGGATGTAGTTTGTTATTTTGGCGCTGGACTTCCTGTCTGCTCCGTACTAAATTCAGCTGATTGCTGCTACTTGCTCCGGCATCTCGTTCTACCTGCTGAGTCCCACTGTCTGTGGGGGTGTGGCTTTGGACGGAGCACTGACGGGATGGGGGTGGAACTTAGAGGAGGTGCCACTTTCAAATCTTGCTAGCTCTCTTGCTAGCTCTCCAGGATTGTAGACCCCAGATTGTAACCCCTTGTTTTCCTGCAGAGAGTTAGGTGAAGATCATGCTGTACCAGTCCCACATATGTATAGTAAGTATACAATGAATGAGGCTGTTAGCTTAGCATAAAGAGGCTGAATGAGAATCAGCTTTATAGCCCAAGTAGGTTCAAGCATACAGGAAATTTGGCACGTGAAGACACATGGACACACTTTCAAAAAAAAGACTGAACTAAGATAAGCAAACATATAACTACTGTGCTCAAAGAGGAGGGTTAAAAGATACATATGCATATTGTCTATAAAACAATTGACAATAATGTACGAGGTTAACAGTTCAACTATTTTGTGTAAAGCAGGGAAACAGTGAAGTTAGTGCCCTGACTATTTAACAATAGGCAGATAACCAGCAGAAACAGGAGGTACAAGGCAAGAAATTGTTGGTCAATGCCACAATAATTTGTTTCTGCATGGTGGTTTTGAGAAAATGTTAATTATTGTGCTTTAGAGATGTTGGCAACAGTATTCTAGAGATTCTTTGTAGAGATGAGGCCAGCTGTTTCCCTTTGTTTCCATTCGTTATGCTAAGGTAGGCTAGCTGCCAAGTTGTCAAGTAAAGCATACTTCGCAAACTTAGTTCAACATTTCTTATAGACAAACTTTATTTCAGCGCATATTTTTACACAGTGAGTTTAGTGTTTAAGTCCCCGGTACCTTGTAATATTCCTCAATAACAAAATTACGTATGCACAGGGAGTGGGAGGGGTTAATGGTGGCCCAGTAGCTCATTCATTATTAACACAGGTGCTAATGTGAAACCATATTTTTGTTGTTTAAACCTACTTGCTGCAGCTGCATAAGGCTTTGCAACGCCTTAACCAATTTGAATTCCTCCATAATCGTGCACTTCTTTATATTATAAGTCAATCCCAGACAAAACCAGACAAAGGTGACATTGCTTTTTATTTGCAAAATTCCAATCTCACCAGCTTAAGTCAAGGCCTTCTGATTCCCTTTTTGTTTCTCTCGGGCTTATGACAACTTTCTATCTATATTCTGACTGGTTTTATAAGTCATAACCTTTGACTCACATCTCACTGTGTTGAAAATGGCACGGCTCTAAAATACACTTTTTTTTTTCTTTTGCACTTTTATTTATCTGGGGAAAGTCAGCTGAGCATGCTCACCATTTTCCCAGCTATGGCCTGCTTAACATTCATGGTACAGTTGCACACATTCACGCCTGGGAGCAGCTCAGCACCGCCGCAGTCTTCAACTGTTGACCGCTGAGCGGCTCCAGTGGAGCAGCCGAGTTAAGTGTCTTACTCAAGGGCACCTAGGCAAAAGTGGTAACAAGCTCTCTAAGGCCTGGCGTGACCCTCGCCTGCTTACTTCTATTTGATGTAGTTTCTTGTAAGATAAATATACATCAATACCTGAGGGAAGGAGAGCGAACTCTCTCTGCATTCCAAAAGATTCATGTTCTCAAAATTAAAAGCAAAATGAATATTAATATAATTTCTAATTCTTGTAGAGGGGTGGACTGGCTGCTCTTGATGTTGTCGACCCTAGAAAACCTCCTCACAGTCTCTCTCATGCATGTCTGTTTATTTATCTTTTTTTCCCTTTGCTCTGCATATCCACCACGCTGATACTGTCCCTGAGGTTTTTGAGCCAGATTTTTCACAACGGCAACTGCAATAATCATCTCTATGGTAACTCATTGAAAATGCTTTGCTGCATTCGAAGGAAGCAGAGGAGAGGACAACAAGCGGGAGCGGGAGGGGGAGAGCGAGAGAGGCTCGGAGCTTTTCTTTTCATTTTCAGCGGTTTTCCAGCCATCAGTTGTTCATCCGTGTTTCAAGTCCATCACTCACACTTACTTAAGAATCCCCAGATCACATCAAACATGGAATTGAGTGAATGTTATTTTTCCTGCCAGTCTCGCTCTGTGAAAGAAAAAAATCGAGCTGCGCTGTCAAAAATAATTCGATCAAATAACATGTCCGACTTCTCTGCGTCTGAGCAGGCGGGCACTGCTGCCTGTCTTCCACACCAGGCAGTGTTTATCAATAGTGGTTAGAGGGGAAAAAAATATGTTCCGGTTTTGAAGTAGATGTGCCGTCAAGTTTTAGGACAGTGCGTTTGCCTCGTAAATATCTCATGCTTACCATCAATCAGCGAGCTAGTTGTAGTCGGTTTTACATTCTGGTCTGTTGTTGAGATATAAGGCTGTAAGTGGTTGTGCCGGAGTCATAGATGAATAATCTATGTGTCCACTAAATTCTGCTCTCATCCAGCTGGGAAATGAATACCAAGCCAGCAGTGCTCAGCGAGGTGTAGGACTCAAATCCCTGGCTCTTTACTTTTATCTTTTGGTGCAAATATTTGTCTCATGAATTTCTCTTCCAACTGTTCCCAGAGATATCATATCCCCAAGATAGAGCATAGGTTCTCCTCGACATTTATTTAAATCTTTATTATCAGTTCAACCTCTCCTTAAAGCTCCCAGCTCAGGGAGTATTGCTTTCATACATTTGCTGTTGCAATATGTACACAGGGCTTCAGTGCTTTTTCTTTTCCAGGTGAGAAATGTATTTTTCCTCTGCGAGGAGCCTGAGATGAGGGCTGCCTTTGTTACGTGTCGGTTCAACCTGTGAATGTATCACTTTGCTGAGATTAATTAGTGCTGCAGGTCTGACTTAAAGGTCGCAGCCTGGGGATCAGTCAATGGGGCCATAACAGCCTTGGGACATCTCTGGACAAATTGAATTAAATTGTGAGAATCAAGCCGAGTAGAACCAGGTGCTTGTACTGTGTGTGTGTGTGTGTGTGTGTGTGGCTAAGGTTAGATAAGAGATAATAGTTATTATTTTAAATCTATGGATGCCCACTTCTGCCTGATAAACCCCCAAAAATATATAGATATAGAATAGAAATTCTTACGGCCAGTCAAACTTATTGGAAACCCAGAATTGTGGTGCAATTAGTTGACGCAGGATCTCATAGCTTTGATTTGGTAAGAAAAAGATTGCCTTAGCTTAGCTCCAATGACTGGTCATGGCAGGTCTGTCAAGCTTTGGATTTGTCCAAATATCAAAACGCTGTGCATGGACCTGTGACGAGAGCAATCCCAGACTTTAAAATACTTTGCAGAACTAAAGTATTTTGTAGAACAAAAAACACATCTCAGCAAAGCAAGCACACCTTTGCAACAGATCTTGAGACAAAGTTTAAGTATAAATCAAACAACATCTTTTATAAAAGAGGCCCCTGATCCTCCAAGCTTCTTCTCTTGTAAAAGTGAAAATACAAACTATAATGCATGAACCTACCCTCTGTTGCTTCCAAGTACATTTTTTCTCCCTTATCATGCTATAATAATAAGACTAACACGTTCTACCCCACAATATGAGACCAACACTGCTCCACTGTACCAACTGGTGAGGATGCTGATATTTCGCCTGGGCGTGCAGCTTAATACAATAGCTTTTAATACAATTCAAACAGCGTTTTCAACCAACTCATGGAGTTAACTAGCTCGCCACAACTGATAAGAATCTGCTGCAGTTGTCATGTCAGCCCACAAACGGTAACCAACTGCGAATGATAAGCCCGCTTTTGTCTAATTCTGACTGATATCATGGCACCATGGTTTAAAAATGATCAACTCTGAGAAGTAAATCTGCTATTGTTGTCACTGTATACTGCTGTATATGTGTAATGTGAGAATGTGAGACGTGAAAGGTAAAGCATCATGTTGCATTCATGCTCAAATAGAGGGACGTCCAACTGAAATGGTGGACCACGAGCCAAAAGCAAGCAGATATTGTTTTATATTGTGTTGTTTAAATGAAAAAACTCTACTTTACGGAATCCCTGTGAGGCAAGTGAGAAAAAAACCCAAAAAACCCCCAAAACTGGTTATCCATTTTCCAAACTGATTTCTCATCTGAATTAATGGACAAAATAATATTTTTTTTGCTCAGATTGTAAAGAATAGTAAAGATTGCCTAATAATTAGGGTTCCTTATTTAAAGCGAAACTCTCGCCAAAAAGCAACCAAGGCTTTATTTGGGATTGAATATGAGTCAAACCTTCATGTGAAAGCATAATTACGACGAAAGAGGCACTTTTAAGCTTTACCCTAGTTTCAGTTTTGGGCACGTTAATTTTGAACGGGAGTGCATGGGGCAACACATGCTAGCATCAAAATCGCTATTTTTAGAACACTAAGAAGGTGCCTCTTTCGTCGTAATTATGCTTTCACATGAAGGTTTGACTCATATTCAATCCCAAATAAAGCCTTGGTTGCTTTTTGGCTAGAGTTTCGCTTTAAAGAGCATGTTTACCTCACATATAGTGATAAATAATTTTATATGTCCTTTTTTCATAGACATTTGTTGTGCAAAATCAAATGTGAATTGGCCAATTTTGGCCGACTTTCCCCACTTTGGGCAGCCCTGGTCAAATACATACAGTATGTGTCGTTTATACTGGGGACATTACTTTTTAGCTTAACTTGTTAATTGTTTTTTTTTTTATTTTAAAAAAGCTTTTCGATGCACCATTATGCAACTTTCTTCCTGCCATAATTATCGACTCTGACCTCACAGTGCTCCCAATTTTACAATGCCAAATATGTTAAACACCTTATGTCTCCGCCACTTTTCAAAATAAAGTGATGTCTTCTGTCAACTACATTACTGTAATTATTGTCTTGTCTGTATGTTCTATATTCTGTATACAACATGTTTCAGCTGTGGGTCTTCTCATCACCTGGCACTTAACATAATGATGTAGGAGAAGATGTTAAGATGCTCCCAGGTCCCAAAGTGGATTATTATCTCTGCACCTCTTAACACTAACATCAAAAGACAACTCCATTCCCCTAAAGTGCATCTCTTGGTCTCAGAGCTTTTTTCTTTATTGTGTGTTTTCTCACCATTTCCTGAGAGACAACACACTTCTCTCCCGTGCGCGTTGACCCCGCGTGACTCGCCAGGTGTTGAGTTTTTCATGGATATTCCCTTGCCTAAAATGTTGCATTTAAACCACAAAAGGGGAAAAAAAACCACGAGCATCATTTTCAAGCATGTTAAACAAAATGGGCTTAATTAGGACGGCTGGCTACCGCTCCCACTGCGTTGTAATTTGCCTCCTCTCAGTGCAAAGGCTCTGTTTCACTTTACAGTTTGTTGACTGCCAATGTGTGGGAACAGTCTAAAACGCTGACATCGGTTAGGGATATTAATAAGGATATCACTTCTGCTACCCTGGGCGCTCGCATCTAAATAATGGCATTCGAATTGTACATACTGTGTTCTGCATGGCACTCTGCTGGAGACTAAAGCAATTTGAAGGCAATCAGAGAGTGACTAGAGAGCACCACTCTGATTAGATAACTACAACCATTATAAAAGATTGGCTGTGGAACACTGGACTCTATCTTACCATTTGTTCCACTCGCCCCGCCATTATATATGGACAATGGATTAGAGCAATCTCATAATACACTGGTTTCTTCTTGTTCCCGCAGTTGAGAGGGATAACAAGACCAGAAGACAAATGTGGCAAAGAGCACACAAGATGTCTTCTGCGGGATAAATGACAGCCTGCCCCTGGAAGTGACACGGAGCCTCACATGTACCAGGAGGCACAAACCATTAGCAGAGTGCAAAACGGAATGATGAAGACATATTTTGTGTTGTGGGACTCGAAATTACAGTTTGGGGGAGCAGCGGAGAGGAGAGAAAAAAAAAACGGGGAAGGAAGTGGAGAGGTTTTGCTGTGTGGGTGTACGAGCGATGAGCATGAATTGTGAATGAGCAAGTGTCTGAGCTGAACACTTGCATAACAACTTAGCCGAGAGAGAAATCCGGCTCGCTAAAAAAGACTGAAAATATGCAGTGAAGACATCTTGTCGTCTTGTTCACATTAAAGCATGAGAACTTCTCGCCACAGTTGTGGTTTACACATTAAGGTTATTCATATATTATGGAACGTTGTTGTGAGTACTATCCACTTAAGATTCTGGAACATTTGAAATCTCAGATATTCTTTTCCTTTTTTTTTTTTTTTTTTTTTTGGTTTACAGATCTTTATGAGGCTAATTAGCTAAACTGATTTCGCAGATTACCTGTTCCCAGCAGCAGCCGGGGGAAATGAGGAGTGATTGAGGAGAACTGCTGAGTTAGGCGCCCAAGTGTCACTTCATACAGATTTTGACATCCTGCTAATTAACCATTAAAAAAATGAAAGTATTGCCACTGTGACCATTCCTGCACACTGTTTTTTCTTTGTTGTAAAATAAAACAAAGTAGAGATGAAGACAGAGATTTTTTTTGTACTCATCTAAGTGCCAGTCAGCAGTGTATGCGTATGTCTCTGCGGGCTAATGGCTGTGTACTGTATCTGAAAACAACATGAGATGATGACTTCTTTTCATGACTAGATGAAATGCAGCAGGAGCTGCTGACTTCTTCCATTACTGCACTTAAGAGTCTTCCTTGGTGTTAAGGCTGGTAAAAATAAAAGAGTGTCCTCAAATGCTCTACTAGGGCCTTCAGTTAGAGCGCTGATCTTTGCTAATGTGGCTCTCAACAGCGTCTGATATGATGCACATATCACAAAGAAGAGGTTTGAGAGGCAGATGCTCACGACAACAACCACCGCGTTTCCGGCAATATATTTAGATTAATGGCAGTCCAGCCAGGAAGGAAATTGGGAATATTTTCTGAAATTGTTTTCATAAAGAGTAAGGACTTAATGTCCTTACAGTGATACTCCATAAAGTTGTTGAACTCATAACAGGCTGATAGATTTTTTTTTTTATTGGGGTGACTGAAATCAAAGTAGCAGAGGTGAATATATCCAGACTTTTTATTCCCTGGTATTGGGAAAGCGTTGAAAAGGTAATACGCGGCTCCTTAAGTGGATACTTCCTGTCTGATGAACGCCCACGTCTTTTTAAGTCTTCAATGACGACAACTAGACTTGAGTTATATTTAGTTGTGCTGTGCACTCACACTCCACAAAATGTTTCCAACAATGTTCAACCCCCAGAAAAGAATCCACAAGTGTACTCAAGGTAATGGTGCGTTTTGTTTGGTAGCCTGTCTCCAACCTGAGTGAGGGAGGAAGCCAGTGTACGAGATTAAATGCGGCGCGACGAAAGCTCAAACATTAGCTCACGCATGAACGTTTCATGTCAGTTAGATTTTTTCATCAGCAATGGCGGTTGGTTAATGGTGTGTTTCCCCCACCAGCGAAGTGAGTTTGACTGCGGGATCATTTTTGCCTACTTGCACCCAAACAGCCGCCGTAACTTTACTGCACATTAGCCATTAGCTTGCAAGCAGCAGTGGGCACAGTGGATCTGCATGTCCGCGTGTTTCTATTCAGGTCGGTCACCGAACTCAGCACTCACCAGAAACTCTGGGTTCTTCTTTTTCCCTTTCCCCTCTCCTCTCTGTAAAGTTACCCTAATGAAGTAAAACATACCTTCCTACCAGCTCCGATCAGAAGTCAACACCACCAAATAACAGCCTGTCTTCAGCAATGCTTTCCCCTTAATCCAAGAGGAATTTGGATACTATAAACACATTTTTGAGATAAATTGTTTAAATTTCTTTATTTAACCAGACAGGAAGGGTATGAAAATGTATAATCGGAAAAGTTTCTAGTAATGAAGGCAGTCAGAAAAAATGTAGCGGAGTAAAAGTACAATGTTTGCCTCTGAGATGTAATGGAAAGTCTCATTAAATGTACATACTCGACCTCAAATTTTTATATAAGCACAATCACCTCGACTGAAGTTACCTAGTTGCTTAGTGCTAATACTATTCTAGTAGTATTAACAAGACAAAACCTCTCGAAATTAACACTGGATGAAATATATGGCCAGTTGTGTGCTGAGAAAAATATACCTTCATCTGACGGACTAGAGTTTATATAAAGGGAAACAAAAGGAAACAAAACATGTTGGCTCAACAACTGTGTTCCTGTGAGTCAGAGAGCACACAAAGCACACGTTTCCTGCTGGGCCAATTTTAAACCCCTTGAACACACAGTAACTGCCAGTCTCTAAAACTACTCACCTGAATCACTGGGAAAGAAAGAAAAAAAAAAAACAAAACAAACAAAAAAAACAAAACAGTAGAATTCAGCCATCTGAAACACAACAACTCATGCATATGTAGGACGGCTGCTAAAATGTCTTTACTTGTCCCCTTAGCTGACCTGTCACAGGGCATTTTAGCAAAGCATGTAATCAGTTTAAGCACCTTTAATAGGAGGAAATGAAACTAAAAAGTCTTTGCAAAGTTCAGCATGTATTTCATATTGATTTTCCATCCCCTGCTCTTGAATGTATAGCAAAGTTGACAGTTTTTTTTTTTTTTATCCCGTCATTCAGCCTTAAGCAGCTTCTACACGACCCCTTTTCATAGGAATATATTTATTATAAAGTTGAGCTAATATTAAAAATATTCTCACTCTGTGTCGGATAAATGATCTGAGGCAGTTAAGTTGTAAACATGACTGTACGATTTCAGCAGGGTTATTTAAAGTCGAAGTATGATACATTTCTGTATTAAGATGTCTGAGTTGTGTACTTATATTTTCCCAAATGTTTCCAAAAAATTTCTGCCACTGTGGGTCTCTCAATCAAAACAAAACTAAAGATTTAAGTAGGGTGGGGTCTTGGGAGTTTGGTCAGTTTGGGTGGGTTCATAGTCTTGCTGATGAAAACCTATCCCACATCACTCACGGACTAGGTAGTTCACAGTTTAATTCACATTCACATTAGGTTAAAGTGAAACTCTTGCTAAAATGCAACCTAGGCTTTTTTTGTGAATGTACATGAGTCAAACCTTTGTGTAAAAGCATAATTACGACAAAAGAGATGAGTTAAACTCATTTAAATGGGAGTGCTAGGGGCAAATTAGCGATAGCACCAAAATCACAATTTTTAAAACATAAGAAGGCCCGACACAACATGAAACTTTGCTCGTAGTATCACCAGGGTCTCTACGCATGAACACAAGCATTGAGAACATTGTTTGTGTACACAGAGTTTAATAAAAGAAAATCTTTGGACAACTCACGTTAGCGGATGTTTCTTCCACTCGCCGCCATCCTGTCAGTGAGAAGTGTCGATTTCCAAATGCAACGTAACTTAAAAGACTTCCATATAAATGCATGGATAATTCATTGTTTTGTCGGTAGCGATACAATATTGACTTTGAAGTTGAAAAAGGAGCCTCATATAAGAAACAATACTAAAATAAAAAGTCGGAAAAGTCACGTGAGATATTGCATGGATAGTTGTTGCCGGAAGACAGTAGCGTTCCACCTTACCTGTCCTCCATGTTATGTTGCATTCAGAGATTGATACTTCTTGGCTGCCATGATGACTGTGAGCGGAATAAGCTACTGCTAAGGTGAGTTGTTCAAAAACGTTCTTTTTAGTAAACTCTGTGTACACAAAGAATGTTTTCAGTGCTCGTGTTCATGTGTAGAGACCCTGGTGATACTACGAGCAAAGTTTCATGTTGTGTTGAGCCTTCTTAGTGTTTTAAAAATAGCAATTTTTACACAAACCTTTTACACAAAGGTTTGACTCATATACATTCACATACATTTTAGCAACAGGCAACCAAACAAAAAGCACTTTCACCTTGAACAAAAGTACAGATTTATCTGGGTTTGAACATTGTTGGAAATATTTAGGATAGTAAACAACTTAAATATATGACAAAGCCTAGTCGTTTTTATACATTTTAATGCAGAAATGTTACATAATATATCTTTAAAAGCCTTGAGTAATCCTTTATATATTCAGTGTTACATTTGATCATAAGCATACACATATACCTCACATGATCCCACACCTTTTTATTGTTTTGATTGGCATACATTTCATACTGTGCCTTTAAGGGTGAGTTTGCCATGAAGCTTTAAATGGCACTGTGAGAATTTTATATGCTGTTTCTGTTTCGCAGTTGATGGAGCGTGTCTTCCTTTTCTTTACAAATGTGCTCAAACTTAGTTTGTTCTTTACAAGCTTTGCCCTTCGGCTGGTATATACAGTAAGTGCTGCTGGAGGAATGCTTACTCTTAAATGATTTAACACATTTCGTGGATCAATGTTTCCCCCAACTTTGGACAAACGATGCCGATTGGATTGATGTTTCCCAGAGCAACACTCTGAGTAAATATATCTGCATTCATTGAGCCGCCCTGCTCAATCACACCGCTTTGGCTGCAGCTCTACAAGCTTGCACCCAGAGGGAGATACTGGCAGACTCTGTAAGGCGTCTTACTGACTGCTCAAGTGCCTTTATCTGTGCATTTCCTAATGGCATAGTGCTTGCACAGACTTTTATGTTAAAAAAGAGATAATGTTCAAAGTGATTTTCTTTCCCTCATGACTTAATTAGTGATAATTACGCCACAGAAGTGAATGTTTTTCAAACTTGCACTGACTCTTAAGTTATTCTTTACGTTGGCTGTGACTGAAAACTTCATGAAATTGATTCCAGTTCTGTGAAGCGGCTTTGTATTTGAAACTTTTGGTATCTCCTAGCGCCGTCATTAGTAAGTCTTTTGAATCATGTAGCGTGGTCCCTGTTTGATTTTGAAGCAGCTGCAAATTAGCCCAAATGTGAACAGGATGTAATCACCTTTAAAGTATTTTGACTGATGCCATTTGAAAGGAATAAACCCGAGTGAAGTGATTGTTTGACCGCACGTTAAGATTCCAGGAAAGATCAGCGCTTCACCTGATGAGCCCTCTCAGATAAGATGACCTCTAGACGTTACTGTACATCCTCTGCTGTCGTTTGACAAGTAATCAATGGGTCCTTGTGAGGACAAAAACAATCCCAGGAGACCATTATAATGTATACATACATCCACTTGTTTTAATGGTTCGGCTTCTTCCACGGTCCCTGCCAAAAAGGGGTGATGCATCTGTTTTAAATTAGCACTGGCCAGGAAGGAAGCGTTTGACAGTGTTGTTTAAATCAATCAGAAAGGAGATGGAAGGGATCTCATTATGGTTATGCTGATCCTGGGAATCAATCATGACCAAGCAGATGTTTCCAAAAAGAACGTCTCTGTTTTGGCCCTGCCTTTGCCGATCATCCGTCAGCTGAAGGAACATGAATAATCACTCTGTTTAAGTGTAGAGGTGAGGTTTTGTACTGGAACAACTTGTTCTTCATTTATTTAACTTTCTGATCCCGAAAACTACATCAATGCCTCTTGGAAGCAAATGACTGTAAACCTGCTCCTTTGTCATTAAACATTTCAAATATGTTCCCGTTGTGAAACATAAATGTGATAACACCCTCCCAATGAGAGGTTCACTTGCTGTAAAGAAACACGGCATCGTCTTGAGCTGTCAAAAAATTAAATCAAGTGCGTGGTGGCAAGACAAAGTTTTTCGCCAGTGTTTCTGTCTGCAGTATATGGCCATATGGTGTGTGTGACTGTGTGTTTGTGTGTGTGTGTGCATGTGTGTGTGTGTGGCACATCCATGCATATGGATTTATCTGAGCTCACGCTGACAAAGCTCAAGTGGCTGACTGTGTCTCTAAAAGTAGAGAATAACAACTTTATAATTCCTGCGCAGTCTGAAACCTGCAGCACAGTCTGGAGGGAAGACAAAATAACAGACACCTCTCCATATAATTAAATCCTAAATCAAAAGAATCAAAAATACTCTATTAATGCAAATGTCAACAAAAAAACACAATGCATGTGCTTGAAATTAGGTACTTTTCTGATCATCTAACAGCGACTAAATCCTCCATCCTCGTTTTTACACCAGAAGCTGATAAATAAGCAAGCCGGTGAAACAGGTAGAAATACCTCTGGATTCACGTGTGGTCAAATGACACGTTAGACCACAACTCGTACCATAGGGCTGTCACTTTCTCATGAATCTCATGAATTCGAGCGGACATGTTTTCATTTGGATTTCGTTCAAATGCTACCCACGCAACCTTAAATACAGCGTAGAATTGACGAAGCGCTTTCACTGCCTCACTTGAGTGACAAGCTAAGACACTGAACAGTGATGCATCAGCGTTTTACAAAGTCAGCAGTCAGCCTCGCCTCTATCTTCTTTCTCCCCGTGGTGTTGAATTCAGAATGCTTCCACAGATTGTTTGGTGTCATAATAACCTGGTCACCTCAGCTCGTTAGTTTTCTCCATTTGTGCCAGCAAAGAAAACAGCAATAGCCTAGGGGGCATGCTGACCCACTGCATGCCCAAACTGGAGACGAAACCAGGCCTGTTGTCCTTGTACAGTGTGAATTCTGAATTTTAACAGCTCATGTTCAATTTAATGTTTGTTTTTTTTCTCTAGGTGTGGATTTCGAATGAAAAGTGACACCTCCACTGTGTGACAAAGGTTGTTAGAGAGCAATACGCTCTGTGGCAAACACAAGTTCACGATACCTCGTCACAGCCACTAAGCAACTTATTACACAATTACTGCACATGTTTTCTATAAATTGATCAATCGAAGTGTTGTAAAGTTAAAGTTAGAAAAGTTTGCAACTAAAGTCGACCTGTAGAGACGGACTAGTGAGTAGACCCTCTCGAGCGACCTTCTATCTGTCAAACTCTAACCCTCAGAAATCAAAAAATCCTACATGTCATCCTGAACTGAGGTACGGTAAGATAAGCATTGGATATGTGAGTGGTGTCTCATCTAACTCGTAGCGAGTAAAAAGCCAAAATGTAAAACTGCTCATTCACGACTCACATATACAACATTATTTCAGTGATACTATCCTTAAATGCCATACTATACTCAGTTGTCCATGTTATTTTGTCCACCCCTTGTGCATTCACACACATTTAGGGTAGATTCATCAAGATTCACAGAGGGGGAATGCCTGTGTGAAATACTGAGTCCAAAATGCATGACACAAGATTAAAACCATCCTCCTCCTGGCTACCATAACACACAAACACACACACACACACACACACACACACACACACACACACACACACACACACACACAAGGGCTTTGGATAAAAAACTAATAAAAAGCCTGGCAGAGGCAGAATGTTTTGAGCCTACTCTTTAAATTGATAAGATTAGGGGCACATCTCAGGTCATCTGGCAGGCTGTTCGACTGTTTCGGGGCAGAGTGACTAAAAGGAGCCTTGCCAGATTTTGATTCCATTCTTGGAACAACGAACCCCCCCACCAGATGATTAGAGAGGTCTGCGGCTGATTAACAGTAAGCAAGTGAGAAATGCATGGTGGGGCCGGGTCATTCTGTGCTTTATAAAGCAGAAGTGCAATCTCAAAGTAAATTCAGGACACTCAGGTGACAGGAAAATGCAAAGGCCCGAGCATGGGAGTGATGTGTTTAGCAATTTATGCTGTAGTCTACTGGGGGGGCACCAGACAGGAGTGCATTTCAATACACTAATATGCTGGAAACTAATGCATGAGCAAAGCAAAGTAAAAGAAAAGCATGCATACTGAGAAGCTTAAAGTTTTTGGCCTTCTCATACTTAATGCCATCATTGCAGTCAGTCAGCGCTTTCACAGCACTAACACTATTGTTCTGACATTATACACCAGGGGGGCTTTCATTTTCCAAGCCCTCAACAGTTTCTCGGGATTAGACTGGAGGATGTCATCTTGCGATACACTAACTGTATCAGACTGTAGCATCCTCAGGGGAAAGGTAAACTTCACTGGCTAGAATATGTGATCTACACGCCTGATGATTCACTGTGACAGGTGTTCTGTGGTCAATTCTTTGCTGTTACACTCTCAGAAAAATACTTCAAAAGTTTTTCCTTACGCTTCATAGGCTCGGCAACCTTTGATTGAAGTTGAAGGGTGAAAGACCACTCCTCTCTTTCAGAAGCTTGAGGCATTCTTCAGCTCTGTTAGAGAGATGAAGCACGGAGGACGACTGATTTATAAGGTGCTGTAGTCACAATTAAGGTACGGCCAAAGAAAGCAGAGGGAAGTCTTATGCACCTCTGGTCTTACCAGCCACAGGAATTTTGTACCTTACCTTTATAGCCTACTTTGATTCCCAGGATTATTGCTCTTAATTCTCCAATCAATATGTTTACATTAACAATGAGTTTTTATGTGAAAAGTTTTACTTGTCGTGGCTAACTGTTAATAGCTAACTGTTAGCCTCTTTCAGCTTAGTGTTTTGATTTTATGGCTTACAACTTAACTGTCTCTACGCTCTAATTAACCTTGTTTCAGGCTGCAGTAGGCTGCTGTTCTCAGCGTAAAAGAAAAATAAACCTACCTGCCCAGCACCAAATCAAAGACAACGAAAACAGACTACATTTGCAGGGTTCCAGAAACATGTCAATAGGTCATTTTTCATCTGCCTGTTTGCAGGCCGATTTAAAATTTGCACACAAAACAACCTGAGTGGAAAAAAAATTTGTATAATTTTTAAGAAAATAAGTATTTTGGCTAAGGTGAATACGTTTATAAATAAAAGCAAAATCAAATTTAGTTGCCACAACATGATAAACACGAAGAATGCAACTTAAATGTCCATTGACGCCTCGCTTCATGAGAAAAGTCACAGCATTAGAATGTGTTTGTGACTTTTGCATTCGTGTTGTGGCTTTTGCATTTGGTTCGACCCTTCTGGGCCACCATAACTCGGCGTAAACAACGCAACATGGAGGGGTAGGGCTAAGTGTGGGAGCACGAGATGCACTGGGACTAGGACTTGTTGCACTCTTTCCTTCTGGTTTAATGGCACCCAACTGGAAAATGAAGGTCTTCAGATGTTTTTCTTGAGGAACCTCCTAATAATCGATCAGTGGTACTAGATGGGAACAGCACTTCACACAACTGATTTTTGTGTAGAGTCTTTGCTGCACAGCCCCAATGTGACTCAAAAGTACTTGAAGTATTTAAAAGGGATCTTTTGATCAACAAATTTGAAGTTTGTCTTTATTTATGTCTTTTCAAAAAAGTGTGCCATCTATGGACACCTTACAGAGGAACAGTGTCATTATACTGAAATTTGCATACCAAACCTTTTGAGGAGCAGAGGAGAAACACTGAAGTTCCTTAGGAGGGCATCTAAGGTAAGTAAGTCCTGAGGGAACAGTTTCCAGTAATGACGCAAGTAGACATATTTCTGTCCCTGCTCAGCCTCTCTAGCCCTTCTCTTCAGTTCCTCTATTGTGACTCATCCAAAGCTGAAGTGGAGACATCTACAAGCTAGGGCTGATAGTATCTGCATCCACTACATTCTTGGATCAGGAATTCTTCTCTGCAGTCGGAGAAATTAGTAATATGCTTGCGATGACCAATGAGATTGTCTAATAATAACAATCCCCAGTGGTGTGGTTGAGGGAACGTGCAGCCAACAATGACTAGTCAATAACTGTGGTTAATGCCAATCTTGAAATCCAACAGCAAAACAAAATTAGTGAGACACATCTGCTATTTCTATTTTTAAGAGGCACTATTAAGCACATTTACGTAAAACCTCCACAATTAAATGTACTGTCATGGACCACAATCTCATTAAAAAAACACAATAGACGAGAATGAGGAGGAACTCACTCCGCATGACCTCTCATGCACATCGCATAAACATACCAAGTTTTCCTTCTTGTATGTCAGTGGTATGATGACCTTAATGACAAAAAAGTGAGTCATTTGTGAGTTGACACTGGTGCCCCTGAATCATCATCATCAAGTTCACTCAACTGTTCTGCCATTTATTTTGTTTGTTAATATATTCCAAGTTGTTCTAGCATTTAATCTCCATTTACCCCCTCTCTATGCCGGCTCTACGCCTGACTGTACTGGAAGATGATTCCCTCTCTGTCAGAGACTTTCTGCAGTTTTCTCCATGTTTGTTTCCTAATGAGTTTGTTTTATCTTGCACTTTTTATGATGTCATTTTGTCGGTTTGTTGTCTTCATTCATCAATTTAAAAATACTGGCATTGTGAAGACCATTGAGGGTGTGTTAAAGGGCTTAAATTAATGCGTCAATGTGATTTTGATAAGATTCAACTTTAATGACTATAATGTTGACCACCTGATCCCTCTGCATCCTCTCTCCACTTTTGCTCTTTTGTTTGCTTCAACAAGCGACAAACCAGACACTGGCTCTAGAGAGGGCCTTTTACATTGTTCTTGTTTTAAGCGGCCACATTAGGTGAAGGTGAGGTAAGGGGACTTCAGTTGGTTGCAATCTGCACCCCCAGCAGCAGATGCCACTGAATCCTCCATTCTGGCCCTTTTGGTGTTTTATTAGAGTTTCATTCTGGCAAATGTTTTTAGTGCGCATATGTAAAAATGGCACCGCACAAAAAATTATAATCAACTGAAATACATTTCTGTGAATCAGCTATAACCATTGTGGCTGATAAGTTAATAAGACATTGATTATAAAAAATTCCTTCTGTGGATTTTGTTTATTATTATTTAGGCACATATGGAGCACTGATCATCTTAGCTTTTTCATAGCCACAAAATACAAGATAAACAGCATTTTGAGAGAGGGGATTTATCTGTGGTGGTAGTGGGTGGACAGCTGATATAAGGATTATCAGCATGACATGTTGTGACAGTAAAATGAGTAAAGAGTGGTGGGAATGTGTTTGCAAAGGGGTAAAGATAATTAATCACAAATTCATAGCACTACCATGCCAAATGCGATAGTGTGATAAACTGAAATGAAGCAAATATAATGAAGCCAAAATAACTACGGATTGAGATAATGAATAATTTGTAGAACTGTAGGATTATGAGCGTGGTACTTTCCCAATAGAAAAAGACTTGGGCATTAAGCTGTACCCTTGTGTCTGACTTTGGCTGAAGTTGCCTCTGACCAACAGCGTGAGTTTTACTTTCCCTGGACAGAAAAGGGATGAAAGAGTCAGAGGTGATTGAAAATCCTGTAGTTTTTGTAGTTCAAATCGCCAGTGTGACATGATGTAATGGCCAGTGGTTGTTATGTAACATTTTCCCAGACATTACATTACACTCTGCCGAGAAATAGCATTCATGTTCTTCTTGTGCCTGATCACAGTTATAAAGAAAGGTGCACAGGTGGCACCCACAGTGGAAGGTGAATGTTATTTCTTCTTCCTCTCCAGCAATTTTTTCCTACTGTGTCGTGCCGACAATCATTTTGTTCTAGTGCAGCACTGAGCTCGGTGAAAGACTTTACCTTCTCATTAAATTCCAAGACAGCAGGCATATATAAAGA
Organism: Sparus aurata; assembly: GCF_900880675.1. Classification (NCBI taxonomy): domain Eukaryota; kingdom Metazoa; phylum Chordata; class Actinopteri; order Spariformes; family Sparidae; genus Sparus; species Sparus aurata. The sequence continues at coordinate 17,604,552 of NC_044187.1, forward strand.
GACGCGTACTTTACTGTTTGTGTATGCATGTGTGTGTGCGTGTGTGTGGGTGCATATTATTCATTACTGTATGTGTTCAATGCGTTAATGGATTTTGCATCAAATATGCGGTGTAAAGCAAAGAAAAACTGAGGAATATGTGATGCCTGAGGAGGCGATGTACTGTGCTTTACATATAAAAGATAAGAAATACCTGCATATAAAAATAGTCTGGTTGAGGATGTCTATGATATTTTATGTAAGTAAATAACGTTGATGATCTGTATGCACCTAATGCCTCTCTTAATGACAAAATAGCATTAACAATGCATAGCTAATGGAACGATTTATTCAAGCAAGCAGAGTATATAAAACAGCAAATGCTTGAAACATGACTAACAATTCGGAGACACACTGGTGGGCAGAATATGATGCTAACAGAATCCTAAGTGCACATTAGCAGCAGTCAGATAGTGTCTCGCCAAAACATGCACACATAAACTCAGGCACGCCCTCTAAATAAAGTTTTGCTGAATTAAATAACGATAACTTGATTTATATAGCACCTTTCAGAAACAAAGTGCTTTTAATTAAAATCATATACTGATAGCAAATGGGACCCAGAAAAAAAAAAAACAATGATGACAAATTTAAGAATAACAATAAATACCATCAGTTAAGAATGCAAGGCACTGAGATCCACACCTTCGGGGCACAGACAGGGAAAGCCCAGTCATTTTTGGACAGAAGTCAAGATTTTGGAACCATTACTAGAATCATGCTAGAGAATATCAAGCAGCAATCAGGCTCATTGGGAGGTAGTAAATCACAGATATACATTCCAAAGCAGTAAAATCTGAAAATCAGTTCAAAAACTCACAGCTAACCAGTTATGGGCAGCATGGATTGGTGTGATGTGGTTGTTTCTCTTTGTACATGTTAAAAGCCTGGCAACACATTTTTTTATAAACTGAAGACTATGGACATTATGCTATATCCAAAATAAAGTGCTTTGCAATTGCACCTGATCTTAAAGAAGTAACCTACCATGTCCCAAGATTTTGTTAAAAACACCTGGTTTTGTCGTCACAGTGATGGCTGGAAATTGTCCTGGGGTCTATGATAATTGCCAGTTGTTTCACGCTTACAAATGTTGAAATGCCCACTTTAGTCAAGTGGGTATCAAAGGACAATTTTGAGTCATGAAGAACACAGAGGCCTTTCACTTGATAGGGCACCCAGAGCAGCGGAGAGATTATTGATGCTGCTGGTGCTGGGGCCACAGGGGGGAATTATTATCTGATTTAGAGTAATTTAGTCGCAGGAAATGTCAGGACATCCCATTTTTGATTTCAGTGAGCCAGGACATTAAACAGGATGCACCCATTGTGACAGGCTTTAGCGGAACATACAATGTGGTGTCATCTGCGTAGTAATGGAAATCAATGACAGATAGCATATAAATAGTAAACACGAGAGGACCCAAAATAGATCCTTGAGGTACCACAGAAAATAAAGGAGCGTACGAGGAGGAGGCATCTCCATATATTATAGAGGAGGACCTGTTTAAAGAATAACCAATCAAAAACCATCCCAGAGCCTCATTTCAATCAAACTGAAGGGATGGCAGGCTCCAACAGCTCGATTGAATACTTTAGACTTCCCAATACATTGTCCATAGACCCTCCCCTTGGAGCTCAGGAACCAGAATAAAATACTGATATTGCATGTTTTTTTACAAACCACAGATACTTTTATAGGATTAATACCTATTAAATCCTGTTTATGAGCTGACTTTCTTAACAGTAGGAGGGGGAAATGGTAATGGAGTTTACCACTGGAGTTTTCTGAATGGCAGACCTAAGCTCTAGCAAAGCTTCTGTTCCTATGCAGTGGCGTCCACAGACTTTTTGAAGGGCAGGGGCGAAAAGAAAAAAAAGGGCACATACAGCGTGTTCTTGCCACTGAAGAGGGCACTTTAGCGTACGTTTTGGTTCCCAAGAGGGCACTTTAGCGCGTGTTTTGGCTCCCAAGAGAACACTTTAACGCGCGTTTTTTTCCACCCAAGAAGGCAGTTTATCATGTTTTAACCAGCCAATTGGGCCACGGGGGGGCTGCCCCCCCCCCGGGCACACCACTGTTCCTATGAGTATTAAAGAAGACATATGTATGCATATAAAAATATATATTTAAATTCTAGAGTAAAACTATTGAGTTACCTGATAACTTCTCTCTTTATACAAGTGAATTCTCTTGGGTAAATGATCTGTTCCATATTAATGGGAGTTGTTTGTCGCCTGAGCTGCTTCCTGCCAGCTGCCAGTCTCTTTAGCAATTAATTTGATTCCATTTGTATTGAAGTAGTGTTTGGGCAGGAGACACATCAGTAGGGAGAGGCGACGTCTTCCGACAACGGAGCCTTTGAAGTTGCTGGTGCCCTTTAAAATAATTATGAAAAGAGAGGAATGAAAACATAAAGAACATGCTGCTACATCTCAAAGACAATGCGGGGTGAAGCTGATAAAATAGTTTACCGCAGGGCAAACTGCCTCCCTTTAATGATTTTTAATGATATTTCAATCAAACATAATCTGTGTAGTTGCACTGGAATCTGCACTGTAGAAGTAGGGGAGCAGTACTAAGCCTACAGTTTTTGCACCTTTTGATACAAATGACAATGCTTTTTCTAATGCCTAGCTCACACTATCTTTTTTGAAGTAAAACAAAAGTAAGATCACTTAAAAGCACCTGCTGTGATGACAGCTGGAGGTGATGAAAAAAGTTTATAACTATTAATGTAGATCACAATCTCATCGACAGTTCACATCCATTATATAAATATTTGTCTAGACAGAAGTCATCTATAATAATGATCTTTTAAAAAGATTTTTTACAGCCAGGCTGAACAGAAGTGTTCACCACCTTCTAGTCTGTCTTTTTGCTGTGGTCAGGAGTGTGCTTCTATAACCACAACCAACAATAGACTGACGAGTACTGTACATGTTTATGCCAATGCTGCAAGATGAGATGTTAAACCAAAGGATCTCAGCAGGAAGCAGGTTTCAGGGGAGAACAGGTGCTCTGTGGAATTTTTTACAATATCAAAGGTCTAATTTGCAAGAAACTTGATTTTTGAGTCTCATTCCCAACTTGTCAAATACTGGTATTTTAAGACAAACCTCAAGCTTAGGGATGGTGGCTGATCTGACCTACAATCAGACCCAAAAGCATCAGTATTTGACTCTTTCCTTTTTATATAGGTTCTTGTGCATTTACAAGTTCTTGACATTTCAAAAACCCCAAAGGAAGCTCTTCTCCCAAAGAAAACATTGTTCATGAAATACCTTATCATCTTTACTTCTTGACATCACATCAGGAGCAGTTTGGGATTCAGTATCTTACCCTTGGACACTTTGACGTGTAGACCAGGTGAATCGAACCAGCGACCTTCCTATTAACAAGATGCTGTCTCTACCCCTGAGCCTCAGCCACACTTTAAACCAGATGCTGAAAACACAAAACCAGAGACATGGTGAGCATTTAAACAAGAGAGATAGAAGTGAGTCCATTTCTGACATCAAAAGTAGTGCATGTATAGCACCCTGCTAATTTGTCAATAGAGTTTATTACATTTATTTCAGTTGATAAAGTGTTCTGATGTGGGCCTATACATTGTATTGCTTCTGTTAAAGGAGTCGTCACCTGTTTTTTACATATCCAGTCCCTCTTGGATCGCTTTGGATCAATTCTTAAAACTTATTAGAAATTTTTTTTTTTTTAAAAATCAAACATAGAGCTTGTTCTGACACTTTTTCATACCGCGACTTTCTCACGCGAGATTATGCGCGAGGTTTTGACCGGTCCGGATGTGCATTGTATTAATATGTAATGCGGCGCGCGTTGATTGGCCGCAGGAAGGACAGAGCCGGAATGGGGGGCGAGCCTGCATGCACACACAGACTCCAAAACATAAACAGCCCCCTGTCATGGCGCACACACTAAATAACGGACCTTACGGAATTTAGGCATTTATGTACGAGCCAGAGTCGGAAACCGAACGGGAGAGTGAAGAGGCAGAGACGGTGGAAGAGACACGTTTACAGCAGGATGTCTCTGAATGGTAAATTCTTTTTTTTTCCGTCTTACTTTTCACACTCGTGTTTTACATGTAAGACCTGAGTTTTAATGCTGGCGTTACGATGTATGGCGTGAAAATGACAGAGAAATAAGCAGATTCGGCGTGCTCACTCTGGCTGAGGACGGCTGTGAGCCGATGCATATGCAAGTAGCCTCCTGTGGTAACGTCACCACAGGAGCAGAGTCAAAATCTCGTGCTTTAGGAACGCGCACTACTGTGTGCTATTCCTGTTTGGAAAAAGAGCCAAAGCGAAAAAAATAAGCCACTTTCAGACTCCAGCTTTTCAGGCAAGTTTCAACAGAGGTCCAACACCAATATGCATGAATTAACGAGAGAAATTGCGATTTCCGGGTGATGACTCCTTTAATATTTTTTATGGTTAATGTGGCGAATGATAACAAAATGACCCATGTTTTGAAAGGCTTTTGAACGCCTCAGGTTTCCATTATTCGGGTTTCTTACTTGTTTGGGCAGGTGTCAATCATTTTCGCCGTTATTGGGGATTAACCTGTCGGATTCCTAGAGGGGTGGGTCGAGAGAATGGGGGAGGGGAAATAGGAGAGGAAGAACTGCGGAGAGACAAAAAATCCAAGCAAACTTTGGAAACATTTTATGAAAATTATTATTTACAGTTTTAAAGCGGGAGTTTAGGCGAGCGTTTGCTTAACTTGTTAAGGAGTGTAACCGAGTGTGTTTGAGAAGTGAGAGCTCCTTACTGGCGCATGCTGAAGACCCGGATGGGACGGTTGCTAGCGGTTAGCATCGCCAATTGCTAATCAGGAGAAGCGTGAGGAGGTTGGACGTTGGACGTTGCCACCTGCTGCAGCAGGATGGAGGAGTCGGGAAGGAACCTGGCCTCAGGATGGTCTCTGGTCACGTCGCTGCCTCTGGGAAGAGGTCTTGGAGGAAATGACTAGATGGCTTTTCTGTTGTCCCGGTTGTGAGTATCCTGTCCGGAAGGTTCAAGGTGGATTTCTATATGAGCTCCAGCATGGGCGCTATCACTGATACCAACTGAAATACTACAAAAAACCTATTACTATTTTGAAGGTTCCTAATGTGTGTGTATTTCTTGGTTATGAGGTCGCGGTCCTTCCTACAGGCGACATAAGCGCTTGCCTAGGGCACCACCTAGTGAGGGGCGCCAAATATGCGGCCAGAAAAAATATATATTTACTATTATAATGTCTATTTATTTTTCTACAGTTTTTGCCATCCCTCTATCTACAACAATACGTTGATATAGAAAATAAATTAAACGTAAGTAAAATAAATGACGATTCTCAGGTATAGCCCCTTTCAGCTGTTACACGTCACGGTCACAACATGACAGTGCACACTGATGCGCAATCGGTTAGTCGGCTGTGTGTTGACGGGTCACAGCTACAGTCCAGAAAATTAAACGGCAAACGCCATCCGGGGGTGCACTTTCTAAAGCTCAGAGAAAACTAGCAAGAGAAACGTGCAAAGGAGAAGGGTATGTCATTTTGATTATATATTTTTTTAAATTCACTGAGCATTAATGATATAATCATGCTAGCTAGCAGTAGCATCATGTCATCTTACTAGCAAGCTAACATTAAGTAGCAATGAGTGTGTGTGACCTCCCGCCTCGTTCGGCCAGGTTTGATGTTATTAACATGCAGTCCTCCGCAAAATTGTCATAATAAGACTGTCATAAGACTGGTTCAGACTGCTGGCCTGGGTTCGCTTTGACTGGCTGGCTGTTTTTCGAGAAAAACACTATACAAGTTGACGCTTGTTGCAGTATGTAGCACTTTGCATCTCATTGTGTGCTATGAAATAAAAAAAAATTAGTGGACGTAAAAAGTCTATTATTACCATCCATATAGCAAAATTAGATTAGATTCAGTTTTGGATTAGTTTTAACTTAACTGTCAAGTTCAAGTACTGTGGAACAGTGGCGGTTCTAGACCAGTTTTAATAGGGGGGCCAGGTTGGGGCCGGCTTTTTTGTTAGGGGGCACATACAACCCGGAAAAAAGGATAAATCCCTCATTCAGACAAAGCAGTGTTTACAATTTCAGCAATTTTGATTGGGTAGTAAACTGCTGAGACACTTTATTTCTGCCTTTCCCTTCAGAACAAAATCATTGCAAGAAATCTGTCATTGTATTATAAATGCAGACTCCTTGTCAGGGGGGCCACAGGGGGGTCCAGACTCAGAGTTACGGGGGCACTGGCCCCTGTTGCCCCCCCCCCCCCCCAGAACGGCCCCTGCTGTGGAATACAGTTTTACATCTCACCAGATGCAGATGAGGAGAGATGATATGTTTTATACTGATGAACAGAGATAAGTACAAGTTGCATACTGATGGAATATTGTATCAAAAAAGTTGAGCATAATAATCCTAAATTATATATACAGGTAAAGTTATGTTTATACAGAGAGGTACGCACATAAAGCTGTAAGCATATGGGACTATGCAAATGGATATAAAATGAATGTCAAAATTAAAATGCTTAGCACCTTAATAATAATACCATTTCAAAACTGGAAATTATTTACTCCATGTTGATAATACACTTGTTTGTTATATCATTGTAGATTCACTATTAAAATGTTTGGGACCACCTACAGCTGAATCATCAGACCAGGAACAGCCATGCACCTCAGCTGCTCTGGTTTCCTCAGGTGAGTTTAATGTGTCAGTAAAAGTTTGTGATGATAAAAATGTATTGACTTATGTGAAAATGACAATATGTTGTGCCATGTCTCATCCAGTCACTGTATTGCTCTTGTGTGTTCTCTCTATGTTCATGGACCTAGAGCCACCAGAGGAGACACTATAAGAGCATGCAGCTCTACCTGCCAACCTCACCCTACCTTTAACCACTGAGCCTGGATGTTCAGGTGAGTGCAAGCTGCTCATCTTGATTGCACCTCTGATTCCACACTTGGTGTGTCTCAGGTGTGTGCCTGATGAATGTGTTTTTTGAATTTTAGCAATAACTTAACTGTCCTGTTTTATTCATCTAAGTTGGTTCAAGGATGTTAAAAAAACATATTAGGCTATCCTTTATGCTGCAGTCACACAATAGCGTTACATTGACATTATATTTATTCTATATCTTGTGTGTGTGTGTGTGGTAAGTTATCATGAATACATGGTGAGAAAGTGTGCTTCATGTGCCTTCTAGATGCAGCAAACACTGGCAATTCACCTTCAGCTGATCCTGCTGACTGGCCTTTTCAAGTAACAGACCTAATGAGAACAGAGTTGGTTCGCAGAGAGCCATATCATGTACCAGCTAATTTCCTTTTTCCTTTTTGTGTATTTATTATTGAACATGTTTATTCATTTGCACATATTGTTATATTGTTTGGATCATCATTGTATAAATAAATTAGCAATTCTTTGGACATGGTCTTTGGTCCTTTCTCGTGGGGATGGGGCGCTATCATTAAAGCTCGCTTAGGGCACCAAACGGTCTAGGACTGCCACTGTAGTCCAAAACAAAGGAAAAATGTATGAGCCGTAAGGTTTACACATTAACCTTGTTTGAAGGTGTTTTTCATGCTGATAATGTTTGAATGAGAGCTATAGTTATGGTTAAAGTAAACTGTGTGGGAGCTCAATAACAGTGTAGTTGCAATGAATAAACTAACCAGTCCTCTCTGCGTTTTAACCAGAATCATTTTCAAGGCGTGTTGATTATTGTTAAATATGTCATATTAGACATTTTAGTAGCACTCACCAATTTGCTCCTGTGCAGTCTGATACTCAAAAGGGGTTTTCATGAAAACCCTAGAACAGAGTTGAGTGAGATCAGTGAGCTGATCACGTAAATATAGTATATAAGTAGTATAATAACATAGTGAGCATGAACTGAACTAATGTTACAAAACCTGCCATGTGATGTGATTATGTTCTTAAATAGACAATTTTCACCCAAAAAAAGGAATCAGTGGCTTAAGAAAACAGTTTCCAAAACTGGCCGAAAACATCCTATTTTGCAAAATTAAGGTAAGGCAAACAAATAATAAGATCCCGAAAGCTGCTCTAAGGAGGAATCAAGGGAAGCTAATTGAGAAAAGCAATTTATTTAGCCGATTTAAAGTTTCATAGTGAATTTAATTACCACTCAGTGAATAATTTACTCAAGTTTTTCTCATTTCACACAACCAGGGCCATAATTCTCAAAGTTAAACACAGCGTCATAGCTTTTTTTCTCCTATCCCTTAACAAAGCTCATTATCCACTGCCGCCTCCTCCTCCTCCTCCTCCTCCCTCTCTTCTCCTCCATCCTCTGGCTTACTTTACTTTTCTGCTCCACAGCTCATCTTGTTCACTGCAGCCAATTTAAAAGCAGCTTAATCCTGGAGAGAATACTGTTGCTGCTTCCAGTTGCACTCCTGTGATTGATGTCTGGCAAGATCTAATCTAATGCGCAATGTCTGTGTGATTGACACCACACAGGTGTGCTCCTACAAATACTAGTGGATGCAGGAAGCACAAAAGGGTTTTACTTTGTGCTCAGCTACAGCTCGGAGACGAGGACCACATGTCAAGACTGTAAAACTAGCAAGTGCTTCCTGATTGCTCTTGAAATCAACTTGCAAATCAGAGGTTCTCTAGTGTTCCTCTTTTTGCTGTGTATTTTTTGCTGTGTATTTTTTGTTTGTCTTTTTTTATCACAATGTTTGCAGCAGCCTTGATTGGCTAAAGAGTCTGTACTGTGACATGCTGTATGAAAAAGTTGTGAGAAAGCCAAATCAAAGACGGCTCCTCTAAAAATGAAAAATACTGCACTAAGTGGGGCATGTAGCCTGAGGGTATCATTACGAGCAAAGTCTCTTCTGGGATTTGAAGCAGAGATGCATACAACAAGCCACAGAGGATTCAATCAAAGTAAACCACAAGATACAGGTTTTTATAAGAAAACAACATATCAAGATCATGTCTTTGAGACATCTCTTGTTTTTCTGCTTGATCTTCAGAAAACCCAGTACCAAACAGCCCAGGCAAAAATACTCGCCATTCCTTTTTAAAACTGGTGTCAGAAAAGGGAAGACTTCAAAACTTCAAAATTGTGCCCCAGCTTTCAGGTGGCATGGTACAAAGTGGTAATGCCTAAGCCAGTTATTACAGTCATGGTACGTTGGTGATAAAATCTAAGTTTATGGCATACAAGCCAAATAAATGTTGGCCAAGTATGTTTCTACAAAATCACAGATGAGTTAAAACTTAATGTTTGTTAATGGTTAGTTTTCTATTTCTCTCTGTTGTCACAACTTGCTTATACTCTAAGTAGATGTAGACACAAAAACATGTTAGGGTTATGAAAACAAAATGGCTCTTTTAGCTGCCACAAAAACATCTGGACGTGTCGCCACAGACTCAAATAGCGTGAATCCATTGCTGTGGTTTGTAATGTCACTATCACCTTCCCCTACACCTCGGGATGTTAAAGTCATTTAGTGGGCATATAACGTGAATGTGAATGCCACATTTGGTACAAATGTCAACCATTGATGTATCTGTGGTTTGCAGAATGTGCTAACATTATATCCTGGTGACAGGGCAGTGTCCAACATGCATCTACTTGCAATTGTGTTATCAGCTGTGCCCTCTCTTTCAGCACGGTGGCCTGGTATCCTGTGTGTGTGTGTGTGTGTGTGTGTGTGTGTGTGGGTGTGTGTGTGTGTGTATGTGTGGTATATTTGCTATGGTAAATATGTCCCACTCACTTCCTGCAGCATACTGTTATTACTTTAGTCAGTCATAAAGTGTATAGATAAGCTCAGTTTGCAGGACCCATACCTGCCGGCTCTTATAGCGATAACTAGCCAAAACAGCACAAACTCAGTTGGAGCGAGCAGTTTACGCTTGAAGGAATGTCATTACCAACATTTCTGTACCCCCACTGTGGACCAAAGTCAGAGCCACTGTTTAATGCGGAAAACTCCTCACCTCCTGAAAATGTTATGAACTGTTTTTTTGTTTTGTTTTTTGTTTGAAACTTCGAAATGAAACAAGGTGAACCGGCCACATGACCTGAGCTGCAACTGATCTAAACTAACTACAAGCAAATGTTAGAGTGAAATCCCATGCTATACCGGGAACTGCAAATAAATCGGAATACTAGAAAGTAAAAGGGAAGAAAAAGAGAGAGCTGGTAAGGGTTTTTCAACAAAATGATAATGTATGTATCAACTTTTTTTTCAGCCAGCTCAGAAAACTGATCCCAGCCAGGCCGGAGAGGTAAACAATATAGCTAACGTAAGTAGCCAATAGGTAGTTGGCATAAGTTACAGAGCCAATGCCAAAAACATCCATTTTCATGACTGTTAGATAGTGCTAAAAGATGATTATCAGAATAGGTGTATAGTTCTATAATGTAAGAATATAGTCATGTAGAATTCAGAGATAAATACATGGCATTTTAAAAAGTGAAGGCAAAGATCTTATCCCAGTCCAAAGACACTAGTTCACTCTGATGGTTTAGTCAGTTACGCTCATATTTTGGCATCACTCCTGCCTCTCGTATACTACTTGTCCTCTATCTATTTCTCATGTTCAAAGTGCAGCAGCCATCCCACGCAGTGTAAACAGACTTCACTGGTCCACTCTGGACTAAGCTACTGTCAAGCACTTTGATTTTATTTTTGCACCATATTGCAGGTTTTACTCTCCAGGCAGATTAGATCAAAAGAGCAATCAAACGACTTCTGAAATCAGCCCGCCCTCCACCAGTGTCAGTGGAACACATCGTGGGGCTTATTAACACTGTTCTGAAAACAGCGATCAACACCAAGTACATGTCTTGGTTTTAAACAGCAGCCTGTGTCAGACTCTTTGCTCTCAGGTGCGTCGGTCTCCTTGTCCCAGGCCCAACATCAGAGATGCTGGTTTTTTTGCTTTCAACCTCACACCATACTTGCACAAGGTATTAGTGACGTCAGTCGTCAGTGAGTCATTACAACCGCACAACAACAATACACTGCAGTAAATGGATCCAAATATAAACCGCCACCAAAAAGCCACAAATAATGCTCAGAACAGCACCAAACTTCAGAAACAGTACAAATAGGGTCTCAGCACATAGTCTGGGGCATCTAACCTCCGCTAGCTTAGCTAGGGAAGCTATTGGGATGCTAAAAACATAGTTCAATTCTCCTCCATCAGCTTCCAGGTCAGGGAAGTCCCGACGCAACGATCACCGAGTGCGATTAGAAATGCTCAATTCCGTTCTATACCCTGTCCGCTCTCGTAAATAACTGTTATAAACTGGCAGGTAAGACACATATGAACTTTGATTGCTTTTCCATGGAGTCATAATCATACATTTTCATCCATGAGCCGCGGAACTCTGCTGCACTCGGTAATCGAGTCGTCGGGACTTCCCGTCAACAGGAAGCTGCTGCAGAAGAGTGGTACATTTAGTCAGCTTTTCAGTAGAAATCCAGCTAAGCTAGTGGAGGTTAGACGCCTCGGACTATGTGCTGAGACCCTATTTGTACTGTTTCTTAAGTGTGGTGCTGTTCTGAGCATTATTTGTGGCTTTTTGGCGGCGGTTTATATTTGGACCCATTTACTGCAATATATTGTTGTCGTGCGGTCGTTTCTAAGGTTGATAAAACTCTGTAAATTAGTGGTCTGCTAACTTGATCTCTCGAGAGGGAGTCTAACACAGATTCACGGTGATTTAGACCATGGATTAAATTTACACTGGAATATCCCTTTAAGATTATGTTTTATTTTCTTCCGACCTATTAAAGGAGACCTATTGCGCTTCTAATTTTTCCCCTTTCCTTCAGTTTTATATGCATGTAAAGATCTAGAAATTTTCATCATCATAGTCCACACCAACAGTAGCTCCTCTCTCCTAAAGAAAATACCACTCCTAAAACACCTCATCAGTTGTCTCGCTTTGAATTTTGTGACTTTGTGATATCACACTGCGTCACTATGTCACACATTCACATAATTTATGCCTAGTTGTTTTAAGACATTTTTTAGCACTGCTATTGCTGTTAGCAGTGCTAGGTCAAACTTGTGTGAGCTGACCAATCTGAGGAGAGTGGATATTCAGGAGGGAGGTCAATATGAGAAAACTGATGTGTTATTTGAACATTAAAACATCTAAGCCTATTCTAATTGTAACCCAATATAATATTATGAACCAGAAAATGAGCATATGTCTCCTTTAATTTTCTGTCTCAACAAGTGGTCTTTTCTTTATCTTTGTATGTCGTATGACAACAACTATAACTTTCGCCTGCTTACCAGTTATTTCCTTTTTATTTAAAATGAAGATGTGTGTGGCAAAGAAGGTGTACCTCCAGCCTGGCTTATTGAGAGCACAACAGAAGCAGAGACTGCAGTAAAAACACATGGCTGCACTGATAACAGCCCAAAGGTCCTGCCAGGGTTCACAAGAACCTTCACAATAGCAGCCTTGAGAGGTTTTTATTGGACTATCTGCACACAGTTAAAAACTTAGTTTCCTGAGCCTGTTTTTTTCTTTCTGTATTGACTCTGTTCTGATGCTTTCTTCTCCTGTTTGTACTGTAAACAACCTTTTCCTGTTTGGCTCTCGAAATTGCTTTTATAACATAAAATGTGGTTTAGCAAATGGACAAACCTTTTCCCATCATCCCAAATAACTTGGTCAAAGTGTGTAATCTTAAAGGTTGACTTCTGAATTCTCCAACTCCAATTCTCCACTTTTCTTTAATAGGTTATAGATTGAACATTCAAAGCAACAATTTGCATGTTTTCTGTTGTGAGATTCTGTTGTAAGCTTGCTCTTCCCTCCTATTCCCCTAAAGCTAGTGAGGCATCCCTTCATTGTCACTCATCTTGATAAGCTGCCTCGAAACAGCATCTATAGCCTGCGGCTGAGATAACCAGCAGCTGTAAAGACCACAACAGATGTTCCACCATTTTCTCCTGTTTTTGTTGGGCATTCTCTACGTCTTTCTTGCTGATAATCGTTTCACTATTTACCTCAGATATGTGTTTATTGTAACTTTAAATTGGTGTTCAAGCACATTGAGAGCATTTTAAACAGTCAACTCTTTGAAGTGGATGAAGTTCATAAACAGTTATAGGTGTTTGATTTTGAAGTACTCCAACATCCTTCACCATGGCATTGCAGTTGCTACTATATTATGCAGCAACATTTGTGTTGTAGGTCACTTTTTTGTTTTAGCTTGAAGGTATGTGTGACATAACTTGTTGTGATGGGATTTCAGGGTTAGTCTTGGACCACATTTGTTTAAGGTTGGCTTGACATGGATGGAAACATTTTTTGTCATGTATCGTCTCTACTGCTGTTCATCAATGTAAATCCTGTTAAGCGAATGTGCACACAGAGCCCCCAAATGATGATTTAATCCTACAGTAAGTGTTCCTGGATGATGCTGTGAGTCCCGGTGTGAATGTTAAATTAAGTCTCAATGCTATCTTGAATCAGGCTCCATGCCAAGCATCTAGTGGCTGGACAGTTTTTTCTCACCATAAAATGTGTATTTGAGCAGATGCTGCGAGTGTGCACATGAATAATACACAGCATTTCTAAAGACTCCTGTTCTCTTGGCTGGAGAGCTGTTTGTGCTGCAGTGGGCGGTCTTGTGTCAACCAGACTAACATAAGAATCATACTGAATTCTCATCTGGTCTGTAAAAGCTTTGCAATATTGTCTGACTGCTGAAACAAAAATCATAGCCAGTGAGTTGAAGTATCCGCACTTGTAGGAGAATACATTGCAACTTCAGGCTGCCACGTGAAGATCTAGATGGCAGTGCAGATTAAATTTTCTTAAACCCACAATGAGTGATTTTCTTTGCTTCTTGGGAGCAGCAGAAAACAAGTTGTACTACCCCATCCCCCATCATCTCCTCTTAAGTTAATGTGGCAAACCTATTCCTTGTTCACACATCTAGCAATTGTACAAGACAAGATCATTGATTCAAGGTCCAATATTTTCTTTGCTAACTGTGTCCATCTTCCATCCCTTGCCGAGCAGATAGCATACAATATGTTTATCGGTTTTTGGCTTAAATCAGTTGACTGCTGTGGCTGACGACAAGACAGAGCGTTGAACAGCACAGTCACCTGGTCTGCAAACCACTAATGCGTTCACTCTTGTACATGTCATAGGCTATGTACCATACAGGAAATCTCCAGTTGTGTTTGTGGTGACCAAAAACAGGTAGTTTAAATCAAAACACGATCTTTTCCTGAACCTAACCAAGTGGTTTTCGTGCCAAGGCCTAACAAGAGTGCAAGAATAAATTGCAAACTCAACCTTAAAGGTCCAGTGTATAGACTGTACTGGCATCTAACTTGGCAGAAATAAATATAAGTATGTTTTAATTAGTGTACAATCAACCCGAAATATGAGTCAATGTGTATTCATGATGTTATGAGCCATTTATATCTGTCTGTATCGGTCAACCTTGTCCAAACACTGGCAGTAGTGAGGGACTTTCTGAATTTAGTGGGTGCCCCGCAAAATGCACTAGTTGGAAGATGAGGAAGAAGAGCAAATGGCTGCATTTTCCTGCCAAACAGTTTGTGTTTTGAGAAGTTTGAAACCAAGTTTTAGGTCACAATCTGATAAAGGATGGCGGATCATACCCACTCACCAAGATGGAAATCTCTGATGAAAGAGAATGTTTGCAGATTACAACTGACCATAATATGTATTTCCTCCTGCTGCTAATGGTACAAAACCTAGATAATGTACAATGTTTACTAGCAGTTCATTAGTCTCACTAAAAAGAAATGCCACCACATATAACGTTAAATGTTAACACAACGTAAGCCCTCAGTTTGTGCCCCTCAGAGAATTTTGGTAACGTAGTGTTAGCAAGATTTATTTAGATTCATGCCTTGTCTGTTCCAGTAACACATGGAGCGATAACTAATTTAAGATATTTGGGGTTAATGAGTTCCATGAATATTTCTAACAGTGCTCCATAATTTCTTTGTATGATCCTAATTTGTGTTGTGGACGAGTCCTTATTTAAACAAATTAGTTTCTTGTCCCCAAGGGCCACTGTAACATCTGGAGCCTCTCCAATGTCGTCATGAAAGGAGGGTTGAGCAAGGAAGTGTTGCAGTGTAGAACCTCACCGCTAGATGTTGCTAAATACTTTACACTGGACCTTGAAGAAATGCAAAGTAGGAACATTAAAGAAATGTAAAGTTTCAACATATCCATGTAGCAGGGTTTCCCCCAGAAAACTTGCTAAGCCCGGTGGTAGGTTGGAAGGGCGGCCCACCGGCGGTAAGGCATGTTTTTTTTTGTGACAGGGCCTCACAGGCCAGCAACTGACTGATGGCAGTGCCCTATAGGTAACAGACTCATGACGTAGTAGAGTTTAGAGTTAAAAGTTAATTGGTGGGCAATTGCGTGCTTTAGGAGCCAGTTAAGGCATTTAAAACCACCAATTATGGCTTCATGATCCATATTAATCACTGACTCGAATGCTGCAGCAATTGACAAGCCTACAACTTGAAGACAGTGCAAGCTAACGATTGGATATTTCATAATAGATATTTAATTATAATCAGTCACATATATTTACATTTGAAACAATGTGGCATTGTTTACATTTGCTTCTGCTTGCTGCCATATTGATGCTGGTGTGATGTTGGACCCAACGTGAGCGTTTATTACATCTTGCCTATAAATAGTGCAAGGAGCTTCAATAAAAGCTCTATGGCTTGTGTTCATGTCAGGAACCTGAGACAGTGCAACATGCTTTGATTTCTTGTAGAAACTATGACCGCCAAAGACAAGATCTACTCTGAGAACTGCAAGAAATTGGCTTGGAAGAAGTATCTCTGAAAAGTAGGGTCAAGCAGGAGGCAAGGCAAGACAAGGCAAGTTTATTTGTATAGCACAATTCAGACACAAGGCAACTCAAAGTGCTTTACAGATTACATTAAAAGACATAAACATTTCATGTAAAAGACATTGAAAATTGCATTAAAAAAATTTAAAAATAGCATTTTAAAACAAGTAAAATTATTAAGAAACAATCATCAAAACAAGTAGGCTAAAATAGAAAAGCTTTAAAAGAAACAAGACTGTAGAATAAAAGTCACAATGCAGTTCAAAGACTTGAATTGCTTCAGTTAAAAGCAGTGGCAAAAAGAAATGTTTTAAGTCTTGATTTAAAAGAGGTGAGAGTTGGAGCAGACCTGCAATTTTCAGGGAGTTTGTTCCAGGGAAAACACTGTTTTTTCAAATTCTTAAAAGACACTGGTCTATATAGTAGGATATAGTGCACTAAGGTGCTAGTCCCATAGTAGTCCCCCCAGGAATCCCCGATTCCGCGATTGCGGAAATTACTGCAGATTTCTCGGCCGTCCACGGATTCAAAGACCTTCCGCGGAATATCACATTTCGCATGTAGTTTTTACCCCGGCCGCGGTTAGCGACCACCAATCTCAATGAAAGCACTTAGCCATGGAGCGATTTATCCGACCCAACCCCCCGACAGCAAGTAACTTCAAGCTTGCAAATATTACAGCGGCTGAAACAGTATAAAGAACTACACGAGGATGGGGGCAAGCTATTTTGCACACCATGCAACAAAGTCGTGGATCACAGAAGAAATTCAACAATAAGAGACCACTTGTCTTCCGCTAATCATCTGAAGTGAAAGATTGAAACTCCCGCAGACATTGCTTCAAAAAGACAGACGACCATAACAACAAGAATCACGAGGCATAACGTTGCTGCCACGGAATCAAGAATTGCTCTCCGCAGAATCCAAATTGCTCTCCGCAGAATTTAAACTTTTTATCTGCAGATTCCTGGGGGGACTACCATAGATGGCAGCAGTGCAACTTTTGGATGCCGGCTGCTGTAAAACCCCAAAGAAGAAGAAGCACCTCTAAACAACTGTGAAATTAGCACACTTATTATTGTTAATATTTTCACGTATTGCAAAACAAACAACATAAAACTTACCATAATTGGTCAGGTACAGCCACCTGCTGTACAAACTAATTTTGATTAAATCCGCTAGTTCTATGTTTCCCATCGCAGCACGGAGAAGGCTGCTCTGCAGCGGACGACGAGCTAACATCCATGCTACATCCATGCTAGCTGCCTCATCCACCCTTGACTAAGCCAGCGTCGCGCCGCTGCACACCTGGTCAACAGGTGAACCAGTGGGTTCAACGTCTCCGCCTTTGTTCGTCCGCCTTTGGAAGATTTTCGTTTTTTTTCTTTGTGACATCCTGTTATGTTCAATCACAAATAGCCTAGTTAGCGTGTAGTGACAGTAGCAGTGGTTTGTGGGGCGTTAGGTGATGAAAAGACACCTGACCTCAGACCCGCCATGTGTTCATGTGTTGACCATAAGATGTCGCTATTTAAATAAATAAACAATGCTTAGCCTGGTGGTGGAAAATTTAAGCCTGGTGGGCCTTATAATACACTGGGGGAAACCCTGATGTAGGATTTAGTGGCATCTAACTCTGAGGTTGCATATTATTACCAACTGAACACCCCTAACCTAACTCTCCCCTACAGGCTGCAGAAAATGTATGTGCAGCTTAGCAGGCTCCCTGGAAGAGGACCCACTCCTTCTGTAGATATAAAATGACTAATTCTAAGGTAATGAAAACGGCGATTCTTGTATTCAGGTTATCATGAATCAATGACATAATTATGAATATTATATTCCCTTTCTGCCCCTAAATTCTCCACAGTGGACCTTTAAGTAATCTTCCATACACAAATACAATCTCCTCCCACAGCTTGTTAAAAGCCCAGAAACATTTATATTCTAAAATGTGAGCCCACGGCAGCTTTCTAGTAAATGAGGAATGGCATCTAGGCACACTGAGCATGAAGCACTTTCTTGTTTTGTTTAGGGAGTATTACATTAAAGCCCAGGAAACCTGTGAAAACAAAAACATCACAGAAGGCATAATGTCAGCACTCTAATGACATTTTGGAGACAACGTTTGTCGCCAAGAATATTAACATCGATGAGAGCATTGGGACTGCTGCAACATTAACATTCATATCTTTCAGTATCTGGCTTCTGACATTGATGAGCTTTCACAAAACAAATAAGAAAAAACAGCAAGCATCATATTGTAGCTGTTTGTGTTTCATTTCCTTATGATGCAGGTTTTTATTGCTTAACTCAACTTAGATTGTGCCTTGCTGATTTGAGACAAGCAAATATCACTAAGGCTGAGACAACTGATCAGAAAAGCTGGGTTTTACTGTATACAACTGTCGTCCAACTACGACCACAGTCTCAAAATACAATATCTCTAGCAGCAGAAGGAAATGCGTGCAATAGAACAGCATGGCATTCATCTGCTTTCTCTTGAAAGAACAGTGGCACTGTTTTTGCGTGTACTTGCAAATTCAATCATGGCCA
Organism: Sparus aurata; assembly: GCF_900880675.1. NCBI lineage: Eukaryota > Metazoa > Chordata > Actinopteri > Spariformes > Sparidae > Sparus > Sparus aurata. The sequence goes on from NC_044187.1 coordinate 17,623,057, forward strand.
GGCTGCTGCTTTTTTATGAAGCCAAGAGGACTTTTTCTCATTCTCATTAATTCCACGTGGTTAAAATGAAGGTGAGATGAGCTGAGCATAAGGCTCAGGTGTTCTTGAATTGATTGTTGTCCCCCCCCCCCCCCTTTCCCCATAAATGAGTAGTGTATTGCCTCATTACAATTTACGTATGAATTTTCATGATTTCTTGAGGTGGTTTGTCAATTATATTATCTGCAGCACCTGAATTTCCATGGAGTGAAGAATGTTTTCTAAAATGCCTAGAAATCTTTGTGAAGAGTATTTAACAGCTGCCTTCCTATTATCGAAGGACAGGTCCATAGCTATATTGGAAGTTCAGGCAAGTGGGTTTGCTGGAAGAAAATGGACCAAAAGATCCTCATGATGAACTTAAAGCATCACAAGTTAAAGTACTCAGAAATGCAGAACAATGTGTCCGACTTTTCTGAAAATGCATTACAGTCTTTACAAATGAACACCACGTACATTATTATTAATGCATGAATTCAATCACCAGAAGTAAAAAGAAAACGTTCGGCATCCCTGGGACTAAACCATTTCACCATTGCACATAGGAATATTAAAATTGTACAGCTGAGTGATATCACACCTGAGTCAAATAATGATATTGCACAGTATGAAATTGATATTACACCTAGTGAAATATACTAACTATATAACTTTTACTTGTTTTAAAATGTCATGAATATTTCTAAATAATTATTATTCAGTGAAGATGTGAGTCTTCCTAATGTGGGGAGTATGGGACAGCATGTTTTGGACTTGGGAATAATGTGTCCTTTTTTGTGAAATACTTGATCATTTGAACAACGTCCCTTTGGTGGGACTAACAATTCAAAGACCCCGCTGTTTGTTAAGGGGCCACAAGTCAAAAACATTCAGAACTAATTTGTCTAATCTTGACCAGTGTGCTGTAGAGGTTACTGGGATAAAAAAACACACACTCCAAACTCCATTTCACACAAGCCGTCATATTTGGCCCTGCATCCCACAACATTGCTGTGGCATTATTAGTGGGCTGTGCTCACCAGCCCACTATGGACACTATGTCCACACTATGGACACCTAGAGGTGTCCATAGTGTGGACATAGTGCCCCCCTCCCGCCAAATTTCAGTCGCTAACTTGTCCCACACCGTTGAGCGCACACAAACGAAAAATATATCAAAACGTGCGGCTCGATCTGACTCGGTATGCTATTATTTTTCTCTACAGAATATTAATTTTTCACGTCGTAAGACGTGAAAAGCACTTCTCTGCACAAATTTAAGGTCTCTCTCACTGTCTGTCTGTCTGTCTGTCTGTCTCTCTCTCTGTCTCTGTAGCCTCACATCGTAGGAAAAAAGCTGAAGACACCTGCGATAAATTTCCCATAAGGAATGAATGGGACGAGGTCAATAAAGTCGCAAATCTGCGACGTTTTTCAAACATCTCCTGCTCTGGCATACGTTCACCTAGAAACACCATTCAAACTTTAAAATGTAGGCACAAGTGCTGAGTATTTGAGTTTTATTGAAACTTCTTTCATACAATGTGTAGTTTTTGAACTGTGACCCTTGAATGACGGTGAGTGATTTTGGAAAAATTCAGGGTTTTCAATGATTGTGTATGGTGGAATGTTCGTGCAGCAGAGTGGAGGGGGCCAACTGACAGAGTGGCGGAGACTCAAAAAAACTCTCAGAAATGTTCTCTTTCCGTGACGGTCCCGGCCACAAATTAAGCTCAAAAACAGTGATATTTCCCAGAGTTGTAGCCACACTTGTCTTCTTTCTCCCAATGTGTGTACTTTATCGGTTGGATTTACGGTTTCTGATTTATCTGCCTCTAACCGACAAGAGTAGCTCTCAACTGCTCCATTCACTCCAATGTAAATCGGGAGGAGGATTTTCGAAACTGCACCCTTTTTTAACTCGCTCCTATTACCACATTTCTGAAGCTAGAACCACAAGACTTGAAGTCTGTGTTCTTTAAGGCCTTTCTGGCTTGATGGTAAAGAAATTTTGGCGATATCATGTTTGATTTTGAACAAATAGCACTAGTTTGACGTCCCCGATGTGAGGCAGAAATCACTCTCAAATCAACTGTCCCAGGCCGTTGCTATGGGCCCTCGCCAACCGTCACCTAGCAGCCGAGATCAGCTGGGCCAACAGAGAGAGTGACAGACAGACAGACAGACAGGAGACACACACGAGAAAGACAGGAGACACACACAAGACAGACAGGAGACACACACGAGACAGACAGGAGACACACATGAGACAGACAGACAGACAGACAGAGAGACATGTACACACCCACACCCACACACACACACAGAAACACACACACACACAAATGCAGTCAAATATGCAAGTGTAAGCATGCACACATGACCACACATGTACACACACACAGACACATACAGCCATGCTTAAGCGTGCACTCACATGCACACAAACACCCACACACAGTACATTTCCCAAAATCCATCCATCCATTCATCTTCTTCGGCTTTATCCGGGGCTGGGTTGCGGAGGCAGCTGTCTGAGAAGGGACACCCAGACTTCCCTCTCCCCGGACACTTCCTCCAACTCTTCCCGGGAGGATCCCAAGCCGTTCCCAGGCCAGCCAAGCGACATAGTCACTCCAGCGTGTCCTGGGTTCATGTAGTTTGTTTGTGCGTTCATCCAGTCGCGCTTCCGGTACAACGTCGTTCAGCGGTGAATCATGTAATGCACAGTTCTCAACTCCTCATTCTCAAATAAGCATGCTTACGGTCCACATAACACTGTAGTTCAAGGCAAATACATAGCTGCAACTTCATGATTATGTGTACTTTTAGACAACACAACAGTTAGCAGCTAACAGCTAAAGCCGGCTAGCCAAGAACGAGTGACTGACTGAACGAGAACGACAGGAGAGGAATCAGTGAATGAACGAGAACGAGCCATGAATCACACACACACAAAACTTGATGAGTGTGTTCTTAAGGCCTTTCCCGCTTCCCGAAATTTTGCTGATACCATGTTTGATTTTTCGTCACAGGGCAAAGTGCACAGCCCACTCTCGCGATTTCCCGGCAAGGAATTGTCTAGTTATAGTTACACTTCAATAACTTTTAGACACAAGTCAACACTTACAATGGCACAAGAATGATACAGAACAGAAGTCATGGTAAACAGCCTTCAAGCCGCTTTGGTGAATTGTGTCCTTACGTCGATACAGAGTCCACTACAGTTTTGTGTTTTTAGCTATAATGTATATATTTCTGCAGAAAATCTTAACCTGTAAAGCTCAGCTGTCAGATAAATGTAGTGATGTAGGCGTTTAAAGTAGCATCAAATATAAATGCTTAAGTAGAAGGGTATAAGGATCTCAAAATTGTAGTTTTCTTTTAAATAGGTTTTCTTTTAAATCAGCAAATTTAGTATTTTGAGGTTCATAAACTTACCGAGTCATGACGTCATAAGAATGAGAATACAATTCATGGTCAACATCCTTCAAAAACATTACAGTGGATTGTTTCTTACGTCCATATAGAGTGCACTTAAGTGTTGTTTTTAATCGCATGACTTATTAGAAGAGTATAGGCGTCCCAGAATTGTTCCAGTTTTGTTTTAAATCGGTATAGCGACTATCCTGCCCTCCTGTAGTTACTCGGCATGGGAGTGGGAGACTGTTTTTACGTGCTCAACAAACAATTGTCCATGCGCTTGTCCATGTTCGGGTGAGGTTCTCATTTAATAGACAAAAGGTATTACAAAAAAACATGACTGAACTAATGCAAAAATTTAACTAACAAAATGATGCCGCTGGAAAACAAAAGAGTGAGCTGGTCGAGCGAGCGGTAAAAAACGCATTATCCTCCACGCCATACTCCCTTGATTACCTAAACCTGTGACTATAAAGAAAATGCTATACTGCCACCAGTGGAGACCTGACGAAACCCAAAAGACAGACAAATAAACAGATGTGGCTCCTACAATCGGCAAATTTAATATTTTAAAGTTAATGAACTTCAAGTCATGAAGATGGAGAGGTTGAGAAATTGAGTGAACCCTCTTCTCGAAACAGCACTTGTGAAGGCGTTGCAGCTCCTCCGTTGTACAGTAGCTGGAGGTTTTTCTCTGCTGAGCTCTCCTGCTTTTGTTTTTTCCATCTGCATTGGATGAAGAAGAAATCTGAGACTGCCAACAGAAACATTAGTCTTTATGATAGGATTGCATCATTTTCATGAGAAACATTAGGCTGCAGTAGATATAGCTGGCTCACTGCATCACAATTGATTAGGGCAGGAGCCAACAATAACACGAGTTCAGATAGCTGAGTCCTTATCTTGTTATAGTTTTGTTATCAGTTTAATCATAGGCTCAACCCACAGACACAAACGTGTCAGAATAGAAATGTTCTTGCGTATCATGGCTGTTCATCATTAATGGAGCATGCTGCTGCTGCCAACAGAACAGAGACTACTCTAGTGTTAACCCGCTCTAACCTGTACTGTTGTACTATAGGCTTGATGATGGATATTGTTTTAATCACTGACATTATCAGTGTTTGAAGCGAAATCAGAGTAGGCTACATTAGGGGTTAGACAAACAGGTAAAGTAAACATCAAGTTACTTCAATGAAAAATTAAATGTGACAAAGTGATGCTCCCATCTGTCGCTATTTAACCACTGGCCCAAACAAAAACAACCTATACTAAGCCAGCTTGTATAGGTAGCTGGTTTTTAATGAAATTTTTTTTTCTCATACCAGCGTTTCTATTTTTATATTGATATATTTAATAAGGAAATATTTAACTTTGTAACAAGGTACTTTTTGATGTGTTTGTTGTCGGTCAACACACTTCTAATTGGAGCAATTCCTAATGCTATTAATTGGTCTTTGATTAATCATTAACAACGCTAACAGCACTTACTATTGCTATTGTTTTTAAATGTATTTTATGGAGATTTTATGGAGATATTTTATGGAGATGATTGCACCGGATTAATATAACATCTTCTGCAGCTGTTGCGTGTAGCTGGTTTGTTAATCCGATTTCCCTTGCATAGCTGTGTTTATATATTGTGTGAGTCTGTTTGTGGTCTTAACTTAATGGAAACCTGTGCTGCATTATACAGTACATTTCAGTTTGTCAGCAGTCCCCCTAGTGGGTTATTGCTCCAGATGGTCTGAATGAATGGTTTGATTCCAACGCACCTACATCTGAGTTAGTTGGATGTGCGGATATATTCTTTGATTAATATAGAGCACACATCTCCAGGTGCATTTTTCCTGAAAAGAAGTGTTCTCCAGTCCGACAGCATATGTCAAAGCCAGCCCATACAGTAATAGAGGCAGAATCTGCACCTACCCACTGTCTGAGAGTTTGAGATAAAGGCAGTGTTGGGATGTGTGTTGATTATGTTGAATAGTGGCTACAGTTTGAATTGTGACGCAGACATAGTCATTACAGTAAACATTCATTAGAAAAGAAATGATTGAAAAGCTAAGATCCCACATGTTTTCAAGTTAAGTAAATACCTCTGCCAACAGTTCCCTTTAAATCAGTCAATCGTAGCCCAATATCAGACTCGACAGCCCTGTTTTACTCTAATTTAAAGAAAAAAACACCTATTATGCTTAACCATGATTAAAGATCAGTAGATCTAGGATCTGCATCAAATTGTACTCCCTCACAGATGCCAGAAACCTAAATACACATCCACGCATTAGTCCTTCAAGAAATTAACAAAAGTGACAAGGAATTCCCTATCTTGCAAAGTGAGAAAAAAAAATACCTGGAGCTGCAAAAAAAAGTTAATGGGGTCTATTCGGAGCTGAGAACAACCATCCATCCAAGATTCATGGAAATCCATCAAGTAGATTTGTGTAATCCTGCTGACAAACCAACCAACCAACAAACAAATGGACACAGGAAGAATACAAACTTTGTGGTGGAGACTATAACGCTGTTTTAGTATAATCACAGTTATGTGAAGTGCATCGGGAACAATGCAAGTAAGCGACCTGCAAGTGTTCTCCAAAACAACTTTATAAACTAAGTGATACTTGCTTGTTTTCTTTCTGCCTTTTTTGTTGTCCTGTTGGCAGTAACAGGATTGCCTTTTCTTGTATCATATAAGTTTTAAGTAATTTTATTGTTAAAAAAAACAGAAACATTACCACTTTCACTGAACAGCGAAATTACAACATCCTCAAGTTAATGGAGAATCACTCTCTGCCAATACACTTCCCACAAATTATTATTGTATGCAAAAAAATATCGCCAAAAGCAACATGTCACCATATATAGTAGCCACTGGCTTCACCTGTTTTTTAATTGTGTTCCTTCTTATCTTCCATTTGAGTTTATATGTCTAATTTGCATGCAAGCAGTAGAGCAAACAAAACAAAAAGTGGAAAAAAAAGAAAGGAGAAGGAGTGCTCACCTGCAATGTGCACTGTTTTATTTATGAAGGCTCTGCCAGGCACGGTGGAGACAAATTACCTTTTAACAATGTGAAATAGAATTTTGTTTACAAGGCTACGCTTCCCCTTGCTTTTTCAGATGAGATTTTTCACAGCTTCCTCATTTGTATCTCACAGCATTATTGTCTCAATCTTTCAAAACCAATCAGTCTCAAGAAAAGAACAGAAAAAAAGAAGAATGAATCACTGCTGTTCATAAAACAAGCCATTAGGTATATTTATGAATGCAAACCACATCAGCCACCAGCTTCAGACCCCCCCCCTCCAAACCACCCATCAGTTCAGTCATTTCAGTGACATCCCCTCCACAGTTTTATTTAAAACCAATACAGTCTGTAGCATGGTAGAGTGCCCCTCTTGAAAGGCTGCACTTGGTGAAATTTGGGAAATGTTTGAACACAATCTGAACACAGACAGGAGGCAATAACAGAACCGAGTGGAAACACTCTCAACTAAAACACAACTGTATCGCCGCATCACAGAGCTGCTGTGAACAACCATTTCTAAGCCTGGAATCCATTTCAAAGATTATCAACATTTGATACTAAGGCTAACCAAGCAAAGCATATAGTCTTTGTTTGCAAAAAACAGCAAGGGATTTTGGCAGGAATTGTATTCTGGTGATTGTTTTTTTTACTTTTATTTTTGTCTTTGTTGTGTACCCATAGTTTTCTGAAAAATGACTTGTCTCTTCCTTTTGTCAAAACTGTTTTATTTTGTTTAATGAAAATATTATCTGGCTTTAAAGATTGTTGTTATAAAATCAATATTGTATTGTTGTTAAACCAAACAACATTACAATTCTATAGTAGTTTTATAGTGTTATTGTATTATGTATTGTATGTTACAACAGTGAACTTCAAGCAAAAGTATACGACAGCTGAAGCTAAAGGCTAAATCGAGGGCAACATATTAAACTTTTGAGAATTTTATCAAATTCAAGAAACACCTTGAATCACGATTAAAACATCAGAGTTAAGATATTTTCGTGGGATGTTATCATCAGAATATATGTTGAAATATCAATATAATAAGAAACTTGATTATTGAATTTTAAGACGTATAAAGAGAGGACATTCTAGTTGATATTATGGAAACTGAGCGCCAAATTGATTCAAAATTAAAAATGACTCGGTTCACACAAATTGACTTAAGTTTTGCCTCATGCTTCGAAGAGACTGTATGACTCAGCTTTTATTGAGCACAGTAGACATCTTTAAACATTATCTTAACAATACATAAAGTAAAGAATTATGAGGTGACGGACCTTTTTTAAAGGTTGCATCATTTCTCACTGGTCACCTGGAGGCACATATAAGGCTATTCAAAAAGAACTCCTGGTCTTGATTTAAGTGTACTAGTGCAGTGCCCGTAAGAAAAGTGTATTCCTATAAAAAAGTGGGAGGTTAAGTAGCTTTTTCATGGATGGCCGAATGAGGCTGTGTTTGAAGGTGGGGTGTCAGGGATATTTAGGTTTGTTGTGAAATCTGATATTCCAGGGTATAATTGGCAGTTTTTGACTATTTTTGATTTTGCCATTATATTTCACCTTAAAAACTATTTACTTGGTGTCATTATTTTCAGCACAACCTCACATGTGTGACTGTACAGTTTCTTTTTTTTATTTTGACATACTGTATTAACACAATGGACCTAAAATCACAAAAAAACATACAATCCGAGTAGAAAAAGTTTGATTTTTTTTACTGTGAAAACCACAAATATGTTTAACAAACCAATTTTTTTTTTTTACTTATAATGCAAATATAAATTGTTGTTTGCTAAATTTGTGCATACATTTTAAACATTTACGAAGTTATATATCACTATTTACATTTAAATGCAGGTAATGCTCAGGTCTGCCTGTGCTCCTTCCAGCTGAATTAAGCTGGACTGCCTGCTCCACATTCAGCTTCTCCTCATTGTTCTGACTCATTAAACAAAAAACCGACTCCACTACACACTACACCAAACACTACATAACACACTAACTATACACTCCAAACACGCTAAATGTCACAAATCTCTCAACTCTCAATATCGCTGTCTATACACCAACCGTCGTTGCCTGTCAATCATCCGCCTACGTCCCTCCCACAACTTCCTGTTCCTCAACAACCAAACTTGCTGCTTGGACACTTTCGTGACAAAAGCCCGTTTTTACGGTTTCTTCCTGCACCAGACACAAAGCAAACGTGATGGCAATGTTCAGCGTGGCGGACATTATTTACCCTAAGTCCGGTTTTGGACGTGCCGATGCGTCCGGTCGTCGCCTTGGGAGGTGGGCCTTGTAGCTAGTGGCTAGCAGCTAGCTACACACGAACATCCACAGATTCCCATTCCACTTTGTTGTCCACGCGTCTCCGGATCTTCTCGCGCCGCTGCAGGTATAAATCCGCTTGTTTCTTCAGGTATGTCGTGGGCTTGAGCTCTGCAGTGATTGGCTCTGGTGCGCACGTGGCCACGGTGGCTTGGTGGACAATGCTCGCGAATTTGTAAAGCATTTATGAAATAATTTATTAACGGTGTCTTTCAGTCCAAACAAATGCGAAGTCGCACACCCTTGAAACATGCAGCAGCCATGTTGTAAGTCTTAGGTCAGTCTGATCCTGATCCGCAGAGATATTTGATAAACACACACACACACACACACACACACACACACACACACACACACACACACAGACAGACAGAGATTCCTTGCTTTTATAGAGAGATAATTTGTATTCTACTTTATATGGATTAGCTGTGGTTGGTAATATGGCAATAGAGACAAAAGTATTGCTGTTCAATTAACCATAACCAAGATATGGCTGAGAGATCCACATCCAAAACAAAAAAACATGTTAGTTGTTTTCCACTACTTGACCAAAGTCAGTTTTTACTTCCCCTTATACAAATTGTTTTATTTGTTAGCAGTTTTCAAATGAACAATAAATACTAGTCAATTGATTAATGTTTAATCTTTGTTTAAGTAAAAGAGTAAAACATGTAAAGTGTATCATAGGTGTAAGGCAAAAAACCTATTGGATATTTGTGATGCAGTATATAATTTTTTTTTGTCATCTTATATTGTTAACCATTAATCACCTGTAGCTGATGACAAATAATTTAATATTTTGGAGTTTTAAGCAAGTTCCTAGCTCAGCAGAGGTTGCGGAAGGCCAGTGTAGTGAACAAAGACTGATGATTTAATCTTTCATAGCTCTAATAATAGTTATTGAGTTAAACATAGACTTTTTTCTCCTTGAGCAATCATGTTATCTTCCTCTGAAAAACTCAAAATGTCCACACTGGTGACTTGTTTTGCTATCTACCCTGCGTGGCTCTTCCAAGTTGCAGCAGTTATTTTTAAGGCCTGAAATTTTAGGAAATGTGGAAAATGTACTCATTTTGCATCTTGACACTCATGTTTTACCCAGTTTCAATTTATCTAAATGAACAAAGATGAGTTACACGGCATTGCATCCCCTGTTTTCCGTCTAGGATAATAAAAGGAAAAAAAACAATACATTTCGGTAGAAGTACAAGGAATAAAAAGCACCATCTAGTATTAAAAATTCTCATGGACCCATGAGAATCCAGGGCCAAACAGGGTTTGCTAGGGAACCCTGGAGAAAACAATTTCTTTGGGCATATCCCCACCTCATAAATACCACAGACCAACAGATTTGAGGCTTTCAAGAACCCTGACAGCTACCGCCCCCCGATACCTCCCCGCCCACTGCCTTTGTCTTATCAGTAATCTTTTCTGTGATTGCAGTGGTTTTCCGCGACCTGCATTCCATTAAGTGAGCCCTGTAGTTTTTAATCTAAATTATTTATTGCCCTGTTTGCTCATAGAGAAGCTCATAATGTCTGATATCTGAGCATGTTTGACTAGAAATGGGGATGCAGTTCTCGAAAACCACTTTCACCAATCTCCCTTTTACCTCTTTCAGTTATTGTATCTCAGTAGAAATAAGAAACCGCAACATTGCTGTAAACTGAAAACTGCTGTTACAAAAAAAGAAAAGAAATTGACAAAAAAAAATTGATATTTGCTGCTGCACAGCAGCTTTGTCAAGAGGGCAGATATAACTATAGCAGCCATCTCCAGACAGGCTCCTCTCATTGCAGTGGTCTTTGTAGGAGGAATGAGTGCCGTTAAAATTTTACAACCCAGAGATGGTGCAATGTGTTGTACATTTTTTATAATCGAACAAAAAGCCTCTTGATGATAGGTGTCCAGTAAAAATGGGCCAACACGTATACTGCTGCTTCCTCTCTCTCTCTCTCTCTCTCTCTCTCTCTCTCTCTCTCTCTCTCTCTCTCTCGCTGTCTGTCAGCAAAGAGGAGATAACATGTGGTTTCTTCACAACCATGCGCTAATGTGCTCACTGTAGTGCTGCCAAACCTGCTGTGCTGGATAGAACATCAAGATGGAAGAGTCAGCCGTAAACAGGACCCGTCCTCCCTCCCCCGTGCAATAGAATATAATGCTGATGGACAAAATGAAAACCTGAAAAACATGGCTTTCTTTTTAGCCTGGTTTGAGTCAGCAGGGATGAGAGGTGACAGAGGTAGATTGAGGTCATCAAACAAAAGAGAGAATGTAGCACTTTGCTTTTTTACCCCAAAGTCCACATGATTGATATGTTGTTGACCAAGTGGTCTCTCTCCCTACCAAGCCTCCAAGCTCTCACCATTCTGATTAGATCGTGAATGTAGAAAATTGTGGCAAGCATTTTTACTAAGACACCCTCCAATATCAATGAAATTTGGCTGTGATCTAGCAACAGATATATTTGTAGGCACCATCTGGAGAAGGGGCATTAAAGCATTAGTTTATATCAAACACTGCCAGCACACATGGTTTCTCATTAAGCTAATAGAGTATAATGTTTTAAAGTTTAGTAGCTTTGTGGAATTTCTGGCTTTTTAAACAAGTAGAGAGTGATTAAGGACTGTTAAGGAAATTAAAAGAGTCACTGATGTGTAAGTTGTCAGTTTGTCACAAACTGCACAGATGTGTTGAAGTGAATTGTTGAACTCTATGGATTTATAATTATAGTGTTTGTAGCTTAAGTCTGTATCTAAACTTTGTGTACCTGTGACATTATTGCCCCCATCAGCCAGCTAGATACCACACTTTTTTATTTTTAACGAAAATATCCCTAATGATAGTGCACCAATATTTTAAGGATGACTATCTATGGTACAAAATGCTAACACATTGCGATTATTGATAAATAATCAGTAATAGAGATATATTGATTAAGTGGGTAAATGTAATTTGCCATTAAAACAGAACAACCTGGTAAGTTAAGAACATTACATCACTTTACTGTAATGCTGCCTATAAAACCAGGATAGGCATCACTTACAAAAATCTAAGAGCACATTATGGCCTAAAAATGTAATCTCCGATTTTTTTCACACCAAACTCGATTTTCGATTTTTTTTTTCCCTTTTCAAAAACAAACTTCAAATGACGAAGAAATTTTTAAAAACATTGCATTTATTTTAATGCATTTATTTTAAACACATTTGCTGTGCCATTGTAAACAGCGTACCTTCGAACTCACTTGAAAAAATAAATAAAAGTGCATCCTTTTGAAAAGAATGTGTCCCTTTTTGATAAATGCTTTTGTACATAAATTTAATATGTCAGATTGCTTGCTAATATAAAAACAGATCAGTTTCCATATTGGTATTTATAAAGTGTTAACATTACTTTCATTAAATACTATATTTTGCAAAAGGTGCCTTTTGTTTACAAAAAGTATTTTATATCCCTCAAGATATGTCAACAAAATTAAACATATGCATGCAGTGCATAGTAAACATCACATGTTGGTAGATGTACAGGACATGAGGTTTGTGCTCACCTTTTTTTTTAATACATTTTTGAACAGGAAGACGAGCCTGTCTACTACCTGTGGCTTGAGGCATGCCCCGCTGCGGCTTCGTAGCACAAATCTGGGGATGAACATTCTCAGCATGTGGATGAACATCCGGCTTTTCCACTGTATATGGGCACAATATCTTTAGCGATATGCAACTTGACTGCATCCGTAAAAGCTGTCCACCGGGGACCTTTCTTGTCATACGGAACACAATGATTAAATGATTCTGCTAATGTTGGCTGCTTTTTAGCAGGTATTTGTGGGCTGCCACGCTCCTGTGCATCGTCCCTTTTTAGGAATGAAGTCTTGGCTTGCTGCCATGTTGTTGTATTTGTTTCTCTGTGGAAAGTCGATGGGGAGGGAGGGCGGAGCCTACTATAAACTACGGGAGCCCATGGGGAGCAGCGGCGGAGCAAGTTAAAGAGAAAATCGATTTTTTTTTTTTTAAATAGTCCTAAACTACAAGCTCGAATTGATCAACTTTACCTATTTATCGCACAGCCCTACGTATTCATTATATTGTCATATCATGGTAACAGTATAACATAGATATATTGCCACGTCCTATTGTAATGCATAAAAATGATTGTTATCTGAAACTGAAGAATTTAGCTAATTTAGTGTCATTTTGTGGTTTAGTGGTGAATAGAACTTAAGATGCAGACTTGAGTCCCTGAACATTGACAAGCAGGGATTATGGATGGGTCCACCTCGGGCTGAATAGGTGTTCAGCAGACCATGTTATACATGAGTGTCCTGCATGAAAGTAGTATAAGAAAATCCTTAAATACTTTAATAATCTTTTGACAGCCCAGAGATTTTGCTGTGCTGTGACTGGATTTCACCACCGTTGCCATGGAAATACTCTGTCTACTTTGCTTTTTAAACTGACAGACATTGTTAGAGTTAAATTTGACTGCGGTTCAAATAATCCTCCTTCAAGGAGAGGGCATATGTGATGAATGACTGCCTCTTGTCATGTGATGTCACTTTCCTGAAGGACTTTATAGGATAGCTGACGTGAAAGGAGGTGAAGCTCTTAAAAATGTTCCTGGTGTAGCTGGCAGGGAGGGGTTATTGTCAGTCATTGTCACACACCTCTATAACGTTCCCTCCCTGTATATGAACATCATCTGCTGTACATCTGACTACATTGTTGGGTAGTGTCATACAGTCATCTGTCACATTCACAGACATACAATGTACTCTACATATAGCTGTTATTATGCTCCTGTATTTCCGTCTGCCCTGCTCTGCGGCCTCTCACCCCTCCTTTGCCCTCTGCTTTGTGCTGCAGTGTAGTCACTCACAGAATGGGAATGGAAACAACACCCACCTCCCTCCCTCCCTCAGAGCGCAGTTTTTAGTCTGACTTGCTTCAACCTAAAAGTTTGAATATCTCCCATTTTCCCCTCCAGTAAGTTTCTAACCGTGGCAGCAGATTAACAGCCATAGAGAAATAAATTCGGGGGATACAATTCAAAAAGACAACTACCCATGGGGTGTTAAAACAAAGAATGAAATACTTCAATCAAAAATTTTGTGGAATCTGTAACATTCAATTTTGATGTCTTCTGTCAGCGCCGTTTACTGTTGGGAAGAGCGAGCACACTCTTCAGTGTTTTCACATTTTTACAGTAGTCTCGAGACTCAGTCACACCCTGAGTCAATCTACTTTAGAGTCTTAAAAGATTTGAAAACTCATTACAATTTGCTACTCCATTTTTCAGAAAGTAACTCAGTTTAATTGAGGCTGTTTTGATGCACGCTTCCCTCCTCTCTTTTTTTGAAGTCTTTTTTTTTTTACTTTTCTTATGCCTGCGAGCACTTTGTAAACTAGGTGAAACTTGGATTGCATGTTGTTTCCTTTTTGTAACCTGCCAACGGAAACATCAAAGTAACGTCACAATACGCTAAACTGGATTAATTAGAGTTCCGCCGGTTTATGTGCATGTTGTCCAACTCTTTGGTAGATAATTCTGTTAAATCAGCCAACTTTGTTTCTATTGAGTGTTGTCAAAACTGCACAACTGAAGTATTAACAAAATCACATATGGCAGAGTGCGATATACAGATATAGATGCGTTGAAAAACAGCATCACAATGAAGTAGATACCCTTGTTCTCCAGATGTAATGAAACATGTTTGTTTGGTAAAGAGCCAACTGATGTCACACTTTCATGACTTGAATAGTTTTTTTCAATTAAAATAAAAATTTGTCATGCGACCGTACAGTGCAGCCCTAAACTCCTCATACAGTCAGCAAAATCACACAATTCTCCACAGACAAATAGAAGAAAACACAGTTTATGACGTTCACAACCACAGTCGACTTCTTCTATTGCATCCGGCCATAGATTTTCATCCACATCACATCGCAACTGTAACACCGTGCCTGACTAAACGTTGAATGACAGCAACAAAGCTTCGTTGGTCGGTCGTCTTTAGTCCTAGCATGTCTCTGTGGTGATGTGCTCCGAGCTGAAGGCTGTGACCTGGACATGAGATTTTTAACAATTTTTTTTTGTTTTTAACTCAAAAAACTGTAAAAAAAAAAGAAAAACAAAAAAAAAACAGGTCTATTAAAATTAAACAGTATTTCCTTTCCCTTTTATCATGACATTGTCTTATATTACTTTACATGTCCCCCTGTTCAGAACTGGCAATTCCTTCATTGCTTACCTTCAGAAATCAGGATTGCTTTGTCGCCTTTTCCCGTGTGCTTCTCAGTGAGTGGTCAAGAGTAATCAATTAATGCTGATGTTGAACGTTCTTGTCATCACTTCACTTGTCAAATGGGGAATACATCCATTAAGAAAAAAAACAGACCTAAACCTCACTGCTGCTACATATTTAAGCCATGCTAGTACATCTTTTATCATTATTCCCCCATAATTGAGAATTTTTAGACTTAATAATAAATGGTTATCAATTTGATTATACTGATTTTCAAATAATGCACGACACAGAGAATTTAATCTTGTATTAAATGTAGGCCTTTTTATCATATAATTTTTAATGGCCACACACAGCACTTTGGAATTAATGTATTCTCTAAACAGAATAATTCACCAAATGTATGCTTAATAATAGATATATACTTACACTTTATGTAACTAACAAACCTTTCTCCTTTCCTCCCACAACATGCTTAGAGCTTCACCACTCTTCCACTGCTCCGACACAGCAATTAGGCCTTTCACCACCTCTCATAGTTTATTGTAGCCGATACATGGTCTAACCTCCTTTGATCAAAGTCCAATCATTCTTTTAATTAGCCCCATAGGTGCAAACTGGTAACTGAAGAGGGCAGATTTGTTAAATCTACCCCCCCAACCCACACACACACACAGAGTACTTGCACTCTTACACACCCACACAACTGTATGTTACTGCTTGTTTTTGAAATGCGAGCTTGCATCGAATTCCTTTTCTGAGCTTGTTAACGATTGCAGTCATGCTGCATTACCATGAGGTCAGTGTGAGACTCAATGTGCCTTTTCTGTATCTTTCACTGGCCGATGCTGCTGTATTGATGGCCTTTATCGATCTCGGATCTCTGCTGGGATAGAGTCTGATGTTATAATTTGTTATGAAATCAAAGAATGTAACGTGTGGGATTTTTTGCGACTAAATCATTTTTTACCAGACTTAGTTTATTCAATTCAGTTCGATCGACTTTTGTGGCTCACCTAAAACTCTTGTGCATTACTTTTTTAAGCTCCAGCTGGAGTCTAAATCAATAGTCACACCACAAGGAGGTGGCATGCAACCTTGAAAAGTAATGGTAGCTCTGAGGGGAGAGATCAATTGAAGGACTCTCCTCTTCAATGTCGCTGGCTCCAGGCCTCCTCACAAGACTGGGTAAAAAGTGATTGTCTTGATAAAGCCAGTGCACACATAATGAGGAAGGCGTGTTGTTTAATTTGTATCATTTTACAGTTCTACTCCTTCAGACATATTATGAATCTGACCTGGGGTTTCATTGTGACATCATTATTCAGTTTTATACATGTTCACGTTAGCTGACGTTTTCTTTCTTTATCTTTTGAGAAAAAAAAGGTATTTTTTTATACTAAACAGAACAGCAACAAATGCACTAGTGTTTGATATTCATTGGCTGTTTTGCAGAGTGAATGCATCAATACACAGCCACCCCCTCCACCAGCTCGGAGAGGCCAAACAAACTCAGGTGGCTGCTATGAATGAGTAGAGCTGTCATGCAGTGAGGAAACAAACACATACACTATCTAGAAAGGTAAAAGCCATATGAATCAGTGACCTGTATGACGTACAGCACAACTGATCTGTGGATGTTTAAATGTGGCCAGAACTAGTGTTCTAAACATTCAGGATCGCTTGACATCAGGGACATAACACCTCACTGTAAATCGCCTGAAACCGATCCTGTTTTAAGTCAGGATTTGTCAGCATCACATCAAAACTCTGATATTAAATGTTCTGTACTGAATGCCTAGTTAACTTACATTAAACAGCTCTTTTGGTGATTGTAGAATCAATGGACAATTACCCAATTGCAGATTCCAGGCAGGCAAATAGTGGAACCAAGAGCAAGCTTTGATGAAAAGCTGATATTAAAAAACAGGCAGAAGAAAGAAAGAACCAAGGACACACGAAGCAATAAAAAACTAAACCAAGGACAAACGGAATGAAGCATGGGGAACACAGGTGGAAATGCATATGAAACATGAGGAACAAACACAAAGCAAATAAAGACAAACTGACAACGCAAAGAGGGGAAAACACATGGACTGAATAAACAGGGACAGGGGAAACTATCAGGACAATCAAAAGTAGGGGAAAAACAATAGAAAGACACATGACACAGGGATGAATCTTAAAATAAAACAGGATACAATAAAAGTGAATGCCAATATCATGACCCTTTTAAAAGTATTACTCCATGATGCTTTGCTTCGCTTTGACCTTCACAGACAAAAAAAATGCCTGATTTTGTCCAAGTTTCCTGATTGTTCCAATAACTTTTAAGTTTTGTAGATTGCACAACAGTTCTTACATTTTTCATTACAGATTTGTTTTGTTTTAAATAGTTACTCACTGCACAAAGGCAAGTGCCAACACCTTTAAGTGCATCTAGGGCAGGGGTACTCAAATACAAATCTTAAAGGGCCACAAAGATTTTTTTCAATGACTCAAAGGTCCATGTATTGAGGTCGGTCAGGCCACATGCAATAATACTGTAATATTCAAAACAAAATGTCCTTTTCATTCTAAACAACAAAATACAAACTAAAATAAAATGTAATTCCCATTTTAACATAAATTAAAATACATAGTTGAATATTTCCTCTTTTTGTTTGCCTTCAAACATTGTGTCCATCACTTCAGTCATGCATTATTTTATTTCATTGTGACATAGATGTGACAAGAATCCTGCTTGCAGCTTGATATGACGATTTCTGTGCATTTATTTGTGTTGTGCTTATCTCTGAATTTGAGGAAATGTCTCTTCAAAGTTCCTATGCTTCATCTCATAATGCCGTTTCAAATTGGAAATCTTCATCACAGCTTCTCCTGGCATATTATAACGCCCCTTGTGGACTGTGGCGCAATGACTCTTGGGTATTCTGTTGGTGTTAATGTAATTATGGTTCGTGAATGTGTTTGTGAATAAGATGATATGTAAGATGGTTGTGGGTTAATCCATGTCATTTGTTCTGTGATTAAATAGTGTTGAGTTTTAACAAGGATGATAAAAATTTTGGCACCGTGAGTGAAAGGGTGTTTGCCGGGAGAAACTCCCCGTCCGTGACAACGTTAGTGTGCTAACATGAAGAAACTAGCTTAAAAGTTAATCTTTGTAAGGGCAAGTATTTGCTAACGCTGCGCTGTCAGATTCATTGACCTTGTCCTGGTTGGAGGGAGAATGAAAGCAAATTTCAAATTCAATGTCCTCTGAGTTGCCGATTTTCACTGTCAGCTTTATTGTAGCAGTTTTCTTTGGAACACGCCATATTCAATCTCTTACCACCGGCAAAATGTTACGCGAACTGTTCCGAAAACGAAAGTGAAATTTAAAAGTTGCTCTCGCAGCAGTGAGTAACCCACCCGTCTGTGTATCGTTGGCATGGAGACGAGTCCCGGTGTACACGTGCTGACCCAACCAAAACACATGGTGAAGGAATAACAGTTCGGGGGCCACAAACAGGAGGCCGGCGGGCCGGATGCGGCCCGGGGGCCGCCTATTGAGGACCGCTGATCTAGGGCATACTCCATTAACCTTAGTGTTTTGTTCAGAAATAATTAAACTTATTAATTCCAACCTGATTTGTGCACATTAGTAGTAGAATCAGGAATTCAAAGCTTCATTCACTGTCTTCGCACATGTCCCACATAATATAAAATTTGCTCACAAGCAGCTCTCAATTTTAGCTCTATACAGACAGTTAACTGTTCAGATGAAAGTTTTTGTGATCCAGTTGAGTTCTGTACTTTTGTAGATGCGATACGCCACGGGGTGCAAGGCATTTCCTCAGATAAGGATAATTAATAAACTGCTTTTAATAATTCTCAAGACATTCTTTACAAACCTATAGAATAACATCATTGTGAACTGTATACGAAATGTGTATGTCTTCACTGGTTGTCCAATAAGTGACTCTGTGCCAACTAGGCTAAAAACAAAACTTTTGCTAACCAATGTCTCAGGAAGATGTGCTGTTGCTCACTGTGGCAGTTTAAACATCTGCTTCATCACATGCCTGCAGTTTGTACACAGTTTTTTTTTTCAAGGACATTTTGTAAACAAATTCTCTCATACATTAGTTTTTAATCATGTTGCATCGCCTTGAGCGATGAACCCAAATCTAGTTGGAGGATAATATGAAAATCGTCAACACTCCAGAGTATGCAAAGTTAAATAAACTGACTGGCTCTGTGCAACAGTTTTCTTCTTAGATAAATGTGGAATGAAATAAGATTCCTAATGAGTACACCTGCCAACAACTGAAAAGAAAGAGGGATTAGCCCTGGGACATGCAGCTATTTAAATTTCATTAGGGACCAGGGGACCTCTGCAGAATTTCACTGTGCAACTCATGCTGTAACAATGCTGATTGCCTCAGGAATAATGTTCTTACTACAATAAACAATCAAGCACTTCTTTTCTGATGAATTTCAGGCTGATTACATGCAGACAGACGTGCCCAACAATGAGGATATCTTTAATGATAAATCAGAGTCTTTTGACACCGGCTTCCTTCTCTTTCATTATGAAGGCATCTGCTTTGGCTGGACCATTTAAAAACCTCCATGTCTTTTTATTTGATCACCTTGTCACGTTGTTAGTTGAATAATCCATAATTTATCTCAGTTATAAAGCACAAATGCGAGACATTTTCTGGTAGGGTTATTTTTTTGTATTTCTGGAAATTAAATATTTTTGCATTTTGGAACATCATTTCACCACTTTCAATTTAGGGATGCAACTAATTTAAACGATCACTGCAAGAATTGATGTGCCTGTTATTTTGTGATTCATTAAATCAGTGTTCAGTCTATAGAATAACAAATAATGATTAAAAATGTTACTAGTTACTAGTTCCTAAATTGTAATTCCTATTTGGCATCCCAAATACTTAAAGCTAGGTATTCAGTTTATTGCCATATTTGACAACAAAACAGAAGTTTAGCATTTTTTGCTTTAAAATGGTTTCATAAAATATCAAAATGGCTGCCCTTTATTTTTCAGTAGATTAATTAATCAATCACTTTTTTGGCTCTGACTCAATCTTATGCAGAACAAAATGACTTGATCAATCGATAGTGAAAGTAACAGTCAGTAGCAGCCCTTGTGCCAGTCCTTTAAACTTGTCTCAGTTTTTCATGCTCCAGTATGTTGCCACTGTATGTCACAGTGGTTTATCACCATTACATCCATTTCATCTGAAATCTGATGCTTCTGGCTGTTATCTGTCCTAGACATACGGTGTCTATACTTCGCCTCAGGGACCTGTCACTAGATGGAGACATTAATCTAAAAGACATACAGATCTTGACATGAGGTCTTATGTAAAATGCTACACAGAGCATCAACCTTGTTGTCCAGCAATATCTCATTTAGAATTACAGTCATCCTCAATTCCACTCGAATCACAAGCACTGATTTTTGTCTATAGCAATGTCAGGCATTTGAAGTAGAGTCTTTTGTATCCTCATTAACTGCTCGGCTGTGTTTTCCTTGGCAGGGTAGTTAGGCTGTGCCTGTTGCTTAGCAACAGAGGAAAAATTCCCCCCTTCTGGACTGCTTTGGCGATGTTAAGGTAGTCCAAAGAGGAGCAAAACGGTCAACAATTAAGTTAACTTTTCATGGCCAAAACACACATCAAAGAAGAGCAGAGAGCCTATGTCAGAGCCAGAGTCAATATTGCTGTGTGTGTGTAGACATGCTTGTATGCCAAAATGTGTGTGTGTGTGTGTGTGTGTGTGTGTATGCAGGTGTACCTCACACTCTAGCTTAGATAGAGAGCATCTTGGCATCTTTCAGCAATCTGGAAATCAATGTCTCTCAACATAAGCATGTAACACGGCACATCGCATCTCATCTTTTGTGATTGCTTGTCCTTGGTTTCCAGCGTTGTATTATCTAAGCGAGGAGCCATGTTAAATAAAGAGCCGACTAATTAAAATGCATCATTAATACAGTGTACGCTTGTGCACATTTACACATAGCATTAGAGGCTTGCTGTTGACCGCCAAGAACAGAGGGGCAGAAAAAAAGCAGTTTTCTGTTTTCCAGTCTCTTTGCCTATCTATCACTCCGACTGTCAGCTCCATCTCTCTCTCTCTCTCTCTCTCTCTCTCTATCTATGAATCTATCTCGCTCTCTCCTTCTCTGCCAGAGCGGACACCTGCTGGCTGAGTACCAGTGATACTGACTAATAAATCCTGACAGCTTCTCGCTGGAGCCAATATTAATGCCCGGCTACCTGGCAGGCCAACATGTGAGAGTGTTTCAATAAAGCAGTCTACCCGGGGCTTCTTATTTACCAACCACAGACAAGCAGATTAAGGCCTGGCAGGATTTTTGTCCCCTTTTCGCCACAGCTTTGAGGTTAATTACCAGTCCAAGGCTCAGACACTCCTGATTTGCCTTCTGCAACCGAAATGACATTTGCCTACCCAGGTTGTTGTGTAAAATGGCCGGCTGGTGGACTTAGGGCAAAGTTACAATTTTCGTTTGTCTCATCTGTTTTGCGGCTTTTGTCAACAAAGGTTAAGAGGAGGTTAAACCTGCTCTGATTCAACTTTCAGCCTCCTTTGCCTGGTCACACCCCCAACACACACACACACACACACGCACACACACACACACACACACACACACACACACACACTTTCCCTGAAAGCCTGTTTGCTTTTGATAATATCTCATTGAGGTAGCTCTTCATCTCATTTGACATTCCTATCACTGTGTGCTGCTGCAGGCCTCCTGGGTTTGCTGTTCCTCTGAGTCTCTGCCATCACAGGCAGCTCTTGAATTGCTCTGCAACAAAAAGCTGTGCAGCCTCAGTTCCTTTTCTTTTAATTCACCTTCTCCCACCCTTCTCCTTCGTTTCTTTTTTCTTCTCCTTTTTTTTCTTTTCTTCATCTTGGTGGGAATTGAGTTTCAGAAGTTGGCCGATGAGCAGGAAAAGGGGCATCAATTATTCAGAGCAGGGGTTGGTGCGAGTTATCATAATGCATGTTATGTTGGCCACCCTCGCTGACATCTGACTTCTTCTCCACTTGTTTTGTTCCACAAATCTGTGCTCTATTTTTAGAAACATTCAAATTTGGTGCCCTGTATTTCTCCTGTGTTGAGTGGTGAAATCAGATGTGAGTTAACAGATACTCAAGGTTGAGAGAAGGCTCGGACAGTAGCCAGGAATAATTAGATTTATCTTGCAATCCAAAATTGAAACCCAGTGGGCTCCAAATGTGTGTAGATTTCTGTTTAGTGAGTTAATATCAGATGGCTATCCAACACTATGGCTGGGCAGGCAATTAATATTAGACCGTTTGGTATTATGAGACTATATATGTCTTTGTATCGTGATATAGCTTGTGTAAGTGTAAGTGGCATAAGTGTTGTTTTTTCCCGGTTGTTCTTCCTGTTCTAATACTTGTCTTTTACTCACTTAGTCATAAGATCCACATAACTGCTGATCATACACCAAAAATCTTATTGTGTTAATATTGTTGCATTGTTCCAGTATTTTTTTTAGACCAGCATAAGAGTTGAAATCTCAACTTTTCAGCCTGAATGTGCAAAGACACATCCCTTTATTCTATTAATTACATTTGATTGGTTTGTTGTGCATGCAGCTCTGCTCCGCAAACTTGCTCAACAGGCTTTTCCAAGGGGTTTTTGAGGCAGCCGTAGTGCACGCCCATACCAATGGTATTTCACCCATCGATAAAACGTAACAGTGGCCGAAAAATTGCCATTATCCTGATATGAATTTTTCTATCCTTGTGATTCATAAGCTAACAAAAATTGTTATGAAATTGCGTGAATGAAAAGAGGGTCACACCTGCAAGTGGTTTAAAAGGCAACCTTTTCGAGCCACACCAATATTTTTACATCGCACACAACAATAAGCTGACAAACGGTGTGATGGCACATGTGGTTAATCATTCAAACTGCCCTGACTCACAGATGTCTAAAACATCTAGTATCAATATGATAATCAGTGAAGTACTTTGGAAACAATACACGATGAACTAATACAAAGCCATATAGCAAAACAACCAACTCATCAATTCCAAAAATTATACATTCACGATAATGTTGAAGTCCTCTGCTGACCTCTCATACAAAAGCATGCACTCATGCACTTTGTGTGCAGCTGCATCCCTTCAGTTTTCCCCATGTTTGCCTCTAATCACTCCGTGCCATTTATATTTGTCATTCAGTGTGTCATTAGTGGTGGTGCGCTGATAGCATCAACACAGATTATAGCTGGGTTGCTTTGATTCGTCTGAGACATTTTGATGGAAGATTACCCGTGATTACAGGAAGTGGCATTTGAATGTGAGGCAGGAAAAAAAAAACACCCCTCTCACTCTGCTGAATTCACAATCTGTGTCAGTCAGTTCCAGTTACACTTCCACATGTGTAGGCAGAACGCACGCACGCACGCACGCCAAACGCACGCACGCACGCACACACACACGCACTCACTCACTCACTCACTCACACGCTCACACACACAGAGACAAACGAGCTTAACACCACCTTTGTCAGCAGTATTGGCTTACTCCCCTCACTGCATCCCCCGCCCTCATGCTGTGTCTGCCTTAAACTGCTGCAGCATGCTCCAAAGCTCTTCTGGCGCTCAAGTAAATTCTTCTGTCTAAGCTTCAGGCCCATAAAAACACCTGTTGTAAAACTGTGGATTGTTTATACGTTGCCTTAGCATGTGGACAGTCAACCACAGTCAAGCACTGCTGGATCATTTTGTGCTATTTGTGTGTTAAGTAGGCATATTTACCAAGCATGACCTCTCTTGAGTCGAGCGCTGTGTCTCATACGAATGAGCCACACACGAATACTTCACCACAACTTTTAAGATAGCAAAATACTTATTTTATTCCTGATTAAATACCACACAGTGGGAGTGCTAAACAGTTCAGTTAAAAGGTCAGAACATCATGCTGTGTCTTTTTCCCTTTTTCAGATCTGTCTGCACTTTAAAACAATAGCCACCAGAGCTCAGTTTAAAGTCTAATTATCACAATAAGCATGTTTGTTATACTCTTAAGTAGTATGAGTCAGAGCGAGGTGAATGATTAGAATCCAAATAGGCATGATTGACATCAGCTTGGCATACAAGTTTGACTATTGACCAACACCAACCACTTAGTGCTTTGAGTGTATAAATCAAGAAGGTATGTTAATTTTTCTTTCAGATTTTTAGAGCCTCTGTGCTCATGGGTGGTGAGATCAGCCACCTGATGCGTATCCTATAAGAATGTGCATTTATGATTATAGTATGCCTTTGATCTGTGTGTGTTTACACTGTAAGTTAAAGCTCCCAGTAGTGCAGAGCAGAAAGCATGTCCTATATCTCTACCTGCGGCATCTAGACGTGGAGATTGGAAATAACACACGGGGTACCCACAGTCGGGGGTTGCATAAATTTCTACACAGAGACATCGAGCCTTTGCTGAGATCTCTGCAGCAATTATAACGAGAGGGAGGGCCCCTGTTTCGTTTTATGGTGCCGCAGCAAAGGGCTTGGAGTGCACCCACTGTCTCCTGGCATGCCGCTACTCATCAGTGCTGCAATAAATCAATTTTCATCCTCACACCAGCCCCATCGACATGCTATCCACCTCCTGCTACTTTTTCCTCTTCACTTCTGCACTCCCACGTGGCTCCCTCTCCTCGGATGCTCCTCCATTTACCGCAATGGTTCTCAGCCCTAAACAGGGGCAGGGGCAGGGGCAGGGGGAGGCCGAAGTCGCTTGGACCACGCTCCTCTTCCTTTTATCACTCTCTTGACTCATGTGGACTGTGGGTGGATGTTTTTGCGACAATGAAATGCCAGCTTGACCTCAAGCTGATCTTTGTGCATGCACTGTCCGAGAGTGACTCATGAATAGGCTGTCTGTATGCATACAAGTTTTAGTAACATCTCGCTTCATGTATGCTGAGCGTGTGATGGTATTATCCAAGACTGCAGAAGCCTGTGACACGGAGGGCAAAAAAAAAGCAAAGTGCTGCGACATGAAACAGAGTAAGAGCTAGTCTTAGAGTTGGGTCTGTCAAGTGGAGTTTCAGCGGAGCTTCCAAAAAGAGAGAGGAAACAGCAATCCAGGTCCTTCTTTTTAAATGTCAGCTGAGCTCCAGCCTTAGGACAGGTGCTGAAGGAGAGCCATTCTCAGTGCCTTTTTGTGTGTGAATGGCTTTCGGTCAGCTTTGATCTCATCTCCATATTAACCTGAGGGCACTTCTTGATATTTGGAACCGGCACACACAAAGGCACACACTCCTCCTGTAGGACCATGTTCAAAGAGCTTCTGTTAGTCTCAGGAAAAGCAAGAGTGGGCATTGTTTATGAGATCAGGGGGCAGACGTTAAAAAGATTGAGTTTCTTTTCTGCATTTGTTCTTGTCTGAGAAAATCTTAATTTGTCCAAAGTAATATCAAATACAGTTTACTTTTAATACTTTTTGATACAGATATTAACGTGTCTTTTTGAAGGCATAAGACTTTCTAAATCGTCCAATTATGTAACCATCATCTTCCATTATTAGACATTAGCCAGTATCCTCTTTTAGAAAGTAATGGGTGGAATATGTCCCAGTAGACCCCTTTGCTTATTTGTTTGTTGCCTGAAATGTTCAGAAAAAGAGACGTTGAGCTATACGTAGCTTTTTCCTAACATTTACTTTATTCTCTCTTCTGGGTTTTAATCAGACCTTTCAGACCTTGACTGAATTCTATGCTCACTCCGGAGTTTTAGTCATACACATTATATTTTCCAACACTTTAAAAGGCAAATTATATTTCGAGCAGCTATGCGTCTCCTTCACTGTTCCCTAAATGCTTTGGGAATGGTCCTGAAATATATAACTTTTATTTATGTCCTTATACATCCATAAAAAAGGCAAACTAGCGAATAAAACCCTTGCAAAGTACCTATTTGTTTTTTGTTCCCTCACTACCCAATGGCATAACAACAACAATGTCTCACTGGCAAATGGGGCTTTAGCTTTGATATAGTGGTGTGCTAACTTTCTCTTCCACCAATCCAGCTAATCTGAAGTGAAATACATCTGTCATATAAATCCTTACACATCCCTATGAATAAGAATTTGGCAGTGTTATCTCTCGAAGCTATTGGCAAGCACCTTTGCTAAACACTTACCGAGGAGTGATCACAAATCTTCTTTAACCGAGGTCCCTGCAAGATTGCTTTGCCATTCTCACAACTGCCAGTCTTACACCCTTTTTATAAACTCCATCTTAGTGAGCACGGCTACACTGCCTCTCCCTCTTGCCTTGTCTACTTTAACCTTTTTCCTTTTAAAAAGCTTTAAAAGGAAGTGGCTTCTCATGTTTTAAAACAAATCTTTTCTGATGACACGCGCAAGAAGAAAACAGGAGCAGTGCACCAACAAAAAAAGTCTAGAAATACTAAAGCGTGGCACATAAATAAATACATATTTCAGGTGAGAGTGTGGGCCATACATTAATCCCACACTTGCACAACCTGCCAAGCAGCTCACCAAGTTAAATATCCCTATGGCCCATTTAGCATAACAAGGCCCATATTGTAAACAGTAAACAGTGCCTGCACTGCCTGTCTCATTCCAGATTCCCTCCACTAATGTACTGGTTGTGAAGAAGGTAAACAACACAACAGCAACACTTGCATACTATGATGAAATCTAATAACATGACCTTGCAGTAAAAACTCATTCATTGTTATACGCAAATGTGAAATTTTTTGTGGTTGTGTAGGAAATGCGTTTAACATGTGGTCCCCATTGCCCTGTAATACTTCGTCTTCTATACAAAACTACATATCGTGATCGTGATATGGCATTACTGTTGTCTTTTCCTGGATTTAAAGGTTGCATTACACTGAAGTGATGTTGTTTTCTTAACTTCAGACTGTTCTACTTGTTCTAAATACTTGGGTTTACCTATTTAGTCATTACATCCACATTGCTGATTAATATTTATTCATCAAAAATGTAATTTAATCATATTCTGTGAAAGAAGTCATGCCTATAATTTTCTCTCGATATCACACAAGCTTATTGGTTTAAAATATTGTGGTATGACGTGCTTTTGAGGTTTAACTATCTCAGTGTTTTGACAGTGTTTTTGAGCATGAAATAGACAGGTGTTGCACCGCATTGTCTTGATGAGGGGGGAGCTGAGCAAGAAGTCGATCTACCCTCCAACCCCTCACCTACGCTCATGAACGTTGGGTAGTGACCAAAATAATGAAATTGTGAATACAGGCAGCCGAGTTTCCTCTTTAGGGTGGCTGGGTTCTGTTGTACAGATAAAGTTAAGAGCCCGGACATCCAGAGGGAACTCGGAGTAGAGCTGCTGCTCCTTTGCAACAAAATAAACCAGCAGAAGTGGTTCGGGCATCTTATTTGGATGAGACTCTTTGTAGGTTTCCCGGGAACAACCAACGGGAGGAGACCCTGGGGTAAATAAGAACTTATTGGAAGGATAAAATATCTCACCTGGTCAGGTAATGTCTCACGATTCTTGAGGAGGAGCTGGAAAGCATTGGCATCGAGAGGGATTTCTGGACATCCTGTTTAGCCTTGTGCCACTTCAATCTGACCCTGGGTGAGCGAAGGCAAATTAATGGGTTGATTGAAGGTTGATGTGTGTCGTGTTACAGCCTAAAAATATTGATATTCGTTTCCATGTTTGATACAACATTGACGGAATTAAATGTTCCATATTTCATATTTCATACATCCATATTGTGACACCACCACCAGTACTATTGACAGGTTTGATTGCAACTTTATGTCACAGCCATCAAAACACATCTTTTTATTGTACATTTTTGCTGTTAAGTTGGGTTGTTGGATTGAAGGTCTGACATGATAAAACATAATGTGACATGATATATTGTATATTGCAGGAGATTCCTTTTTCCTTTGTCATAGCTATCTGCCATGTAGCGCACAATAAACCTGGACCAGTCCTTACGGTGGAGGCAGAGGGCTGTCATAAAAGAGATAAATGTCCTCAGCCCTGTGGTAGATGGTGAGGCCATATCAGACGACAGTTTAACCTGTATGCCGGTGTGACATATCCAGCCGCTATCTCTGCCACAGGAGGCACTAACATTTTGACAGCAGTTGTTTGTCAGTCTTAACCTAATGAGATTGGATCTGTCCACTGGTTCACTAGCCCATCAGAGCAGCACACTGGTAAGGCACTGTAAATGCCTGTCATCTGTTCTTAGATAGTTTGTGAGAGACATTGTTTACTGTACAGGGAAAAAGCTGAAAACAATGGTGGTCAGTTTTACAGCATTTGTTCATGACTGCAATTTTGTTCCCTTTGGTATAAAAAGTGGACCTACTGTGATATACTCGCTCCTAATATTCATTAACAGAGTGCAGTTTATGTGCTTCCCCAAAAGTATTGATTTTCTGCCATGTGCTGTCATCTTGCAGTGTCATGTTACTCCATTTACTGCCAAAAATGAAAGGAGAGGTCAGGCATTATCTTACATTTACTTTTTGCACACTAAACCCACCTCAGGAGCTCATCAACAATGTATTATCTTGAGCTGAAATGTATGTTTTTTCTAAGGTTTGCTAAAATTGTATACCTTCTGGGATATTTTCCAATGTGAGACACGTGAGACAGGAGGCTTATGCCAATGAATGTTAAGGTCTTGCACCAAGTGCAGTGAAATTTTGAAGTGTAGTCCAGATCTGTGTGCTATGCCCCTGATCTTGATGCACCCCCGAATCCTTCTAATTTTTCTCCAGTGTCAGCCGCTCTGCTTGTTAATTCTCAGTGTATAATGTAACTAGTAGATTCAATCTTAAGTTACCTCGCTAAACACAAATCCTGCTTTGTCAGCCTCATGTCTGATGTATGGACAGACTTGTGCTTGGGGCTAAATGCTAAAATCAGTATCCTAATGTCCAACAGGCATAATGCTGGCAGAGCTCCACATCACAGTTTGGCCAGTTTGGCCCACCAATCTTCTCCCCATTCGATAGTTGTTGAGATTGAGAGGGTGAGGTAGATACGGGGTAGGAGGCAGGTTGGGGTTTCAGGAGGAAGGATGACAATGTCTTCCCTGAGTCCAACCAGCAGCAGGCTGCTCCTCCGTACCGAACATTTCAGCTGTTCCTTCCGCTCTCTCTTCTTTTACTTTTCCTCTTTTTAATAAGAGTCCAATTTTAATTTCTCTCTCTCTACTTGTCTTCGTCTCCTCCTTCTGCTCATTATGTTTGTACTCCATCTTTGTTTTACCCTCCTTCTTAATCTTGGCTCCTTATTTTCCATCTTTTCTGTTATCCTCTCTTCTTGTCATTCTCCTCCTCTTTCATTTCCACCTTCTGGAACCTTACTTGAAAAAGCTGATTCTGAAGCAGTCCAACGCAAGCTGTTAGAATCCAACAGGTCATTATTGTGTAGTAAAGATATGATCTGAGGCAGCGTACCCTGCAGCTGCTCCTTGCTTCTCTTCAGCTGGATTTCCATCAGAGACAGCTGGTACAGGGAGTCTTCGTGGCCTCTGCTTCTGGCCTGCTTTTTTAAAATTTCTCTCACGAGCAGTCCATTCTTTTTTTTTGAGCTCCTCTTGCAGCCGGCCCACCTGAACCTGCGTGTCACCGACTCCTGCTCTTTTCATTTGGTGATGAGCTCCTAAAAAGAGAAAAACCATGACCTGTTAGGATCCAACAGGTCATTATTGTGAAGTGAAGTGATGATCTGAGGCAGCATAGCTGCAGCTGGTTGGAGTGGACGAGGCTCTCCTCATGAGAAAATCTGCACCTCGCCTACTCTTCACTCCTCTTCAGCTCTTGCTCGGTCTGAGCCAGCAGGTCCAGGGTGTCCACGTGGGCTCTCGTTATTTTCCGCCTTTTCCTGATGGCCTTTTCTTTAGGAGTTTCAAGTCAAAAGACTTTAAGTTAGTAACTTGTGTTTTTAAGTTCTGAAGTGGTCTTTAAATTAAATGTGAACATTTGAAGTCTAACATGAAATTGAAAACAACGCTATGAGAATACGTAAGTTACTTTATTCATACAGCGCCTTCACAAAGTGCTTAAAAAATAGAGAAAAAATAGAGAAAATTACACAAAGGCAAATCCAAGCAAATGGGTCTTGAGCTGTTTTTTCAAGGTGTCCACTTCAAAAGCACGGTGTCCTTTATAGTGTTAGGCCCAGATCGAGGAGGTAAAACCTGAGTGGAGTACCTTAAATATATGCTGGTGACATAGGACCTCTCTCTTATAGAGGCAAGTTACAGAGATCTATAAATGCTTACAATAACTTTAAACTGGATTCTGTGTTTTATGGGGAGCCATTAGAGAGCAATCAAAATGGATGTCACATGAGACCCTTGAGAGGACCTGCTTAGCAGCAGCATTTTAGACCACTTGCAAAGGATCCTGATGCAGTAAAACATGACATCTGGGCTCCTCCTTCATACATGAAGGCTCATAATTGGCACTTCTCTCATAACATGGAGACACACGCACACACACACACACGCATGTGAATGCATACATGCAGCCAGGGAGAGAGGCACAAGCACAGATGTCATTAACTGAGATTCAGGTTATAATCCACCCAATCATCAATTCAAATGTTGTATCTTTCTTCAAAACTACAGAGAAGTTAAATCTTCACGTTTTTCCTCCTGTCACAATGCTGTGCACATGCTGATTAGGTTCAGGCACAAAAACTGCTTGGTTAGGGTTCGAAAGAACATTATGTTTCAGCCAAAAATGTCATATTAGGTTACTACAAAAAAAATCAGGCAGATTGACATTTTGCTCAAGATGTCACTATATTAAGGGAACATGGGATCTTCTTGCCATTTTGCATCTTAACCAAGCCTCTGATAAAAAACCTAAACTTTTCTAAATTCATTCGGTTACTTTCCTGTGATTGTCTTAACATTTTTGACACTCATTGTGCTGGCCTGAGCTGCCGAACCAACCTGTGCTGTACCATTTGATTTGTGCTGGGCTGCGATAAAGTTTTCATTAGTAATACCTCTACTACTTGGTTTGGTTTAGATTGACCACAGGCTCTCTGCCATTTCTGTGTCTGACTTCCTGCCTTGCTCGATCTGCTCTGTGCAGATACGTTGATATGTCGATATGGTGCAAAGCTTATGACGCATGAAAAGTGTTGTTTTCAGAAATAGGGCAGTACCCACAATATTAGTATCAGTGGATATAAAATTAAATGGTTTAAATCTAGAAAATCAAGAATAAAGTTTATGTTGTGCATGTAAACATAATTGACTGTGACTGTCGTTGACTTTGATCCTTTCATAGGATCATTTTTTTTAAGATGCAGCTCAGTCAAAAGATTGCATTGGAGTTAAAGACATAATCCACAGAAAACCGCTAAGCATGCCGCACTGCCCTTTTGTAATTCAGAAGGGGAAATTTTGTTGTGACTGTAACTCTCAGTTTTTTTGTCAGTGCAGAGGTCATACAGATTTACTTTCACTGCCCACACCAATGTAGAGCAACTAGACACAACAGCAAGACAGCAAGGTCATCCCCAATGCTCCTTAACACTGTCAAAAACCCTGCCGGATTTATCCAATGTCATGCTGTGTCCCACCGGCTCTTGTACCATGCCTAAATTCTTTTCCCTAACCGTTAATCTCACTGTAAAGACGATGAAAATTCTTTACCTTCTCTCCTCTTTTCCTCTCTATGTCGGCCTTCTTGTCTCATATGTATTCCTCCATGACCTCCCTCCCTCTCTCCCTCCCTCCCCTCCCCTTTACTTTAAGGCCCGTTACACTGAGGACACTGGAGATAAAGTCTAAATATCTGACGCCATTTTTATTTTTCATCACACCCTGAGGGCTCTTTGTCAGCTTCTTATCAGAATGTCAGGCCTCTGCTTGAGTAAGTAAACAAACAAGCAGCAGCAGAAATGATGTATCAGAGAACTGCCACTGGTTGGGGATGAGCTGTCAGTTGCTCTGTCGAGCTAATGATTACTGCTGGGTGCTGTGGGAATTGAAGGTCTCTAATTCAGGCCACTGTTTTTTTTTTTCCCCCGTTGCTGCTATGGTCTTACTCATGCGTGTGCTGCTGGATGCTCATTGTCTAGATTCTTGTTTCTTCTGTCGGTTCGTAGGTCAGAACCCCAGCAGCGTCGTGGTTTGTGAGGTTCATGAACATGTCCTGCACTCAGACAATTGAGTACACAATTGGTAATGAAAAAAAAGCCTGTTGGACTCATTGAACATCACTGTCAGTGGTCAACAGATGCCGTGCTAACAATAAATTATGCCGTAATATCGAATCCTGTGTTCTAGGAATCACATTTTTCATTAATTTTGACTGGCAACATTTGTTTTTGTCAGTCATTAAGATTTATGTTCTCGTACAACACAGAAAATTGACACAGGAGACCAGTTTTTGCATTCCTCAGTCCTTCATGTGGTTAAATGCAGGCCATTAAAACATACTTTAAAAAATGTTTTAACTTAACTTATTGTATAGTAGAGCTGTGCAATTTACAGTGATACATCAATTGGTTTTGTCACTGTGACCTAAAGCTGCGACCAGTCAGCCCCTATCAACTAATAACATCAGAAACTTAGTGCATGACCAAGGAGGATACTGTATATCAGGCATTTGAGTGGTCATCGGTCGCTGGTAAATACATCATATAAACTAGACCAATAAAAATGTCCTCGCATGATGTAACTGATGGAAGTCGGGGAAAAAAAAAGGCAGGTTGTCAACAGCTGGGGCAGGTGTTGTTAATCAGCACATCTAGGTCGTTACTTACACAACATATGATGAATGAAAGTCACAGAAATAGCAGTTGCAACCTCCTGGTAGTGAACTCAAAAAGTACCAACAGCCTGATCTTTGTCATTTAACAGATGTTGGCAATTAAGTATTGCCATCCAAATGCTCCAGTAGGTTTTAGCTATTTCTGTCCCCTGAGGCCCTGTGCTGTGTTACCTCTTTCAGAATCCTCCCTAAAACTCATAATTACCAGAAAGAAGCTCTACTGTTTCAGAATAGTGCAGTAGCTGAATCATGGTCTCAGCAGTGTCACTGATTTGTAATTAACAAACTATTTTTTAAATTGTAAAATCAAATATTCATGCTTGTAGACCAGTCTCTCTGCTGTTGAAGCATAAACACAAAATGGAGAATGAGGGGGGTTTTCAAACTGTGAGGCTCGCCTCCTTGGGAGAGTGCATGAGATTTGAGGAGGGAAGGAGGGAGAGAGATGATGCAGTCATACTGTGTGAGTTGCTTAAAATAACAGGAAGGCAGTTATTGTAGTTTGGCCCATGTTTCTTGCTGGGCAATCAAGATATGATTTGATATATTATTATTTACACTGGCACCAAATATGTTTATTTATAATATATAATATATGTGTCCCCTGCCAGTTTGAATGTTCAGCGTCACAACTTCATGTCTCCGCATGGTGGCGTTTATCAGATGAATGAGGGTAAGGTGAACAGAAACTAGCCAACTGGTGGTGAAAAACATACTTACAGAGGGATATTGTTGGACAAATGCAATGCAGAGACATCATCTTTCAAGACGAAAGTCACACCGGCGCAGGGAAGGTGGACCCAAATGCATGAGACGGCAGGCAGGCAGGCAGGGCAATGGATAAGGGTTTTTATCCAGATAAAGTTAATACAATGAAGAGGGAAACACAAAAGAACGTCAGGGAAACAGGAACAGCAGGATAATGCAAATTAAGTAAGATGACTCGACAATGACTGAATAAAGGACTGGACTTGAATAAAACCTGAGGGAATGAGGTGCAGGTGGAGTAAAGGGCAGAAACACAGGTGAGACTAATGAACGGAAAACAACGTTGTAACAGGGAAGGGTTCTGATCGCTGGAAAAGGCTAGTCAAACACTGGAAAGAGGAAAGGGCTAATGAGGAAGATGAAGTGAAATCAGATAGCAGAAGAACTCGGGTAACAAGGCTAAGCTGATTAAACAAATACAAGACAGGTGTGGGGAAGGTGGTGAAGAAAAACAGGAGGGAAAACAGAAATACTGGGAATAGGGGAAAACGCACAAGCATATATACAATGAAAATGACATAACAGGACCTACTTTGGCTTTTACAACTTTGATGGGACAAACAACATCGGAGAAGACTACGTGGTGTGCTAGAACTGTCTGCTGGAGGTAATGTGAACGCAATGCCCAAACAATCCACCAAAATTGTTGTCATCCAAAAATTGACATTATTTTTTGAGAGAAATGTGTGCTTTTTGTACTAAAAGTTTTCTGTAAATGTAATTTTAAAGACTTTACATTGAAATGATGTGTGTCTGTTCAAGAGGCACTAAGCTAAGAGTAAGCAGTTTTTGTATATTATTACATCTCAATTAATGTCAAATTCTGCGAAGAGTCGGGGAGTCATGCTATGCGAGGTCGAGGATAAGTCCGAACAAATGAGTCTTTAGTCTTTTGTGAAAGATGGCAAGTGACTCTGCTGTCCTGACATTGGACAGGAGTTTGTTCCACCACTAAGGTGCCAGAACAGAGAAGAGTCGTGACTTCGCTTGGCGACCTTTGTTTGCTCGCAGCGATGACGGTGCCAGCCGGCCAGCTGATGTAGTGGAGCGAAGTGCTCATACTGGGGTGTGTGGTTTGACCAGTGTTTGGATGTAGAAGGGTGCAGTTTCGTTGACGGCCTTTAAGGCCAGCACCATCGTTTTGAATCGGATGCAGACCGCAACAGGAAGCCCGGTCATGGAGGAGGGGTGTCACATGGGAGAATTTGGTTAGATTGCCTTGCAATATATTGCTTTTCGTGGAATTGCTGTATCCTGTTCCTATTCTAATTGTGTGCAATGTATTGTAACTTATCCTGAGTTACTCTGATTTCCAAACCTATTGTTTACTCCAGAAGTAGACTGACTTTCAAACTAGACTAAACGAGGTGATACAGCGCACCAATGAAACACCACATCTTTTGTGCTGAACCAACACGCAGCAGTTGATCAGAAGTGTTGAAAAGCACAGTGGTGGTGATGGAGTTGCACATCAGTTGATTATGTTTGTGGAATATTAAATCCTATAACCCGCACAATTTTAGTAGGGGCAGATGTAATTTGTGGTCCCTGTCCTCCAAACATGTGTTCTGTCACAGATGGGTGAAACGAGCATGCCAGAGCTGCTTAGGTTCCTTCAGTATCTTGTATCTTAAGCTGCTGTAGCGGCTCACTATAATCACAGGCAGTCTATGAGTCCTTGGTTATGCTGCATTCAGGCAGCAATCCTTCACCCATAGTAATATCTGTCAAAGAAAAGGAGAGAGGAGGGACCCGGGCGGTATAAATAGCGAGTAGCTCACCTTTGCATATGTATGAAACTTCTGTACGCGGCTCACATGGTCACTTATTTCTAACTTGGAGAACATTCTGAATTTGCTTGAATATTATTCAAATCATAGAGCTCTGTGAAACTTAGACATTTGACTGCATTGTATGAAAAGTGGACTGGCCGTGGGCGGGGGGCTATAATTTCACTCGGTGTGTTTCCGGTTCCCTGCAGCAGACAGTGACTTGGAAAAAAAAGAACTAAGTTAATGCAGAGATAGGATCTTATAATTTGACAGCAAATTTACAATGAGTCATCAAATTTTCCTTATTTCTTTAACACAAAAAGGAATGCTCATGATCTATTAGGATAAACAACATTTCACATGTTTTTCGTAAGAATGGATTCATTATACAACATTATGTAAGGTATGGCCTAATGGATTTTAATGTTAATGGTAATTTAAGGGGTGGTGTCCACTGAACAATAGGAAATGAATTAGCTTTATTTTTATCTTATGATAGCTGTCACGTATGCAGTGTGAAATCAATCACGTGCAGAAGTGTAATGTATACCTGCCAATGATCATGAAGATGGATTAACTTGATTGAGGTTGCCCCTCTTGTGAAACCATTTAAGAGAGTCATTAATATTATCTGTTTGTCATTTATCTTTTTTTAATGCCTCAATTAGCACAAATTTGATTTGTGGCTCACCAAGTGTCGCACTAATGACTAATAAAATGAATGTGAACCACATTGTGAACGAAATATGCAGGTTACTTCCAGCTGTTAACCAGCAAACTGTTGAATTTAGAAAACTGCATTAAGTGTGTTATTTTACGATCACAATGGGGCATTGGGACAAGCCATAAATGCAATATAAACATCTCTCCTTTTTAACTCTGTCTTGGTTTCCACAAACTCCTGAAGAAAACATTTCTGGCATTTAAGTTCCTAAACACTCCACTATGTTCACCAGCAGTCACTATCTGAGTTTGTTGTTCGGTGCTTGGCAAGCAGTTGTAAAATTAGTCTATTAGGGCAATTTTTTTGCAGCTCCCTGCTGTGGCTTGAAAAAGGTCGATATGGCTGGATTTTTCAACCTGGAAACTCAAAATTATCGATCTTAAAAACACAAAAAAGCGCCACAGATCTGAGGGAACTGCAGAGTTCAGTAATAATTCTGTGTGAGCTGTTCACCTCAAGCAAAACCTTTCACATTTCACAGAGACATTTGATTTATTATTTAGAAATGCTAAGTCAAGGACTGGACTTGGTTAGTATCTTGAAGATGCTTTGTGTCTCAAGGTTCAGCAGTGGTGCTGTTTACCAAGGGATCTTGAGAACTGTGTAGAAAGAACCAATATATTAACATGGCAAGAGGCAACTTTCCCCCCTACCGTTACCAAGTGGTATAGCTTTTGACACTGCCGTTGTGAAGGCAACTGGATCGTTTTAGTTTTGGCCTCAGACAAATTGCTCAGCTATTGCGAGGCTTTTAAGGAACCAATGTAAATGCTGATGGTGTCATTATTCTGTATCCGTTACATTGTGCAATCAACATTTACTTCATAATGATCTGTTGAAGCAGAAACATTTTCTATTGCAAGTTTAATTCAGCACAAAATTGCTGAAACACAGCTGAATGGTCAAAACAATCCCATCCTCACCTGAGTGTGTGGGCGGTGAGGTTATATTGTTATATCCATGACCCTGACTGACATCTTGGCCTGTTCTCACTGCCTGTGTCCTCATTATTAGTCTCCTAGCTGTTAAAGTTGGTATAAAGAATTGAAACCTGCTGGCCCAGCTCATGACCTTGCCAGACCAATAAAGTTCGATAGATTGTGTTGTCAGACTCGTGATATTATTTAGCACACAGCAGGAACCGTTACAGTGCATAACTTTGGCATTACCGATGCATTAATTTGCATTCGCAGTTCCATCATTTAAATGTGATTATTCTTTCCCACAGACAAAAGCAACACATGTTTCTCCCTCTTTTGATAATTACAGCCTATAGAAAAAATGTCAAATGCTTGGCAAATCATGTTGTTTGAGGCACCTGTTCTCAGTTTTGGAAGGAACAATTTGTCTAAGACAAGAGGCATGCCACAGGCATGAACTGAGGAGAAGCTTGAAGCGGTTTTATGCAGCTGTTATCATCAGTTAGAATTATTTCGTCAAAACATGTCAAAATGAAGTGACAGCAGACACCTGGTCTTCTTTGATCCACATCTGCCTGTTGGAACTATGCACGAGTCACTGTATTAAGTATGATTGGAATTCAATCATATTCTCAATTCACTTAATCCTTTCCACAATTGCAGAGGATGTTTTGAGCATACTTCAGGCAAAAAAGGAGTGATAGTGTAGTGTTCTTCTTTTAACACCCTGCTACCGTTTGTTTTGATCTGTCTATATGTGTGTGATAATCTGCATAGGTTTACACAGTTACAAGCCTCTAATATATGTTTATACACTGTTTTAAATAATTAAGAAGAAAACAAACACATTTTACTTCCACTTTGGTAGGAGGTAATTGGTAATTAGGCTACAGCAAATACAGTAAGATACACAGCTCAGCGTGTGCATTGTGCAAAACAATTGGGCACAAAAGAAATTGGCTGCAGTTTTAGGCGACACCCCTGTAATTTCATATAAAAGGTTGTAATTATGTACCACGACAATAAAGATACCACTTGCAACTTAAAGATAGCTGTTGCTTACTTAATAACCCTTTTGTATTAAAGTCTTTTGGATCTTTATTTTATTATATTAGAAACCTGGCCATGAAGATGACATTTAAGGCTTTAATAGCAGCTCTCTTAATTGCACCTGCTGCCAAATAGCAAGGGCTTACACAGAGTAAGAAATAACAGGGGGTGGCAATGATCTATTATGCGTGAGAATGTTGTGACATTTAAGCATTTTTTTTGTTTTTTTGTGTTTTCAAGGAATAGATACCCAGAATTTTGGACATATATTGAGTAGGTCAGGAAACAAGTAAAGTGCTTTCCGGAGCGAGAATAAAATTCAATAAATAGATTTCAAAGCAATAAGTACATGCCAAGCATGTCAAACTACAAAAGCATCTTCATGTTGTTTTCCATCATTTAGTCGAAAGAGCCACTTCCATCCACTAAATGACAAAATGAAATGTCTGCATAGGTAAAGAAATCACATATGAGTGATGTAACTTTCATGCGTCTGTTTTAATCATCCGTGTATGCTTCTCTTTAGCTTGAAACCCGAGGCAGTATTTTCGATTGCAATGCCAGCATCAGGGTGTTTGCGATTTCACAGCTGCTCGTCTTCCTTTTGTCTAACCTGACTTTTTTTTTTTTTTTCACACGGCACCATCATCCACTAGCATCATTATGAAACAACTACCGTAAATCATTGTCAGCTTATCTTTAAAGTGGAATACAGATATTCTTGACTTCACCATTTCCCTTTCTGGCAATGTTTTTTTGGTGTATCTTGTGCACGATCAATTATTATTTTCGCTTTGATTCGTCTGTTGATCTTTTGTAATGTAAATGCCTCAGCACCGCCGATAGCTATAGCTGGAGGCTGTATGTTTTCAAGTTGTTTTTAGACATTTCTGTGAAATAATTGGCACATACAGTCTTGGTTTATAGGCCAACAAAGGTGTTTTATAAGATCGGAGTGACCTTGACCTGTCAATTTTGTCCCCAAATTGTCCCCTCAAAGCATTTCTTAGTTATTGTGTTACGAGAATGGGATGGAAGTGAGGTCGCCAGTGACCTCGGCCTTGCACCTTTGACCACCAAATTCTAATCAGTTCATACTTAAGTCCAAGTGGAGCTTTTGTCAGATTCTCTAATAGCTGCGCCTGTTTCCCCCTGCCTTATTAGCATGGATCCCAATGAAAAAACCTTACAGCTGAATTTGCGATGAGTCATTTACACACAATTGCCCTTTGGAGATAATATTTACATTACTTTATTACCTTGGTGAGGTGTCTGTCATATGATGCAAATTCGATTTAACAAAAAGCAATGATAAGAACTGGATACAGTATTTGTGTAATGTTATTATAGATCTGGTAATGTGACTGATGGATCACATTCTGTCATGCATAGTAAGCAATCAAATATTGAATCTGTCTTCACATAGCAAAGCAGTAACTGGGCCACTTGGTGTGACAAAAATAACAGCTGTATTTTCTTTCTTTTCCACTGGCATCAATGCCTGAGTGAAATTCTAATTCAACAATATGCGTATCACACTTCAAAGCTCCTACTCTGTGTTTTTTCGCAGGCTTGCCTGACCTCAGTAGACTTGGGTCAGTATACATGAAGAACAGCTTGCCATCACAGCTGCACCTGACAGATGTAATCCCCCTTTTATTTTAAACATCACAGTTATATCATTTTTGTCCCAGTATGACTTTTCACTATGGCATCAAAAGATGTTCTATCCCGCCAGAATGGAATATGAGGAGGCTGCTGTGAGTATTCCCCTTCCTCTTCTGCTCTAATTTAAGGGTAGGATCACAGTGGCTAGTATGCTTTGAACATACTGGTCATATAGTTGAACAGCATCAAGGCTGAAAATGTCTGCAGTAAAATGGCAAATACACATTGTCGTTACATGTACAAGTTTTCAAGCCAGCAATACAACCTAATAAAATCTACATATAACAGAAAATAAAGTCAACATTTCATGTGCAAATGGCATCACTTCATGAATGCTACTCACCAGCAGTGGGGATTGCTTTGCATTTATGTGCATTTTGTGTGTGTGTGTGT
Source organism: Sparus aurata (assembly GCF_900880675.1). Taxonomy (NCBI): domain Eukaryota; kingdom Metazoa; phylum Chordata; class Actinopteri; order Spariformes; family Sparidae; genus Sparus; species Sparus aurata. The sequence goes on from NC_044187.1 coordinate 17,663,263, forward strand.
GTGTGTGTGTGTGCGTGGCTGCAGTGTGTGTGTGTGTGTGTGTGTCGCTGCAGTGTGGTAGGGCGTGTGTGCCCATAACTGTCCTACTCTTCATCACTATCATTGCACAGCCCTTACTCCGACATGCTGAGAGCAACAGACCTCCCCTCTTATTATGCCATAGAGAATTAGGACTTATTAACCACTGGGTGGAGCTGTCTCACTCTCTCCATTTCTTTTTTTTTCTCTCGCAGCCTCTGTTTCTCCCCCTGTGCCTTGCCCCTCTTGCCTTTCCGTATTCCTCTTTTCTGGTTAAGATTTCACATAGCAACGAGGCTTTTTGCTTTCTCGCCCTGTGATTTTTTTTCTCTCACCCATTTTTTTATGACCCTGTCCCTCCTCTTGAGCCACTGGTACCTCGGGATATTTTTAGTTTTAAATCCTATTAAAGGATATGTGCACCCAAAAATGAAAATTCAGTCATTATCTACTCACCTCCAAGTCAGATGAATTTTTTCAAGTCCACAAAACATTTTCTGGAGTCTTGCAGCAACACAGCCTCAGTGCATTCTCCTAAAAAAAACTGAGGAAAATGAGGAGTTGTTTTAAAATGTGACAAATTGTGGGCAAAAAAACCCAACATAAAAGTCTCTGAAGCTCCAAAATTATTTCAGAAGACATTAAGTTTGTGCATCTACTTTCTAGCATAGCAGCTGTAGTGAAGTCTTCTGCTTAAAAGGTGCAAGTAACCTCTTTTTTAAATCAAATTTGGAATTTTAAGTCACAATCTACCTCAGGAGTTTAGGGGAATACGGCATCACTGTTTTGCTGTGCAGCTCCAAAAAGGTTTTTATGTACTTTGAAATTGAACCTGACTTTCCATCGTTATGGGACTGAGTAGATAATGACTGAATTTTCTTTTGGGGTGAACTTTCACACACACAATAAAACTAGATTACTTTTTAAGCTTTACTTTCTCAGAAAGAATACACAGAGAGGACACAGATGCTGTCTATTCAGCTAATGTGGCAACATCCTTCTTCGGGAGACCTCACTGCACTTCATAGCTTATGTGTGTAATAAATCTACACTGATTCCAATTTGTTCATATTTAAACAAAAGTTATGACTGTAACGTAATTTAATGCCTACATTTCTAACTCAAAACCAAATTCTGTATCTCCGGCGGTCTCTTCAGGTCTCATCTTCTGTAGTTTTTGTCACAAGTATGCCACTTTTACCAGATGTTACCCATCAGTCTCGTGTCATGTCAGATGTAGCTCCCAGTTTGTCACTTTTTTTTTCTTCTCACTTTTTCAGGACTATCTTACATAAAAAGTAGAGGCATATGTATGCACATAGTCAAAGGATGACTAAAAGTAGTGTAGTCTCTTTCAGCTAGAGTGCTGTCTTCAGTGAGGCTGTGACATCCACTGCAGGACTTTGTTGGAGGGGCCAACTCCTTCACGACAGTCCTATTTGTCCACTACTTTGCAGTGACTCCAATATGACTTTCACAATCATGGGTTACTTCTTCGATTCATTGTATTTCAGCTGTCTTGCAAACACTGGACCTCTAACTGTTGGTTCAGCCCAGTTATGTCAACCACCACAGTTTCCCACACCAGCTCCCATTCATCTATTTGACCTACTTCCCCTTTGAAGTAGGTGTCGTTTTAACTGGACACATTTGTTTAAGGGTTTATTGTTATAAATATTCATGCTAGGCTACAATACATTTGGCTAAAATTTCATATTAGGGCTGTGACTGATGACTTTCTTTGAGATTGATTAATCTGATGATCCCCAATCATTTTGTGTATAAAATGCACTTAAAATCCTCGAAAGCCCAGTGTCACATGACTAAATTGTTTGTTTTGTGCAACTAGCACTTCAAAAGCTAAACTTAACTTTCAAAAAAGGCAAAGAAAAGTGTTTTAGAGGAACAGTTCAGAGGAACAAAATGTGAATGTTTGGCAGATCATCAATTAAAAGAGTCAATCATTTTAGCTCTACTTCATAGCTCGTGATTGTGAAACTAGAAAACCAACAGTATTGGGCATTTGTTTACAGAGCACAGCAGATTTTCAGTGTGATTAGTCATTGCATCACAGTTTTCCACAACTTTAAGGTCAGAGTGCATTTCTCACTTTTTCCAATGCGCTACTGTCTTGCTTAATGCTTCTGGCGATTCTGCATACAATCAGTTCTCTCTCCTAGTCCTGTGCGCCTCCAACCTGGACCTTGCCAGAATATAATGAATAGTGTGAAATGTTTTAAGTCGGCTGACTTTGTGAGACAATTCGGCATAATAAACACATTTCCTGTAGCAGTATACGAATGATGAGACAAGGCCACATCTTAAACATCATGCGTGTGACGTACTACTTTGCAGGGCCTCCTAGTTGTTAATCAAACCGGTGACATGACTGGAAGGTTACATGTTTGATCTACATGACAGTCAATTCCAACTCCGTCCATCAGTGTCCGGGTGCATTAGGAAGGCACAGAAGCATTTCCTGCCTTTTCACGTAAGGCTGATCTGATCCTCTCATCCCTTGATGAAATGCATTTAGGAGAGACTTAAAGAAGTACTGTATGAAATGTGTAAAACCTTTCTTGAACTTATAGCTCTACAGTACATATAAAAACTATCGAGGTCTACCAAAAAGGAATGATACAAAGATCTTGTCAGGTATTGATCAGCTGTGTTAGGAGGCACATGGCTGTCTTAAATAATGCCATGATAAATCACATCATCAGTCACTGTCTTTGGGTTCACTGACATGTGATGCCTTTGCCCTTTACTTGTCTATTACTTAGCACTTATCTGAAAGTGACGATAAAGTTCAATCCTTCTGTAGCACATAACTTGGGTGGGTTATCATTATCTCTGCAAACCCAGTGTTTTATCTGTTTCCTTAATACTAGTTTGTTTAACAGATTAAATGGGCTTGATGGTGTATCACTTTAATCTGAAGGACAGAAAGCGCTCAGTGACTGACAACAACTTCTGTTTAATATTACACCACTACTCACACTACTTGTGTGGGAGTCAGAACACCTTCTTGAAAAGTATCTATATTCTTGGTGTAATTTTGAGATGGCAGAAGTTTACATGCATTGATACTTGCTTGAAAAACAAACCATGTCAAAACTCTGGCTAGGGCATCCAGTTTTGAAAAAATTTCCTCATTGTTTCCCCCCCTTCTGTATGCACTAGAAATGTTCTGATACCATCTATTCTTCCTGATACCAATTCCGATACCTGACCCTTTTAGAAACAGAGGATACAGTGGCATGTTGAGTGGCCCTAAGCTTTCAAGTAAGAGGCTATAGATACCCTTCTGTCTTCACTCCAGTGACTGGGGTTCCTGTTTGAACAGGATTAAAGATTGAAGTTTTCTCAAAATTACGTTACATCATTAAGTTAACTTGCGTAAATTATGTGATGTAAGTCACTTAAGTGGCGTTATTGAACAAAAAACCCGAAAGCATGATCTTTCCCTAAACCTAACCAAATAGTTTTGGTGCCCAAACATCACCAAACCACAACCGTTTCGCAAGAATCCACAAGTCTAGACAGGCATTTCATATGTATCATTGTTAAGTTTAGCGTTGAGCCATTTGTGTTGAAAACTGATGCTAAAAGGGGGAAGTAGAGCATCATTGTTTGAAGCCTTAAGCCACTGACCTACCGCCGTATTTGACAAGTTGGGAGAAAGTTGCACACTACACGCTGCTGTTAAGCAGCAGGATCGATAATGTGATAATATAGATAGATAATGTGGTATCGGACTGGGGCCTTGAATTGTGTACTCGCACTTATAGGCTGTAGTGAAGGCTTTTCTGATACTGGTATTTGCATTTCACACATGATAGTCTTTTTATTGGTCATGTTGACCACTAGACCACTATAGCCGACTCATGATAAAAAAATCCATGTTACACAACTGCATTACCAAATCTATTTCATGATGCATATCAGTTATAGTGATTCAGCTCTTACCAGTACCATTATTTTTATTTTTGCTTTAAATGCATGAAGTTTTAAAAATGACTCGCACTGCTGATTGCCAAACTTCTTTAAAAGAAAGATGTAAACATTGTGAAACCTTGCTCAGTACAAGAAGTACTGAACTGAGTAGCCTTGTGTACTGCCAGATTGTACAAAAAAGTCCTTGCACATCCCTGTGTCTGTCAGCACCTGTTATGACCCTAGCTAATGTGAGTGCACAACTGCAGGGCAGCCATGGCATTTCATTTAGAACTGTGAATGAAATCCTGTCAGGTCAATCTGCAGAATCTGCTGTGATACACGTACAGACAGAATATGTCTTGGACTATAAATAAAGTGTGGGCAGTTTTTGCACACCTGGAAGGCAGGCTAAGCAACAGGTGCTAAGGACGATAACAGAAAAATGCTCAAAAATGTATATAATCACAATATATAAAACATGTTTTGTTTTTTTGATAAATACTTACAAATACAGATAAAGGACATTACAATTACAAACGGAAAGTGCTGCAGCGGCAGCACAGTTGCATGAAAGAGTAGCAGGAGTCACATTTCTTGAGGACAGTAAGGCGAGTTGACCACCAAGAAGTATATTGTCAAAGGGAAAAATGTAAGCATATTTTGAAATATTTCAGATTTAATTCCGATGCTGGAAAAGGGAGAACATTAATGAGAACAGTTAACTGAGGCTGGTTCTTGTTTCTTCCGGTTGTTTCACCTGTCATCCAAGAGGCTTCTTCAGTTCTTACTAACTGGTGGGGAGTTGCAGGCTTTAAACCCTGTGTGGGTGTGTCCTTACATACTCATCAACATGTTGCTAATCATTGTGGAGGAACGCCATTCAACTGGTACGGGAGTAATGAAAAAACATCCAGAAAGCTGGCTGGTTACAGGAACCACCTGCATTTCAACTTGAGATGCAGGCAACACTGACTCCTTAAGGACACACACACACCAGATGTCAAACCTTCAACTCCCCCCCAGTTTGTAAGAAGTGAAGAAGCCTCTTGGAAGAGAGACGAAACATCTTCAAGAAACTGAATGAAGTCCACAATTGCCTATGAAACAGCACTTAGAATTACCATGACCTGGATGACTGAGAACCTTCATTAGCACCCTCTTCCTCCATTACTCCCTCAGACTGAATACAACTACTCCCTGTCATATTTCAGGTTGATTTGCTGTCAGAAAATGCAAACAATAACTATTGTTTTGCTCTGTAGATCCATTAGTGATGAACAAAAGCATTAGGTGCTAAACTCAATGAATTTATTCTTCATTATACATGTCAACTGTCAACCAATTGAATGCTTTCAATGAGAAGCTGCAGCAGTTGTAAGTTAACACACCGGCTTCTCTACCACACATCCAACACCTAATAAATAGCCTACATTCAACTAATCACTTGATATAGTTGATTTAAATATGTGCTCTAACCCTACTTAAAAAAAAGCCGGCACATTAATAGGAAATTGAAATAAGAGTAGAAAGAATTCTGCTTCAATAGCAAGAATACCCTAATCTACTTGGAGGCAGCTTACACTGTTTTTTTTTTATAGAAATGTATGGTGAGGGAGGGTGATTCATGAAAGTCCAACTTCAACATAATTGCATTTTGTTCTGCAGCCTACATATCTGCACTGTGGATCACAAACCAAAAGAGAGAGATGTATATTCTTTGATTTGCTCTCTGATGGGGCCTTCTAGTATTACATTAATTCAACTCTATATTATCATCATCATTATCAATAAGCAGACACTTTTGTCTATGCCTAGCCTGTGTGAAGGCTGGCTGATTATTTCTCTGTCAGTCAACAAATTGTTTCAGTATGACGTGATATGATCACCAAAATAAGATTAATGAGGAGTAATCAAACTGCAATGGAGTTGCTGATACCTGAACCCATGTGTGTGTTCAGGATATGCTCCCATGCCTGCAGCAAGACCAGGTTCCTGCTGAGGCACACAGCACAGGCTGTTGTTCTTAACATATACTTTTGACTCTGTTGTCAACCTGGGGAAAGTGGACTAGCAGAATCAAGACAGCCTTGGATTTTTGAGTTTGACCTCAGTTTTGTGAAAACTGCAAGTAAATCTAGTGTGCGTGTGTGTGTGTGTGTGCCACAAGTAAATGTTTCAGCAAAGTCAGTGTTCTTACATTTTCTCTCTACTTTCTGAGATTTTGGGGTTGGGCATCAAGTCTGTCAGTATGTTTACATGCACAGCTTTATCGGATTACAGCCATAGTTCGACTATGCTACTCAATCAGACAACTGCAATTGTCCGAGTATACATGTGAGAAAATCGAATTATTGGCTGGCACATGTCATACCCCAGTATGATAGGTGGCGCTGTACCCATTTCAACTGGTGATGATAGAGCCACCTCCGGCTGACCACTTTACGTCACCAGCAACAACAAACTCTGCCTCAGCATTCGAGAAAGATCGCGTATGAAGAGCGAGACGAAGCTACATCTTTGTACATTTCGTGTATATGATAATTACACTAACTAGATGCACAATGGCGCTCTTGCATGCGGTTATTTCAGAGGAAAGATGCCGCCGCCGTCCCCGTCGTCCCTGTCCCCCTCCCCGTCCCCATCCCCGTCCCTCTACTTCCGGCTCACAGCCCTGGGAAAAAAATCTCGAGCCTGCCAGAACGCAAAATCCAATCCGATCTGATGGAACGTATACATGTACAAGTAATGTGACTATCAATCGAATAATCTAGGTGTTTTAATCCGACTATCAGAAATCCGATCCGGTCCGATTTTAGTCAGACTAAGGTGTATACATGCATCTTAAAAATCCGATCATAGTCGGACTAACCCAAAAATTCGGTTTTCTCAAGTTTCATGTAAACTGTGTGACACTGTTGATTGAGCGATTTAGTGTGCTTGTGTAAGAGGGAACAAAGCAGAGGTCTTTTTTAGATGGAATTAGGATATTTGCTCTCTCTAGCTTCCATTCAGTAACTGCATGCACTAGTTCTTCAGCCAGGTGTTCACTTGTGTGGCTCTCATACAGTGGATGAGTCTGCAGCACAAAGCCCCTCATTTCCCAATCAAGTATCAGGGTTCTCCCCAGAAGTTTTTAGTGTAGTGGCGCACTGTCAGCCGGGGGGAGGGGGGAAGAGACGGTCGCTATCGCCGTCAGCAGGGGGGGCGAGCGTCTGTTCGTTTGTCCGTCCCCGGGCTCCTCGCTGTCAGCCAGGGGACGGACGGATGAACGGATGCTCGTCACCATCAGGCGGGGGACGCTTTTTTAACGAGAAGACCACGGCAGCCCACAAACACCCACTATAAAGCAGCTAACATTGAAAATGAGTATAGTGGCGCAGCGCTATTCACGGGAGGTCCAGCTATCGGTGGAGAGAGCAAGGTAGGGTGCTTTCCTCAGTTCGTTTTCAAAATCCCCCGGCATACTTCATAAAGTTCTGGGATCACTTTACTACTAAAATGGGTGTGGGAGGGTGAGCCTAAACAATGTGCTGCTCTCATGTCTCTGCTCCTGAGGGGATCACACAGCATGCGCAGCTGCACAGAGTTTTGAAAAAGTTTTGTGACGGGGAAACGTACCGAAAATGCCGTTGTTTGCCGTTGTGCATTGAACCGAACAGGGCGTATTGAACGGTTCGGTAAAATACCGAATATTGTTGCATCCTTATTAGATATACTATTTGGCGGGGTCTGCTTGACAGCTAACCAGCTTAATTTAGGACCGGTTCGGTTTCTGTTTTTTTTTCCTCTAAACTATCTAATACGGTGGCCCAGAGGTGTCAGGCCAAATACAAAAGCCACAACACAAATACAAAAGCCACAACACGAATACAAAAGCCACAACACAAATACAAATGCCACAACACAAATACAAAAGCCACAACACGAATACAAAAGCCACAACACGAATACAAAAGTCACAACACAAATACAAATGCCACAACACAAATACAAAAGCCACAACACGAATACAAAAGCCACAACACGAATACAAAAGCCACAACACAAATACAAATGCCACAACACGAATACAAAAGCCACAACACAAATACAAAGTCACAACGGAAGTGACCCACAACGGAAGTGACCCAAAACGGAAGTGAACGGCAACGGATGTTGACAATGCGGCGGATTGTTGCTGCCATTTTAGGACCCGTGTGCCGGCTGTCTCTGGGCAACACAGAGTAGGGGTGGGCGATACTGCAAATTTTGGTATCGATCCGATACCAAGTAAATACAGGGCTAGTATTGCCGATATCGATACCAATACTGATACTTTTTACTTGAAAATTTCTGATCAATGAATGATTTTGTACTTTTGCCTTTAATTAGTTGATCATGATTATAATAACGATAAAACACAGGAAAAAGATTTTAGCCAAATAAGGAAATTATATTTAACATAATTAAATCTATAACCTGTCTGCATGTAGCATAAATAGGAATACTAATGTTTCTTCAACAGATACACAAAAGGGTTATCATATTCTTGAGGTAGGCTATATATCTAAATATAAGTATATATTTTTGTGTTACAGTTACATTGAACCTGCGTGAGTGGAGTGAGAGAGGTGAAGAGGAGCGCTGTTCTTGAGGACTAAGAGAGAAACTGCGCTCACGCAAACACTGTGAAGAAATACGTGTGATTTGCTGAATTTATAGAAGAGAAACTACAACAAAAATATCGATCTCATCGCGCTAATATCGATCCGATACCAATACTCAACTTGGTATCGATACTATCGATATTTGGATCGATCTGCCCACCCCTAACACAGAGTCCAACCTCGTACTTGACTTTTTTCCAGGCTCTCTCCTGTTTTGTCCAAGTCTCTGTGTATCTGTTTCTGTCCCGGAGCTCCCGAACTCCGGTCTCTGTATGTAGTGTGGTAGTATAGTACGGAGCTAACGAGCTTCGGGGCGCCGAGCACGGAGCATTAGCCCCAGCACAACAATAGAGCAGCTAGCTCTAGGGTTGCAGCGCCGACAGCAGCGCTCCGGTCTGCTCCCCGAGCTCTGTACTTGCTAAGTTATGAAAATATGTGTCTGTTACTTGATTACAGCGGTCTGTTGTACTTTATTATGAACCACAGTAGCACAATCACATTCATGTGTCCTTCATTTCCATAACTCTGCCTAATATTTATTTATATACATATGTATATATATATATATATATATATATTTTAATAAGGTAACGCTGAGTGGCCTTGATGCCTGTCAGTCATGAGTCGCATCTCGTCACCTCTCTGCTGTGTCTGCAGCTGAGCACTGTGACGCATGTCTCTCTCCCCGGCCGGGAGAGTTATCATACCGTGAAATATCAAATAATAGCCGGGCCGTTTATTTGTTTCAATCACTTAACAGACCAGGCGTTTATTTGGGACAGACGTTTAATTCCTTCCTCTCAAAAATCCGGGTTGAAAATGTCACAAACTTCGCCACCTTCTCGGTGAATTATCTGGCATCATTCTGCAAGTGAAGTTGTTGCGGCGGAGGAAACTCCTCATCTCTGCTGTCACTCATGGTGGCGTACATTTGTACAGCTGTGATTGTGCTACTGTGGTTCATAATAAAGTGCAACAGACCGCTGTAATCAAGTAACAGACACATATTTTCATAACTTAGCAAGTACAGAGCTCGGGGAGCAGACCGGAGCGCTGCTGTCGGCGCTGCAACCCTAGAGCTAGCTGCTCTATTGTTGTGCTAACTGGGGCTAATGCTCCGTGCTCGGCGCCCCGAAGCTCGTTAGCTCCGTACTATACTACCACACTACATACAGAGACCAGAGTTCGGGATCTCTGGGACTGAAACAGATACACAGAGACTTGGACAAAACAGGAGAGAGCCTGGAAAAAAAGTCAAGTACGAGGTTGGACTCTGTGTTGCCCAGAGACAGCCGGCACACGGGTCCTAAAATGGCAGCAACAATCCGCCGCATTGTCAACATCCGTTGCCGTTCACTTCCGTTTTGGGTCACTTCTGTTGTGGGTCACTTCCGTTGTGACTTTTGTATTTGTGTTGTGGCTTTTGTATTCGTGTTGTGGCATTTGTATTTGTGTTGTGGCATTTGTATTCGTGTTGTGGCTTTTGTATTTGTGTTGTGGCATTTGTATTTGTGTTGTGACTTTTGTATTCGTGTTGTGGCTTTTGTATTTGTGTTGTGGCATTTGTATTTGTGTTGTGACTTTTGTATTCATGTTGTTTCATTTGTATTCGTGTTGTGGCATTTGTATTTGTGTTGTGGCATTTGTATTTGTGTTGTGGCTTTTGTATTTGTGTTGTGGCAATTGTAATTGTGTTGTGACTTTTGTATTCGTGTTGTGGCTTTTGTATTCGTGTTGTGGCATTTGTATTCGTGTTGTGGCATTTGTATTTGTGTTGTGGCTTTTGTATTCGTGTTGTGGCTTTTGTATTCATGTTGTGGCTTTTGTATTTGGCCTGACACCTCTGGGCCACCGTAATCTAACTTGACTTCACCCCGACCTTTCAGATACTGTTCAAAAAGAGACTTTGCCATGTTAGTAATAATGAACCAAGTTTTAATTCTGGCCTCCCCTTAAAACTTCTACATTGAGGACCACAGTCTCAGTTAAATAAGGACATTCATCATGTAGGTTGTCAACTTAAAACTTTTTTTTTTTTTTTACAAAAACAGTGGATCATTTCAAAAGCCAGCATTCTGGGTTGGCCATATGATTGTAAATTGTATGCTTTTGACTTGTGACAGTGCAGGGAAAAAGTTTCCATCTTATTCATATTTGTCATTGTAAGCTTCACTTTCTTCAAACCTGAAGGCAATACCTTCATTGTTTACCAATCAAAGTTTCATTATCACAGCCAAAACCTGTTCCTCCAGGCTCACAATGGTCACACACCTGCGACTACACTGTCTCTTGCCTTTGATAGCAGCCTTTAGAAAAATGACAGTAGTCAGACCTCTAAGGTACAACAGCATATCCTTGTGCTTGACTTAACAAATATGAAAAACCCAACTCAGAACCTTTTGTATTTCTGTCTGCTCCTCTGAGGTTTCAATTCTCTATTTTGACTTCATGTAACATCAGTACAATTTGGGTCATTTGATCACCACATTATAGATCTATTAAAAGGTATTGCCAGACTCACAGTCCCTTTTCTGATATTCTGATCCAATAACCAATACAACATGCTCACTCAACAACTGGAATTTTGAATGCTATGTCAGCTGAAAAGCGGGTCATATTAATTATCAAACCAGTTTAATCCCCTTGGTATCTGGATGTAGCACCGAAAATTCCTGCCAGTGTGCATATGCGTCAAACACACACATATGCGAGAGTGGGAATACAAGTTCTTAATGTTTCATTTCAAGCCTCAAGTGCCCTCTGAAAAAATGCTTTTGTTGACAACCAGCCGCTACTGCGTCGGCTGTTAATGGTGGCCCATTAAATGTGTACCTGGAGACACCAATTTTAGTGAGAACTTACACTGAAGCAGTTTTGAGTATACAGTTTTTGTATCTGTCCTTCTTAGGCCTACACGATATGAGGAAAATCTGCGATGTGCGATAACACTTTTCAATATTGCGATGACGATATAACTTGCGATAAATAAACAAATATTGAAGTTTGCATGTTATTAACTATGCAGTTATTGATGGCTAACGTTAGTTTTGAATTGTTCAAGTAGGTCTTTATGGTTGTATTGCAGGTGGTGATGGAGGTTTGTTGTATTTCCTATAGACGTTGCAAACAACTGCACGGCATGTTTTACACAGTACCTTTGTTTGTAACACGTCGTCTGTCTTGAAGTCCATATAGCAGAAGTGCTGTTTCTTTTCACCACAAGGCCTTCATCGATCACATTTTCATCGCTTTTCTCTTCTCCCTCAGCCATCATAACCTGGCAACCACCACTGAACTGATGCCGATTAATATTGTCAGGGTAGCTAACGGCTAGCTGGGGCTCATATGATTGGCCCTTGTATCCAGGGCTCTGTCTGATAGGCTTAATGTTGGCATGCTCAAGGTGCATGCATGGCGCATGTAAACAAATTAATTTTTCTTATTCATTGTGTGTGAGGCAGTCTTTTGCGATGTATTGTGTATTGTCACACATGTTCATATCGTGATGACTATGAAAATTCGATGTATTGGGCAGCTCTAGTCCTTCTATACTGTTCTATGTTATTGTCAGTGTGATAGTGCGACACTTTGCTGGGGGGGGGCGGCGCGATTAGGCTACAGGATGGGAGGAAAAAAAAAAAATCTGGGGAAAAAAAAAAAATAAAAAATCACGAAAATTCCCACCATGTCGAAATGCAAGTGGCTGGACTATTATAACACACAAACAAATCATCCTTCTGGCGACTTTTTTTGTCAAAAGCGACTGCCGGCAAATCTAGTGACTTTTATTGGTGTTATTGGAGACTTTTGTGGTGTTTGGAGACTGTGACTTGAAAGCACGTATCACTCTGCGGTTACTGTGTTCAACGAGCAGCGGGTGCTGCTGTGAGTCCCTCCCCCGTCCAAAAGCACTCACAGGCGGTCAGTCCAGCCTGCAGTCGGAGCAGAGAGGAGACACACACCACTTCGCGTCCAGGCTGCAAATGAATCGCGGATGTGCATGGCAGCCGCCGTTCCCACCCTGGCGTACAGAGCGGGTTGTGAATGTACCGTATATTGCCAAATAATAGCCGGGTTTCAATTAACCGCAGGGTCCCCTTTAAACGCCGGGTGCAGGTGTATATCTTGATAAATAACCGCTGGTTCCAAATAAATCCCGGGTCTAATTCATTTATTTTTTTTTAAATTAAGGAAGAAGACATGACCACTGACACTGCACGTTTTTTTCTTCTTCGCCTTTTCCATGTATTGTGCTTGCTTCCTGTCAGTCACTATCACATTGATGATCGCCATGGCTCCGGTGCAGCAAAAAAAGAAAAAGTACAACTTGAAAAAAAAATATATATATATATTTTTTTTGGCCCACCACCACCCCTCTTCGGAGGACAGCTTTATCTTTATTCAAACATAGGTATACAACCAAATAAAATAATAAAAAAAAATGGTTTAAATAGCTCTGAAAACCACACATATAGATATTTAATGATAGTTGTAGTCAGTGTGTGTGTTATGAAGAGTCACTGTGCAATATACTCTTTGTTTACTTGGCTGTCATTCATGTGAAATTGATTGACAATGTTTTGTAATTCCTGTGAAATGGATTCAGTACAGTCAATAAATTCTGAATTTCTTCAGTGACACAGATATCGTGATGTATCATGGATGAAATTTCTTGCAATATATCGATTATCTTAGAATCGCTGTATCGTGATACTATCGTTATCGTGAGCAAAATATCGTGATAGTATCGTATCGCGAGGTACCTGGTGATACCCAGCCCTAGCCATGACCCAGGTGTGAGACAGTGGTTGATCCAGGTAATCAAGGCTGACGAGACAGATCATGTAGGGCATTCACACCACACTCTCTCTATTGATGCTCAAAACGCTCCCGCTCTACATTTGTGGATTTATTGTGAACATTTGTATTTGTTACCTCTTCCATGTAAAGGCTGTGAAAATGCCCAGACAAAATTGCTTAAATCAGACACCCTTATTATTTGCACTGATTAGACCATGTCATGGGTGCAGCTGTGACCCAGTCTCAGCCTTCACTAAATCATGTTGTTGCTGTCCCTCCAAACTTGAATCTATTTCAATAATTTTTTCAACCAAACCGAAGGATTATGTTTCTTGTGAGTGATAATTCTCCTTCCTCTTAAGGTCGTAAAACCTTATCAGTTTATCCCAAAAATGCATTGTTGTAGCTTGTCGCAAATTCATTTTTTCCCCGTGAAAATTATGTTTGCAAATGTGAGAGTCTTCCTTCAAATAATGGCCTTTGGGTGTAAAGATGGAAAACTCCCTAAATTAGTAGTTAAAGTGACTATTGACAATACAGTAATGTAATTCTCTCAGACATTTCATTCTCAAAAAATCTGACTCATAACTTTTTTTTTCACTTCTAAAAGCTCTACATTTGCTGACAGCTGCAGAAAATGTAGACAACCATTAAAGCTCTGAGGCAGCCTCATGCCAGCATGCTGGCATCTAAGTTGTGAGCACTCTATTCTGTAACTCTTCCTGTGGCTTAAATAACCATGTACATCAGAGATGTGTGCTTTTGAATTCTTAAGATTGTATAAAAGTTGTCTTTGCTTACTTTCCGGTGTGTTTAATAACCCGATTGTTTATGTCCTTCTGCAGTAACCCGATTTCTTAAATATCATGTGCACAAACACAATTCCTTGATTAATATAACCAGATTTCTGAAGGACAAATATGCGTTCTTAGTGGGGCTGCAATATTTTGGGGGAATATGTCTGTGTTCGATTCTCAACAGAAGATTGTTTGTAAAATTCAGATACACGTGCACAATAATGAAAAATGGCGCTCTCTCTATTAATGCAGAGCCTGTCCTCTCCTCGCAGTCACAATCACACAGGCTGCAGCATCCTGTATCATAACACACTAAATGTAAAATATGCCGGCCTTGGTTCTAAAATAAGATGAAGGGAAAGGGGAGAAATCTCATTACTGATCGTCTGCCTGGAAACATGAGTTTTACATTAAACTGAGGTTTTGTAGTGCATTGCACTTGTTCTTCATGTTTTCCTACCTTATCCTGGTTCCCCCCTACAACATAATTCCTTCCTTGCATGCAAATGTTGCTTTGCCAACACTGTCACACTGTCAGACTCATGCTGCTGCAGTGTGCAGACTGCAGGTGAGAGCCAGGTCTGACACATGGCAATAAGAGACTGCTTGTCCTCCTCCTTGGGGACTGTGGCAGCCTCTTTCCATCTACCTCTTCATGTGTTTGCGCATCACTGATCTTCACACATGGCATCTTCTTCAAGGCTGACCTACAATAAAGCTTCTTCCAATATCTTCTCTGTTTCAGTCCTCCCAGACATAGTTCAGGCACTTCCACCCAAAGGGCACCAAAAGGTTAGTGACAGTGGAGACACTCCTCGGGAATTTTCCCTGACAGAGGATCAATTCAACAGAACAGTAACGTGAAACTCAAGAGAACTGTATCAAAAGAAGAGAATACTCTACAAACATTTCCAGTGACATCTTTTGTTTCACATGCTTCACGGCCGAAGGAGTTATGTTTTCAAGCTACTCGTCCATCCATCCATCCATCCATCCATCCATCCATCCATCCAAGTCTGTCTGTCCTTTACTCTTGAACGTGATATCTCAAGAACACCTTGAGTGAATTTCTTTAGCTTTGGCACAAACTTTGACTTGGACTCAAGGATGAGCTGATTAAATTTTAGTGGTCAATGTCAAGATCACTGTGACCTGGCGAAACTTGTCTTTGGCTATAACTCAAGAATTGAAATGCTAATTATAACAAAAGTTCATGCTCATGTATAATAGGATAAAATGATGAAGTAATTATATTTTATATCAAACAGGTCAAAAGTCAAGTTCACTGTGACATAATCTTCTACAAAAAAAATTTTTGGGCCATTATTCTGGCCATATTACACATTTGGTCGGATACTGAATTCATGACAGTAATCCTCACTGCCCACCATTAAATTGCTGCAATTTTATAGACCTTGAGTGCTGCCTGGTTGAAGATCTGTCTAAAGCATCCAAGTTTAAGAATGTGTAGCTTCTTTGAGTTCTGTCAGAACCATTCACTCGAAGCACTCAAACACATACAATGATTTTTTGCTTTGTTTTGTTCATCTCAATTTTTTTCACACATTAGTAGATATACGGCAAAACAAGAACAGCAGAGCTTGATAAAGTCAAGTCATTACAATTTTATTTATATATCCACGTCCAAATTTACTTTACACCCGTCACAGTTTAGACGAGATGCTCAACTCCGGCTTGGAACAACTCCTATAAATTGGCAAATTAGAAGAAAACTTTTGGAGAACTGTCCATTCCTGAAGAGGGCTTCAGAGTTTAGGTACAAGCCCAGTTTTTTTGTTGATTTGAACCTCAAGGTACTTGTATGAGTCCACCCTCTTCACTTCCTCTCACTCAATGTCAACCAAGACAGGGGAGGGAATGTTTCTCCAATAGTAAACACAGGGCCGGTGAGCTTCAGGTCAGCTTCATGGTGACACTGCACCATGTGATATTATAAGTCCTCTGTACCGCTCTGGAAAAATTGTCTCAAAGTTAAGCCAGGATGTTTCTCCCTGGCAAGTATTCACTGGAATCATAAACGTCAATATAGTGACAACTGGCATTTCACCAAAAAAGCTTTGATACGAGGAAGCCATGCTCAGACTGACAGCCCAAATTCGTTTTTTTGGCATATCCGGATTGATTTTATTAAGTCTGGATAGCAAAAACCCACATTAAATGTAGACGCTCTGGCTGCCCGTATGGGATTTTAAATGTGACTTTTGTGTCATTCGCATTGTGACACAACGATGACCACATCAAATCCAGACTCAAGGAAGAGCATCAGAGCATATAAGCAGAATCCATGCTGCTGCTATTAGAGAACAGTTGCACTGAAATAAATTTGTCTGCTCCATGACTTTACACTGTGATTGTTTGGCGTGCGAGATAATGGGTCTCTAGTGCTCATGCTTCAGTGTCGCAAAGCAGCATCACCAGCGTTCATAGTTACTGACACCTTCTCCATTAGCACAGTAACTTATCTGCATGGGCTGGTGATGTGTGGACACAAAGATCTGACCACTTGCATATAAAAACAAACAGTCTGTCCCAGAGATCTGATTTAAGAACTAAAAAGTGATTCATCTGCAGTTTGAACATAACCATACTTTATCAATCTGGACGTAGTATGGACGTTTAATCACAAATGAAGTTTTCGCCATAGCAACAGAATGACGTGACTACATATGCAAGCAAGCTATTGTGTCCTTTTTTCTTGCTATTATGTTCTCCTCCTTTCAATGCTGGCTATTAAAACGTTCCCTTCAAGTGCGTTTTCAGTTGAATGGGGGAGTGATGTAAAACATTTTTACAGTGTATCTTAAGACATATGAAGGCATTTATACACACCCTTTTTTCTGGTTTCACTCAACTGAAGTCTTCTTTTATTTATCATTTTTGTGTTACACTTCAAAGGAAATGTTAAATTGAACTGTTTTGAGAAATGAACACAAAACATGTGGCACTTGCCCTGATGGACCGTAGTGCTGCTACACTCCCATTCATTGGCTCTCACCATGTTCCTCTTGGTAGCGTCTGAGTCTCGTGCGACGTCAAGTGGTGAAATTCAGTATTACTGGTAGGGTCCGGGTTAAGCCTTAAATAAAACCGGTTTGAAACATTTCAAATCGCCCCTATTCTAAACCTCATATTATGACCTACCCTCTATTATGAATTACTGCCTGCACAGCCACACTGACTAGCTCCCATGAAGGTAACACAAGACATAGGGCATGTACAAACTGGTAATAATATATGTAGAGTTCAAATAGAAAAAACAAAACAGTTTTATTTTGTGGCCTCCACAGTATCCGCCTTAAAAAAAGTGTCCCGGAGGACCAGCGCTGTTCATCCACTCCCAGTCGAGTCATCTTCCCCTCTCAGTGTATCAGCAGATCAGACCTACAAAGACAAACAGTAACCAAGATTATTTGGGGAGCAAACAAGAGAATACTAATAAACAGCTCTGTCTGCCTCTCACTGTGTCTCTCCCTCACATCTCCTCCTCCTCCTCCTATGTGACAGACGTGGATCTCGCCCACCTCTCCTTTGACTTAAATGAGAACAGCCACTCAGGTTATTTTCAGCTGAGTATGTTTTCTTCATGATTACAGGCGTACTATCTTTGCATCCAAAAAAAGAAAGTAAGAAATATGTAGAGCGTGTTATTTTTGAGATTTGGGAACTTCCCTAGTTTAGATAGTGCTCTCCTTTCTCACATTCCTTCACTGCCTGAATTAGGCTTCCCAACCTCTTTTCAGAAAGTTTGCAACTGTTTGTGTTTGTGCCCCTGTAGTTGAATTTTAAAATTAAACAAATCTAAAGTAGAGCTGCAGACTTAAATGGTAAAGCTCATTCTGGCAGATACCGTGATTGCGATATGATTTTCAATTAGTGGGAATGATCACTTAAGCATCACAATTTTGAACTACTATCAAATCATGATGATTTGGTGAGGATTTTTTTTCCAAACAAATATCTGGTGAACAAGATCTGTAAGCCAGGGCATCTCTGTAGCACTAATCATATTTCTGTTCCGCCACACATTTGAACTTTCATCAAAAAATTGCAGCTTCTGCCATATAGACATTGCCCTGGGCCATATCGTGCATGCTAATAATAATCTGAATGTATCTTCAGTGGGCTAAAATCACGGGGTTAACTAGATCCCGAGAGAAGGCAGAACTTAACGACCATCCATTTATTGGCAAGCCTTTCTTTATGTTGTGCTTAGCTTCAAACTGTGAGCACCTGCTACTAATGTGCAAACCATGTGCAAAAAAGGACATAGCTACACTTGAATTATAGAAGACAAACCCTAAGCCTTATTTTTAACGTTTAAAATAGCAGATCCTAGAGTGAAAGCAGCTGTTTTAAAAATGACCAGTTTCAATATCTCAAATGTCTATAGAAGAGCTACACTGTTCACCAAACTTCGAGATTTATGATTTTTATCACAGTTGGTTAATGTGTGTTGCAAAATGTCTCAATTGCTGGTTATCCTCAGAAACAGTCTAATCCACAGCCAACCAACAGAACTGCTGTTTAATCCTTATGTAGTCAAAATGTATCCAAAGCCCAAATTGTGTAATTTAACTCAATCTGGTTAATTTCACACTTCTTTGAGTTGACTGTGATCATTGGCAGCCTCAAGAACTCCATAAGCGCCCTCAAACGCTGCATATGCTCTTGACAGCTGTTCTCTATAGAGGGCGGTGTCGTCTGTGTAGTCAGCAACTGAAATGCCATTTTAAAGCAAGTGTAAAACCTGTGTGATAGAGAGAGAAGGATTACATTAAATGAATAAAAAACCTCTGAATCTGTTGGGATCACTATTACCCTATCACTTTAATACAGAATGCAGCCATACACCGTGTCCTGACTGCATGCAAGCGTCTGATGAAGTTGGACGTGGGATGCTCGCTGCCCGCACTGAACCCGTTTAAACAGCATTCTGACATGCTGTGCAGTGCTTGTGTCCCCGTGCAGTTAGGACACAGTGTTGGAGAGCTGGTAAAATGTAAAGCTTCATGCGACAGTTGCTTGGCAACACCTTTTACAGTACCATTCCTATGGAAAACTATTTGAGCTGTGTTTGCATCTGAGACTTTGATCAGGATTGCTCAGCTCAGATATTGCAACCTTTTGGAACATTGTCCTTGATTACAACCACTTAGGGAGCTTGCACAGAAGAGATGGTAAAATAAGGTTGCAGCTTTCTGGATTATAGTGTTAAAGGGCATACAGTTGATCGATGCCCAGCCATTCTGCCTGAAATACCTGAAAAAAATCTTTAATTTTGTTATGCAGTACACCACTTAATATTAATCAAGACTGACCTCAGCATATGGCCATGACATACAGTGCATATATGCTGCGCATGGTATTAAATGTTTGATGTTATTTTCAACATCAATGATCGACACCACCGAACTGGCGTCCCTCCATTTTACCCCATAGCTGCGTCCTCTGTTGTGTTGAAGCTTTGATCTTCCTTGGCTCCCAGTATCACATTTTTATCTTCAGGTGTGTCATTATATGCCAAGCCAACGCTTTCGCATCCGAATATATATAATAAAAAAAAATAAATAAAAAAAACTCCTTTGAACTCACAAATACCACAAACACAGTGTTCAAAACTCATTTTCTGGTCTGTGTAAAAAGCGTCACATTTTCGAATTATTCTAATTACAAACCTGATGAAAAGTCCACAGTCTGCATGAGGGGTCTGTTTAAACAAACACGATTTATTCAAATGAAGACTGATGTTTCACACAGGTTTGCATTTCAGCTTGTTGCAATGAGCAGAATGACAACTACCCAGAATTTCAGGAATGAAGCAGTGAATTCAAATAAATGAATACAACACATAAAGAACATTCCAAAACATACAACCTCCCAATATACACAGTAATACAGTTCATTACTAAACAACTAACCCAAGCAGATAAATTATTATATATATATATATATATTATTATTTTTGTTTTTGCTTTTTCACATGAAATGTTCAGAAAAACAGAACAAATCTGCTAATCTGAGTTGAGGGCTTCGCTCTGTGCGTGTGTACACGGTTGCGTGTGTGTAAATGTAACCATGTGGTTCCTTTCCATCATTTCAAATCCCTCCTCGCCTTTTTGTACTGGACAGTGTCAGTGATAAAGTGGGCAGCCATTATTCCCCTTGGGTTGTTAGGCAGACATGGCCCAGCTGAGATGACAGGTTGTGGACAGAGCTGTAGCTCAGTGCTGACTGGCTGGCCTGGTTGACTGATTAAAAAAAAAAAATTGTGCTGAGTTTATGGTTTGGGGGTGAGAAGTCCAGTGTGCTCGGTGATCTACTGAGGTCTCAGTCTAACAGCAACTCGATCTGACTAACCAGACTTAAAGACACACTGAGGAAGTGTGCTCATTGTTGTTTTACTTCTTGGTACAATACATAGATGAGCGCTGGATGGTGAGAACTTAAAATAATATTGTATAATATATTTTACTACTTACACTGATATCAATAATGTGACAATATTATGGCTACTGTCACAAACTATTAGCACAATGAGATATTTGATAAATAATTATCGGTAACGTGGAAATAATTACTGTGTAGCTAAAGGCAAGTAGAACAGTCTGGTAAGTTCCTAAAATGACATCACTGTTCTATAATGCAGCCTTTAAAGCAGAGAAACGACAACCCTTACTGTATGACATATCACAATTTAAAGACCATATAGACTCTCATCCCAAAAACCATATGATATTGATAAATTGCCCAGCCCTAACATAAATCTGTCTCTACTGTTGTTTTTTACGTTTTTCCTCTATGTGCACTCCCCCTAGTAGCTACACGCTCCGTGCCCATGTCCTATTACAGTATATTACTAAGAGGGGTACCAACCATTTAGCACACCAGACATAATAAGTTCACCTTACTCTGTTTACTCCATTAAATGTTAACATGACGGGAGAAAAGTCCTCTCCCATCCAGCTGCGTGTGACTTACCTGGGTGCCGGGAACAGCATTACAACAGACATTTCTGTGATTATAAAGAACATGAAGAAAGAAATGCAACAAAGAGATGTTCTTCCAACGGTATGAATTATGCATTGCTCTGAAATAGATTTTCTTACTATGTGCTCAGCAGGAGTGTGGAAGACCTGGAAACATGTAAGCATAATATGGACAACACGCAAGTGGATTGAACGAGCATCTTATACAACACTTCTTGAGTTTGGCTTCTTTATCACGTTGCAGTGGGTCATGCCATCAGATACTTTGCATATGTGAGGAGATTTCCATGTGTTTACACCCACCCACTCATCGCCTATACCACAAACAGCTGTGTTTTTTCCACCCGCTTTCAAAAAAAATGCTTGTGTTAACCAGATTAGGATCTGTAGACATAAGGCAGTAGAAACACCACCGCATTTGACTACAGGGCCCACCAGAATGAACCAAAATGAAAGCCCCTTGTTTTTGCTATAACATAATATTGTACACTGATACATAATTATCAAGTTATTTAAAAAAGTCTCTTTTTCCCTTTTTTGTCTATTTCTTAATAGCATTTTTTTTTATTTGGCATAAATCTTTTTAAACTTCTGTATATGTGTTTGTTATTATTACACACAAATATAGAGCATTTTATAGCCATGACTTAGTCTAACAAGGAAGCATCACCCTGGTTCCCTCGATAAATTTAATTTTGTTCTGTTGACAACCACCATTTTTTTTCAACACGTAAGTGCTTTATAATTAAATTGTGGGACATTTAACGATGTATTTTATGTCATATGTTTATATATCTTAAGCCTGTGGTAATCACTTACCTTATTTCAAGGTATTTAACCGAAAACCAATTAAAAAAAACAAAAAACATAGACTTAGTGACAAGGCAACCGGATGAGCAACAGTGGTAACTGATTTTGGGCATAGACTACACCACTCCATTTCTGTTGCTGATAAGAGTCATTAAAACTGTCAAGATTACACAAGCCAGGGTTAAGTAATGTATCTTTTTTTTTTTTGCTGCAAGATGAGCATTTACATGTTGCTAATTATCAAAGGCATGACTACAATTTGTAACCCTTAACAATATCATAAATTAAATCACATTTTTAATTAGGCTCTGAGAATAACCTGTAGTAAATTAGAACAATAAAACTCATTTTATTATCAGTAATGTTGATATAATGACTAAGTGGGTAACGGCAGTAGTTAGCAAGTAGCAGAGTGTGGCAGTTTAAGACGATTACATCACTTTACTCTAACGAATGAAAATACAGTGACGTGAGTCATATCACGATACAATAGCCAAAAAGATCAAAGACGATATTGTCTGAGATCAAGATAACAATATAATTGGAAATTATATATAATTTCAAAATTTTGCCCAGCCCTACTATGGGCGCTTTCGTTTAACATTTTATAGTTTTTCAATGATCATCAATAATTCATCATCGGTTGACAGCCAACAAGAGAAAATGACTGAAAATGTGCATTTGTAGTTGTGCTTTGAAAAGGCAAGTGTAAAACCTGTTTACCCAAAAATCAAGGGAAAAAAACTTGCATGTCTGTGTTTTATAAGCTGTCAATGACTGATATCTGTTGCCAGTTTATTCATATTTTCATTGCTATAGCACTTAGCATAGAAACACATGTTTTGAATGGTGTAGAACGTGTCATTGGGAAGAACTCTGTAATTGCGGTAGGAATTTTGACAGGAGCAAAGAATGCAGGTGATGGTATTTAAGACAGATACAATCCACACTGGAAGAGGTTTGGGTTGAAGCACAGGTCAACAAAACATTGTAGACATTGTTTTTTTTTTTTTTTTTTAAACATAATCACAATCGTTCCCTAACTTTAATAAATTGTTTATTATTAGCTCCATCCTTATTATTTGCTCCATCCTTAATAAAGCCATAATTTTAACCCAAACCACAGACTTACCTTCAACTGAACCAAGTAGTTTTTTGTGCCTGGACCAAATAAAAGCCTAATCATTGTGCTGTCATGCCACAAAACTGATTTGTTTTTCACCAGTGATATGTGACTGCATTTGAAGCCACGGATAAATGATGCCTCCCTGCTGAGATAGTGGCATCAGATCAGGAAACACTTCAAAATATCTACTAGACACACATTTTGACATTTAATTCAAAAGTTTGTTGACCTAGAAACAGAGCACATGTGTGAGGCGTGCCGGGGCGAGGTGATGCACCCCGTTGAACTTGCTCTGTAACTTTATGACTAACTTGAGAAAAGAAAGTTCAGCTGTTTCATACATTTATTTTGGGGTGAGGGGCTCTGTCAGCACCAAGAAAAGCAAACATATCTATCTTAGCAAAGCACCAAATTGGATAGGACCGTGCCAAGTCTGTCTCAGGCAGCGTGCCAACAGAGAGCAGAGGCAGGGCTTCTGGGCTGAAGCAATAAAAATAAATGATGACGATGACGGAAGATGTGAATTGATATAAACATTCAAATGATATTTTGGATCGAGGTCTGAGGGGGAACATGGGAGAAAAGACAGGTACACACCACACTAAAAAATACTAGCAAGTACATGTATAATGAAAGAATTACATAGATACCAGTGCAGCAATGCTGGAAGGGAGTAGCACCGTAGTGGGTTCCAAAACCGGAAAACTGTCCTCAGCAACCTCTCAGTTAACATGACCTATCAGACTGACAGCAGCCAGGGGTACAGTACCAGGATAATTCACAGTGGCTGTGACCAGGAATCTAACTCTGGGGACAATGAAGACGAAAGAGAGGAGCAGGAGGGAGGTTGGCATCAGTCTGCACGCACCCTCTTGAGGCCTATGCTATACTATTGGACTATCGCCTCTATAGTGGCAAGGGCTAGCATCGTTAGCATGCTGACTTCCGTAGATATCTCTGCCACACAATACATAGAATTCTTTGATGTAACGACAAAAAAGTTATTTCATCACATCTTGTTGACAATTTTAGTGTATTTTTGAATGTTTTAAACAATTGTTTTTACATATGGCCCTTTCAAACTACCAAATAACACCCCTAAAAAGCCTTACAGCATCGATTTGGTGTATCTGCTATTCTATGTTCCTTCGTACCTACAGCACCTTCCAGTGTGGTGTTAATGTTCCTGTTTGCTCCTCTCATTTCTACCTCTTGCCTACACTGACACACACACACACACACACAAAGTATTTTGGGAAGACGTCCAGCTGCCGCGGTGAGAGTGACTAATGACCCCTTTCACAGCACAAACACCACATAATCAGAGATGCTGAGGATCTGTGTCTGCCCGCTGTCCTGTCTGAGTAATTACGCCAGGGACTCAATTAATCTACTACCCAACAATCAACCCAGCTGTACATACTTGTTGCCCGTTGCAGTGTCCCAGTATCTTGGCTCAGAGATGATTGTGTCAAATTTTTGGTCGTAATCCTGTGCTAGGTTTTTTTTTTTATTATTATTATTATTATGCAGAGCAGATGGATAGCTGATAATTAATTTTGAAATTGTATTTCAAAACCCTCACTTCAAGGGCAACAAACAGTGCTGACATGTGTGTGTACTTGGCTGAACATCTAATGAGATGTCAGTGAAAATTCAGTACTACTTTTCAGAGTAAACAAGTGAAGGACGGTCATGCAGTTACAGTAAATAGATTGTTAACACCTTCTGATAAGTAGTTCAATTTAGCAAGCGAACAAAAGTGGGATGTAGTCATTTAGAATCTTAGCCAGGACACTTATGTTAATTTGGTTCTATTATTTATTATTCAATCAGAGAAATTTCTTTCCCACCTTCTACTTGATTTCACACCTCCGGTTCAAGAGCCCAGAGAGGAGTCCACTTGCACAATATAGCTTTATATTAGTGCCTCCACAAATCTGCAATTGTGTTTGACAGGACCTGAATGAAAGTTATTAAGTCAGTGACTCAACTGAGAGCAGCTGCCTTCTGTAAAATTCAGTACATTCAGTACGTTAAAAAAATGACCCATCTTTGAAAATAATTTCAATTCTTTATTTAAAATTACAGTAGTTTAGAGCGTGGCCGTTCACTCTTGAACTTCAGCTTGTGGAGCTTTTAACTATGGTTGCCTCCGGTTTTTTTTTCTCAGAATTATTGATTCATTTCTTTATTTTTTAGAATAAATCGATTAAGAGAAAATGTGAAACATTTCTATATTGGCTTCCTAAAGCCCAGAAAACTTGTTGTTTTATCCAAATAAAGGTCTATTCAGTTTACTGTCACAAATTACAGAGAAACAACTAATCAATTAATTCACTACTTGTTTCAGCTCTACTTTCAAGACTATCCAATGGTCTTCATTAAGCCAATAGTGTTGGCTCAGATGAGACCATTACTTGGGAACTTTGGTGGTAATAATAATAATAATTGAATTTATTAATTTAAGTATTTGTAAAATGAGTTTGAATGTTTGTGTCATTGCTGTGCATGCAAAAGTTTAGTGGCTAACTTAAAGAGCTGACTGTTAAATTTGCCCCACAACTGCTGATGTATGTTTATCATAACTATATTAATATATCGCTATGTTTGTGGATTGGTATCTCAAGTGTTGCATAGAAGTGTTTGAGATAGCCTAGCAACTTTGAGCTTTTTTATCCACCAGAGATCAATGACATGTGTATTTTATAATAGGATAATGTCTCGTTCATTACATATCATGGTGTAATGTTATATCAACAAATGCTTATGTGCTTGAAATGATGATATAGCATATTCTAGTGGTGTTAATACATAAAACAAAAATAAGTAATTCTACATTTCATTAGCCTTTCTTTTTGCAGTAATAGTTTTATGTTGAATGTTAGTCGATGTCGTTTTCAGTGGCATTGTGTGTGTGAAAGGACTGTTGCAGTGCTGTCACAGTGCAGACATGCTTTTTTAATGTTACTAGTGCAGTGCCCGTAAGAAAAGTGTATTCCTATAGAAAAGTGGGAGGTTAAGGAGCTTTTTCATGGATGGCCAAATGAGCCTGTGTTTGAAGGTGGGACGTCAGGGATATTTAGGTTTGTTGTGAAATCCGATATTCCAGGGTATAATTGGCTGTTTTTGACTATTTTTGATTTTGCCATTATATTTCATCTTAAAAGCTATTTACTTGGTGTCATTATTTTCAGCACAACCTCACATGTGTGACTGTACAGTTATTTTTTTTTATTTTGACATACTGTATTAACACAATGGACCTAAAATCACAAAAAAAACATAAAGTCCGAGTAGAAAAAGTTAGATTTTTTTACTGTGAAAGCCACAAATATGTTTAACCAACCATTTTTTTTTTTTTTTTTTTTTTACTTATAATGCAAATATAAATTGTTGTTTATCTAAATGTGTGCATACATTTGAAAAATTTACAAAGTTATATGTAACTATTTACATTTAAATGCAGACAATGCTCAGGTCTGCCTGTGCTCCTTCCAGCTGAATGAAGAGCTGGACTGCCTGCTCCACATTCAGCATCTTCTCATTGTTTTGACTCATTAAACAAAAAACCGACTCCACTACACACTAAACACACTACACCAAACACTACATAACACACTAACTACACACTCCAAACACGCTAAATGTCACTAATCTCTCAACTCTCACACGCACCCACTGTCGTTGCATGTCAATCATCCACCTAGGTCCCTCCCACAACTTCCTGTTCCTCAACAACCAAACTTGCTGCTTGGACACTTTCGTGACAAAAGCCCGTTTTTACCGTTTCTTCCTGCACCAGACACTAAGCAAACGTTGTACGCAATGTTCGCGAAAAAGCGATGCGGACATTATTTACCCTAGGTCTGGTTTTGGACGTGCCGATGCTTCCGGTCCGTCGCTTTGGGAGGTGGGCCGTGTAGCTAGCTACACACGAACATCCACAGATTCCGATTCCACTTTGTTGTCTGCGCGTCTCCGGATCTCCTCAGACCCGAACAGACTCGGTCCGGACTCGTTTAATCTCATTAATCCACAACAGTCAGTTTAGATGCACAGAACGGGACCGAACCGCCGGCAAAATCCCGGTCCAGCTCGCGCCGCTGCAGGTATAAGTCTGCTTGTTTCTTAAGGTGGGGGGTCGCGGTGGGCTCTGCAGTGATTGGCTCTGGTGCGCGCGTGGCCACGGTGTGCAGTGATTGGCTCTGGTGCGCACGTGACTGTAGTGGCTCCGGTGGACAATGCTTGTGGAATTTGTAAAGCATTTATGAAATAATTTATTAACGGTATCATTGCAGCCAAAACAAATGCGAAATAGCACACCCTTGAACCACGCAGCAGCCATGTTGAAACTCTCAGGTCAGTCTGATCCTGATCCGCAGAGATATTTGAGGAATACACACACACACACACACACACACACACACACACAGACTGACAGACAGAGGTTATTTGCTTTTATAGAGAGATTGGACACCAAACAAATTGCAATGTGAACAATTATCACCACTCCTTAAAGCGGTCAGCGGTATTGTCCATTTTATAAATAATTCATTAAATAAACGGCTTTGTCTCACAGAGTCCGAGGAGAGTGACTATTCCAGAACACCTTGAATCAATATGGAGAATAACTCAAGGTGTGGGTTTTTTGGGAAATCAAGCAGCAAAAGACTATCTTTGAAGAATCTAACATCTATTATAGTCTATATAAACCTTGCTTTTCATGCAACATATTGTACCCAGATGTGGTTGATCATCAACATTGGGGTACTATGTATCTGTTATGAAGAATTTTTCTTCAGGAGTCAAATGGTAATCCATTCAACCCTTTCCCCTGCCTCAATATGCTGATTGCCTTGGCTTGGACAGCTACTGGCTGCCAGTGAATTTAATCCAGGACAGAAAATTATGCAACCACACTCACTCAAGGAGAGCTTTTAAGGCAGCACATGAGTTCAGAATATGGAGTACTAACAAAGTCCTCTTAGGCACGTCTTGCCATGCGGCAGGCATCTCGGCAATGCCCCTGGGCAGTTATCCTGGGCTAACAAGACCAGGCCCCTACCTAAATAAATGGGAAGGGAGCCAGAACTTCACTGGGACACAAAAACTGCATGTATAGAACTAAAAGTCAAATCTAATGGGGGAAAAGCCCCAAAAGGTCAGTGAATCTTCCAAAAATAAGGTTTTAATACACCTTTTCCCAACAGGTTGCCCTTTTACTACACATGCACATGGTTTCACAGTACTAAACCCTTTTAGAGTGCCGTGACTTGAAGCCATCAGTTACTTTAACTAGAGCACTTGATGCAAGTTCAATGTCTAATGCTCGAACTGCCATCTCTGGCACTTTTTCTATCTATAATGCTTTAAGTGGTTTTTCTCTTCTCTAATAAAGTCTCTGCAACTGCTGTAGCTCATTTAAAGTCGGTGAGGATTTGAAAATTATACAAAATATCAGTATTCAGACTGTGTTTTCTACCAAGGTGTCTCTTAATTGCTTTTCTCTCTAACAGTATCTAAGAATTAATTGTTTGATATCTTGTTTCCCCTTAAAACTTTTATCCCTTATTTACAAAAACAAAATCTTCCACTGTATTGGTATTACATGGAAAATAGAGGTTCCATTTCCTACAAAATGTGCATGTGTTTTTCTTTTTTAACCAGTGGAGGACATGCCCTCTGGGACTTCTAAATGAAAATTTAGATTATTTCATATATACCAGCTATATTGACTGAAAAAAACATGTGGAAAAGTAAACAGTAACTGTTTGTCAGTTGACTGGTTATCAGTAGCACTGTAGGATGAAAGAGATGGAGGAATGTTGAACAGTAGCGACGCATCTTCATTCTAATATAGTCAAGCTAGCATTAGCACAGCATTGCTCATAAATATAGTGACTGGAATACTTTGAGACTTGCTTCAAATAAGGCCCAGAGTTTGTACTTACAAATGTGTAGTCAACATGATATTTGATGCAAAAGTCCAAGACAGCCCAGGGCATAGTAAAATGTAACCTGTGCTTGTGGTTCAGTAATTGTGGTCCCCTTGTGACCTGCTGTCAATTTCTTCAGCAATCTTATCAAGCTAGCAGTGGAGGTCCTGTATATTGGTCTGGGTTTCATTCCCTGGTTTGAACTTTTGTAAGTAAAAGTTTGTTTGCACGACCAAAATGTTTTCTTTAATACAGTATACAGTACATGTACACAGATATATACAATATCTACTGTAAGTCCGACTCAGTCCTTTGTAACACCGGCTAACCTTTCCGGTATTGCCGGCTTGTAAAGAGACACTCACTGTTGAAGTTACGTTTGAACTACAGTCAAATTGTGATATCAGAATAGCCCCACAGACCTTGCTGTGCCTTATGTAATATTAAACTCTTGGTGATAAAAATCTGTTTGTGTCTCATATTCGGGAAATAAGCTTTTCTTAGACGCTAGTGTGGCTGTTTTGAGCCTTTGTGTTAGAGAGCAGATTGCGTATTGTTGAGAGCTGCAGATTGGATGGTGGCAGGTGAGGAGGTGAACAGTGGGGGGATTAACGACTTCAGAGCACTTGCTGCTGCTTTGGCACTTCACCAGCTGGTGAATAGGAATTGTTTGAGTTCTCTCACAATCACCACCTATTGTGCCTGATTGTTGCTGTACACTGGGAATGGCCTCTGGACCAGAAGAACCAGCTTCCTGACATGACCCTGGGCGAGCTCTGTGTCTTCATCCTATTAACATGTTGTTTTGTGCGATGGCTGTTGCTTTCAGTGCTGAGGAATATCCTACCGCACAAAGACATGTGGAAGTGGTTCAAGGTCTGCAGCAGCAGGGAGAGTGATGTCTTCTGGGAGATGCTGTTTGCCTGTCTGAAGAGCCCTTCCAGATGGTGAAACTGTGAATGTACCTCAATCACTGTTCCTCCCAGAAGCACCTAGCTAGAAGATCTTGCATCCTCAATAGCCAGGGGGGTCAATGAATACCACTGAGTAGCTGGATGCACAGAAACAATTTCTTTAGATTGGTCCAGAATGTAAAAGTGATTAATTAGGGATGTCCCAGTGTAATGTCTTTTTTTCTTTTCTTTCACAGTTGAGTATCTGCAGATGCTGAGTCCGATTTCAGCAGTTATGTATTCCTTGCCCAACCCAGTCTCCTAGAAATTACATCTGTAATTTTGCACTCAAGTGTTAGGTACTCACACAAATGTGTCTGTATCAAGAAACGAGTGATGAGAAAATCAGGAACTAGTTGATAATTAAGGAAGCATTAATGAGAATGAATTCCTGAATAAATAAGATTCAAAGACTATATAGCAGATATTTTTAAGAACAACACATTTACATTTCTTTCAAAGGTTATTTGTTGTTGTTATTAAGTTGAAGTTAAACATCATTTCTAGTAGATATGGTTGCTTGAACAATTTTTTCTAAACTTTTACATCAAGCATTTGTCATCTTGAGTCTGCAAAATATAGTTAAACCACCTTAAATTTGCACAACTTCAACACACTTTGACAGTTGCCATGCAGGTTTCTCCTTTGTGTGTGTCTGTGTGCTGTACTTTGTATTGATTTGTCTCTAATTCATTCATATTTCACACTAAATCCTACTTGGAGAAATTCAATTTTCACACTCTTTTGTTAATATTTTCATCACACGCCCATGACCTGAAACATACACACATGAACAACATTCCCTCCTGTGATCAGTACAGTCAGATGTGGACTAAACTAATCAGTTGAGTGAACAGGGAGGGGTATTTAAAAAAAAAAAAAAAAGAATCAATGTTGTCCTAGAAAATGAGATTCTTCTGAAAGCTTGGGAGAGTTGGGCTTAACCCAAATCATGAATCACTAGTTAATTAAGCTCTCAGTGAATGAATTTATTTACACAAAAATAAATCATTACCTCTATTGAGATGAAGATGGCCAGATGAAAAAGCAATCTCTTGTATTTCAATGCAGTTAGAATTTGCATGCCAGGGCTTAAATTGGTATTCATTTCAGGTCTAAGAGAGAAACGAAAACAGACTGCAGCGCTGCACTTTTGTCACGGTCTAATTAGTGAGTCATTTTCCATTCCTTTGAAACTTGCAACTTAAAATGACATCATGTAGGATCCAAGACAGGGGGGTCATTTGCAAATATGAGGTATGTTTTCTCAGAATTTAAAGTCACTGATTTGATTTTTAAAATTTCTGTAATGTTACATGAGGCTGCAACAGAAAAGTGATACCGCCTATAAAATAAGTTGAGTTTGAGCTTCGTATTGGTCCTCTGCTGAACTCTCTGCACAGTAAGTAACTTTCATATTATCATTATTGAAGTTTTCAGCCTTCATGTGAAGACGGAATAATAATGAAATTACCATAATTTGTGTAATCAAAAAATGTATAAAGCACTCAACTTTCCAATCGGGTTGCTTGGTGCCAATCACACAGATGTAAGCACTACATCTTAACAAGTCACACACTGTAAGGATGTTGATGACACACTGTGAATAGACTCATGAAAAAAGAGACTGGCCTCCTCCCCCTCACTAAACAAACTGTCAAAGTGTCATGATGGAGAGTGACGTGTCTTTTTAGAGAAATTGCACATACTGTTTCCATGTTTTGATTTCATTTCAGTGCCTTCATCAGCGAAACTAAGGCTCTTTGGGTGAATGTTATTGAGGATACATGGATATTTTTTGACTATAAGTATTAGTCATGCTCTAATGGTAAATACTGCGTAATCACAATATTGAAATTCATCCCTTCAACATTGTCAGGTTTTCATTAATTCTATGTACTGTATTTCCTGTTAGAAATGATAACTACTGAAGAAATCTGCAGCTTTATAATGTTAAACCGGTGCGTTGGGCTGGGTTTCCTTGTTTCATGGTGCTATGGATATGTGGTTGAGGTAGCTTTTCCACAGCTGGGCAAAGGACTTGACATTTCTGTCAAGTGATTCTGTCGTTTTGAGCCGTGTGACAGCTGGAAGCCTATTTACACAGTAAAACTGCATAATTAAGAAAGAAATCAGAAAATGTAAGGGACTCTCTATGTTATTTGAGGAGGCCTCTGCTCGCTATAATGCTGTTCTAATGGCAAGAAACTTAGCCTAAAACAAAATGTTGCTCTACAGATCAAGATATGCCTAGGCAGTTGCTGGCTATGTCACAAAGACATGTTGGGTTAAAAATTGTTAACAGAAAAAAAGGTTTGAGGGGAAAACGTCCGGAAAGAAAAAAAAAAAAAGGTACAAATTACCTTATCTTCAAGTAATCGAAAAAGAATAACTAAAAATGGAAAAAATTAATTTAAACTGTCAAAAGGTTTTTCTGTCCGTCAGCAGAGTTATTACAATGTGCGAAATCACCTTTTAAAAACCCTGCTCCAATCAACTTCCATCTTGAGTCGTGACTAATGACAGGTTAGTGTGTCAAGACATTTTCTGCTATATTTCCAATAATGACCAGTTTGTGCTTTGCAGCAATACTTTGTTCAACTTTGCCAACTTTGTTCTGCCCTCTGTCTAATGTTCACTCTGCTCTTTCTGTTCTGCCCTGTGGCACTTTTATTAGTCGGGCAGGACAAAACAACTAGATCCAGAATAGAACAATCCATCGACTAATCACCACAAGAAAACTAAAACCAAAAAACGCCAAAGAAACAAAACTATTTATTCAATTTAAATCAAGTGCAGATTTATTGCCTCTACCAAGGAGGTTGTGTTTCACCCATGTCCATTTCTTTCTTATATAATTTGTAAGCAGGGTTACGCAAATAGCTTCTGAAAGCATTTCAATGGAGTTTGAGTTAACTCAGAACAGACACCATTAACCTTTGGTGCGGCTCTGGATGAGAGGACGGATTTGTAAAAGCAAACTTTACGAGATCACAAAAATTAGATTTTTTCTTTTTGTAGTGAGAAGTGCATGTTCAGATATCAAAAACCAAGAAAATAACCTACATTTGTCATAACTATTAAGATAGCCTGGAAATTGACCATGAAAACAACTATTTTCTGCTTAGCCAAAGCCCGAGCTTGCTTACTGATTCTATTGCTAATAAAATATTTTAAAATACACAAAATATTACCATGAAAATGGGTATTGTAGTTTATTTTGGGTTAATCTGACACATACTGTCCTGCTCCATCCAACTAAGACACTATTTGCTTCTGCTTGAGTTTACACAGTCTGTTCCCTTTCTGTTCAGATATCAGATAAAACCATTAATTATTTTGTGCACATACATTTAAATTACCAGTGAGGTCAGGCCAACATTGTACACTGCAGAGGACAAATAGTTTAAACACTATTGTCGAAATAGCTGTTATGCCTTAGTCGTGTGCAGCACAACCGGGATACAATCAAACTAAATGTGCTGTAACACAAAATGAGTGCCGCAGTAAAGCCAGCAGCAACATTCTTGTTAGACCAGTCAGAGCTTTTTCCATTAGAGTGCAACAATACCCATCTGCTCATCAGGTGGTCAGATTCATGAAGCTACCTTTTCTAATCAGCCACGGCCCACAGTGGCTCCTCCAAAGACACTGAAGGCAATTAGCTTAAAAAGCATTACTTGACATTTAACTCTGCACTCCCCCACCCTTTCCATGAGCCAGTGAATTGCTGACATTTGAAGCAGACTCAGGTGGCTGAAGACTGTAATTTAACTCTTTAACACCAAGCTTGCATCAAAGGCCTCCGAACCTAGGGTGCCAACTTATGCCACACTTGCTACAGAGTGAGTGATGTGAGCGGCCAGAGGTCGAGATTCAGTCCAAACACAATTACCGGGCTGAACTGAGTTAAAAGTCCGACCATCAAAATAAATGAGACAAAGCACTTTCACTAGAAAGGTGCACAGCCTTCATGTATGGCTCTTTTGTGTGCTGGGGGTGGGTAGTCATTATGATATGTATTTCTGCTTCAACCTCCCAGAGCTGTAGGATAATGACTATAAAAAATTGCGGCCACAACAATATAGCTATAACGTGTGCACGAAATACTACTTCGTGGCCACAAAATAGGTATAATGTGCTCACGAAACACTAATTAATAATATTAATATCATTCCTGGACAGCTTGGTAAGCAAATCGACTGTACCTTCTCTAGAAACCGCAACAGCCTACGTGATGTCCTAAAAGGACCAACCGGACCAACCGTTGGACGTGTGAAGCGTTTGGGGACACTCGGACGAGGTCGGGAACAAATCTGTTCGGTGTGTTCAGCTGCATTGGAAGCTTTCGAAGCCGTGCGGACGTTGTCTGATCCGATTCAACATGCAAAGTCTGAGAAGGTTGGCTGTCGGCCATCTGAGCTATTGGATTCTCTGATTGGCGGTGTGCTAGCGAATCAGTGCGGTGTGGCAGGGGCAGAATACTGTGTGCGCATTGGTTTTCTACGCACTCCGGTCGGTCATTTCTTGTTTTCATGTTTTGGAGTACTGGCATGAGACTAGCTGTTATTATGTCTATGTCTATTATGTCTGCCTCGCTGCATGTTTAGTATGCAGCTGTTTTTGTCTGAAATAGTTCAAGTCCGTGTAAAGCAGAAATAAATTTGTGTTATGAGTTTGTCACACCACAGAAACATGTGTCATTGACCACTGAGCCAAATTTGAAAGATTACAAAAATTGCCAAGTATATAAAATTGGGTCTCAAAATCATGGAAAAACAAGCACTTCTCTCTGCTGTGAAACGCTGGGGGCATGTCAGTTAGAGGTGCTGGAACCACGCCCACGCCTGGGAGGGGAGCCTCCTCCGTGTACTGTACAAGGACTTAACCTACAGTAACAATGGAAGATAGCAGCATCATCGGAGGACCCAGCCCGACCTGTTAGAGCCATCAGAGCCAGAAACTGACTCTGAGTCAGACACTGATAGTGCTCAGCCTCGTTCCTCATAGTCCATGTTTTACATTACACACAAACGTAAAACCCCAGTCCAGTGTTTCCCACAGGATTTTGTGAGACTGCGGTGGGTGGATGTCGGACCCTCTAGGGGGGTCCAGGGGCATGCTCCCCTGTAAGATTTTTTTTAACATTTTAAAGTTAAATGCATCAATCTGGTGCACTTTGAAAGCAAAATTGAGAGGCTAGATCTACGAAGAACTGTGTGCTCTTGTAAACAATTTAATCACAAACACATCGGTTGTACATGCACATGCATAAGCACACACTTACACTTAGAGCTTAGATTTGGCCCAAAAAAAATCAAGCCCAATCTGACCTGAGCCGAGCCTGTGCAGTGATGCCGGTAACGTGTTACTCTAATCTGACAACTTTTTTCAGTGAGGAGTAATCTAACGCGGTAATATTTCCAAACCACTAATCAGATTAAAGTTACTTATTCAAATCACTGTGCGTTACTATTATTTTTGTCATTTTCCTTAGTAAAAATATATATTTTTACTTTCTTCTTGCGTCTTGGGGAGTGACATCATGTGCGCGAGAAGTCACGTTTTCAGCATGAGGACACTCACTCATGTGTAAAACCATGCAGCGGCACAAACAACGTGGAGGGAGGAGAGAGATGCTCCTTTTGTAGCTGGAAATACAGTCATTATTTTGAGTTATAAAAAAAACACACACACACACACAAATGCTTGATCAAGGGCCGGCACGACCTGGCCCGAGGATATTGACGGGAAATATCGGTATCTTCCTTAGGAAACGCCGTTACCCTGCACACTGTGGCATCCAGGAAAGATGCACGAGCGATGTGGAGGAGACATGACTGTTTAGCTGACTGGTTGACTGGTTAGCTAGCTGCAAACTATTCTAAGAGATGCTATCCAAGACTCGAGAGCTAGCGGAAAAACCACTGAAGCTAATGTGCTGAATGTATTTATACCGCTTCCGCAGCAGGGCCGGGTTAATGCGTAACGCGGCCATGATTTCTGACCCGCCCATTAAATCCTGAACACTCCTGAAATTTTGAAACACAGTTTGTGAGCCTAGCTCCACAATTAAATTCTAAATGGTTTAATGGCTTTTTACATGTTTAAAGGAAATACATTTATGACCTTTTTAATGTGTTTAGAAGAAAATGGCTGAATTTGCTTTACACGGACTAAGTTTCGTTTTAATAGAAAGTAAAGAGAGTTGCGTGCATAAACCTCTAGTCCGGCGTCTTTTAACACTAGAGCCACCAGCCTCTTGCATCTCACGCAAGCGCAGAACGTACGCTACTGTGGAGTTGGCAGTACATCGAAGCAGCAACTTTTCTGCCGAACGGGTCAGACAAGAGGCAACAGAGTGGTCGGATAAAGGCAGTTGGCTGTTGGTTTGAGTCTGGGCTGTGTGTGGGGGGCTTAAGGTGAGTGTCTTTTCTTATTCTGTTCTAGTCAATATCTTGTTATCCCGCATTTAGGCAGTTATTTAAGTAGGCCTATAATATAGTGAACTTTTAATCTTCTGTGATTTTATTTA
Source organism: Sparus aurata (assembly GCF_900880675.1). Lineage (NCBI taxonomy): Eukaryota > Metazoa > Chordata > Actinopteri > Spariformes > Sparidae > Sparus > Sparus aurata. The sequence goes on from NC_044187.1 coordinate 17,699,833, forward strand.
AGAACAAATGTCCAGAGAACACTACAGACACTTTCAGTAGTTGAGTCAGAGCAACAACAAACTGCAAATCAATACAAACTAGATTTTGATCACTGATAGGCTATAGGTTCCCTTGGCAACGTGATACATACAGTGAGCGCTACTGTAACTGCACGACTGCGTTCAGCAGTGTTGGGCAAGCTTCTTGGAAAGTGTAGTGAGCTAAGCTACAAGTTACTCTACATTAAATTAAGCTTCACTTCACCGAAGCTACCCCCCAGAGAAATGTAGCAAGCTAAGCTACAGCAACATGGCAAAAGTAGTTTAACTACATCAAAGCTATTTTTCTTTTTATATTGGAACAACTTCATTCCAAGTTAAAGCTATCACAGTGGTCAATAGAACTGTCAATCAGACAGATAAGCAGGCAAAAATGTTACATTCAGTTGTTTATCAAACATTAAGCTGTGCTCTCACTATTTTGTATATTGTATTATTCAGCTGTCAATGCACACTTAATTCTAACATCCATGGACAATCATGCACCTTGCTACCACAGCAATATCCACCTGACTTGCACTAATGCAGCGTCCTACACTGTAGCATATTAACATAATTAAACAGTGTATACTCAGCAAATAGTATATTATAGTTGTAGTTTTCATTAAAGTTCTCTAGTCTGTGTTCTAGTTTCAGCTTTATTATTTATATTTGATATTTAGTTATTGTATATAATTCAGATTTTAATTTCCCTTTGGGATTAATAAAGTACTCTATCCATCAACCAGTGTCTCAGATAACTGGCAGTTTCAAAAGTGGTATTTTTATTAGGCCCACTCTGTAGTAGTAGCTATATCTACGTACATTTTAAGCTAATAATTTTGACTAACCACCATACTTTGGTTTTGTAGAAATTGCATTTTTGTTGTACCCTGTGCTGGTTAAAAATGACAAAAGTAATAATTCAGAGTAATGTAAACTTTTCAAATGTTTCTCTGTTGCCTTATTTCCCAACCTCTTACCTACTATATGTAACGTTACTGTATTTGTTTATAATTTAAGTTTGTCTGTTGCATCCCTCAGGATCAATTCGTCTCCGTCCTCCTCACCCTCTGCCATCGTAAAAATGTAGCTTGTGTGGACGCTACCGAGCTACTTGGTCAATAAAAGAGCTAAGCTACTGAAAAACTGTTTCAATCAGAAAACAGCGATGCTACCACCACGCTACTGAGAAATGTAGTTAAACTAGTAGTGCCGCTACTTACCGCTACTTACGACGTTACTGCCCAACACTGGCGTTCGGTGGCATCATTAAACACTGCGGCTCATATAGCCTATGTATTCCCTCAGCTGAGTGTCTGACACACATGATGCTACTTTCAAAGGAGATGATAGTGAAAGGCACTGCCTTAATGCGGGATAACAAGATATTGACTAGAACAGAATAAGAAAAGACACTCACCTTAAAGGATAACTTCGGTCGATTTTAACATGCAGCTGCTATATTGCTCAAGCTACTCTTGACATGCCAGTACCGAAGACGCGAACATTTTTGGTCCAACCCTTACAGGGCTCCTTGAATGGAGAGTTAGCATTGACAGCTAACCCTCGGGGTCAGAACTTTACACTGTGTTTTAAGTGTCTTTCACATGCTCCAAATCTCACCCCAAAAAGCTACGAAAAAGCTGCCGACATGGGAGTTCTGTGGCAAATGTGCACGTGCGGTACTCATGTCCGACAACACGATGCAGCAGCGTGGTGAAGCAGTTTCAGCCAATCATTGTAGAAAAGCGGAGAATAACGAACCTAGAGCGTAACATCCCCGCCCCCTCCTCCCTGCCTCCTCCTGCCCTCTGCCTCCCTCTTCGTCCTCCGTTCCCCGGGCGCTGCAGTTGGCGCTTAAAAGGGTAAACTGTGTGTGTGTCGGCGGAACTTCCAGCTTTTGGTAAATGTGAACCGTTACGCGTAACATTACTTTCACTGTGGAAACATTCGAGCCTAAGTCTACGTGGAAAAAAGAAAAAAAAAAAAGATTTGCGAGTTGTTTTTTCTTAGCGAATCTATCGATCATGTTCCGCTAATGACCCCAATGCATCGTCAAAGAAAAAAGAGAAAGAAGAGGCAGCGATACGCGTGTATTTTAGCCTTTATACATATCCATTGCAGATAGAGTAGGCCTGTATATAAGGAGGAATGTGATTATTTATACAGTGTTAACATGTAGCCAACAAATCTTTTGCAGCAAGTTTTGCCACCACTGCCATGTCAGATGAGGGAGATGAAGACAGGGAGGGACAGGGCAGCAGACCTGCAAAAAAGAAGAGGGTCCATGTCCCCCAGAAGTTTTTGAATAAATATCAAGAACAGTGGCCATGCTTGCGACCTGCGTCTATATTTTCTTTATTAAATGTATTGTAATCAAAAATATAGGTTTTATTGTTTTTTTATAACCGATTTCCAGCCAGTGAATGGGGAAATTATTGCGTGCAAAGCAATGGAGTTACAAAAGTCTGCGAAAAAAAGCCGCACAACACAAGTGGTACTCAAAATATTTTGACAGAGTTGGCAGGTCTGCAAAAGAGATAAAGATGTATGAAGCTGTTCTCAGAAGCATGTAGTAGTGGCATGTCCCCAGTATTCACCCTGCTGCAAGTTTATTACAGCCAGGTAAAACTAATGTAGTCTAATGTAATATCCATGAAATGAATCCTAACCTTATGAAAATAATGCTGTTCAGCTTTATATAATGCATTACAATTCTGTAATGTATCCCTTAGTTTGCATTGGGTTGCAGAATCATGGGGGTATCAAAGTGAATATAGCAGTTTATGAATTATACATAATTCTGCATCACATCTGATTCTCATTCATTTCCAGCTAATGTTGGTTACGTAATGCTTCTTAGTATAAATAATGAGAGCGGGACTCAGTATCCATAGAGATGACCAACATTGAATCAGCTATATGGGACTAATAGCAGGGTTTCAAGAGTAGATTCACTCCAACAATAAACAAATAAATTGGTGTTTTCTATGATCCACATGTGACTAATTATCATACAGCATGTTTCTGTCATATGTGGATTCACTAAGTTTAGAAAAAACATCACCTCATAATTGCCCCAGTACAGAACTAGCAACAAAAGCCATGAACAGTGTCTTCAAACAGGCTCTGTTTTAGCTCTGTTCATTAGGAGGTCTCTGATTAACAGAGGTCACGAGTCGAGCCCTGACCTCCACTTCTAAACTCACTCTAAACTAGTGAAGAAAAAAAAAAAAAAAACATGAACTCTTTTAGGAAAAAGCTAACTGTAAAATTGAGACACCATCCATTGTTTCATGAAATTCAGAGGTGCTTTTTCATGTTGTTTTATTCTATTATTCTTGAGTGTTGTCAGACAGTACTGACTAATTATTTTCTATTTAAAGGAGGTAATTTATGAGTCTTTATCAATGCAGAATATTATTTATATAAATAATTTTAAAAACATGATTAATAAATATCATTATTATTATTATTATTTTAAATATCACCAATTATCTTATTGTAAGGGGAAAGCAGGAGGTCTGTAAATGTTCAGCAATGTGCACACTATACACAATTTGATTAATTATCATGTGAGTCCGAAAAGCCACGTGCTTCATCCAAAAACTGTAGTTCAATGTGAGGCTTATTCATATTATTTTTGCTTTCCCAAAAACATATGGGCTGATAAGTAACCTAACAAATTGATGGATGTTTTACCATTGTCTGGGTGAGTACTCGATTAGGATTGGCTGCAGGGTTTTATTCAGTTCTTAATAAACCAGACCTATTTAGGAGCAGGTTCAGTGTGGTATAGCTGCTTGCTGCTCTAAATGAATGTGCTAATAAGAAAAAGCTTCATCTGGTGTGATAGCTAGCTGGTCTGGCCTATTAAACATGCTGTCAAATTATGTTTATTGTTTGTCCATAGTACCAAGTGTTATTGACTTTGATCATCTTGCTATCATAATGTTAGAAGGCTGTGGCTCAGGGGTAGAGCCAGCCTGTTGTTATCGGAAGGTTGATGGTTTGATTCCCCTGGTCTGCATCTTGCTACTTTTAAATTTATATATATGGTATAAATGGATAATGTCCTTCAAGGTGTTCATAATCAGTAATTAGTTAACCCCTAGAGGCAATTAATTTCCTGATAATGGACACATCATTAGGCATTATCCCTTGCTGATCATGAAATGAGTTAAGACTGAGCTACATTGTATTCTATGTAGTATTATGATATCATATAACCATTGAACACTGCATAACTCTATGTCTGCAGTAGGGTGAGCCTTGCCATAACTTTTTCTGCTTCTTTTGTCATAAATATGAAATTTATTCTGGAAACGGATGCTGTAAACAAAAACTCTCCCCCAGCCAGAGCCCTGTCTGACCTTCGCCTCTCTTTTTTCAAACTTTCAGACACAAATCGCTATAATACAACTCTTTGTCCACTCTGAACTTTTGGAGATTCACTTTTCATGCTCTTTGATTAAAACGTCTGCTCACATAACGTTTTTGTTGTTGTTCACTCACGATAATATTTCTCATGTTGAAGTAGGAAAATGTATATTGCATCAGGAAGGTAATCCTTAATTTGGGTTTAAGTATACATTCTTGACCTTGGAAGCAGCAGTTCTCAACACAAAGTCCATTTTCTCACTTTTCCTAGAAAAATGTGTCCATATCAGATGGTCCTCTTTAGCACTACGAAGTTTTTCTCAATGGTGTTCATAATATCTATTATGAGGTACCTTGGGACTTATCATAGTCACTGGTTTAAAGATTATTTTGTCAATTCTAATCCTAATCCTATTCCTTATCTCGTTAGTAAGAGTGTGATTGGGAGTACAATTTAACCATTATTAAACTGCTGGGTGGTGAGGCAGTATTTCTTATTAAATTCTTAAACTTTTGATATGTCTAAATGTGTATCATGGTATATGAGAAAAAAGGTAAATAAAATACAAGGATTAAAGCTGGCTGATTAACTGTCTTGAATCACAACAGCCCTACTCACATAATGACTCAAAATTTGTTTGGTCAAACAATAATGTTCGTCATTTACCACATTAAACATTAAATGTTTAAGTTTGTTAGTGAAAAAAAAAAAAAAAAGTATTGTGATTTAAAGTGGATTCACAAGTGCAAATATTACAATGGCTTGTACCATTTGAGGAAACTATGAACATTTTGATTGGAGGTGAACAGTTTGCTAATGTGCTTTCATGTTTAAAATGTTTCCTCACAATGCTGATAACACGACAGAGATTCTACAGCCATGCTAGCATCTGTGTATGCCTGTTTGTTGGTTCAGCAATATGTTGATCATGCTAAAATTAGCATGATGACATGCAGATGTTTACCAGTTTATTTTTAAGCATATCAGTCTAACATTTTCACGTTAACATTTGTTAAGGAGCTCTAAACACAAAGTCCATGTCAGAATGACGGAAATATGATTAGTTATGCATGGATTTAGTCATAATCCAAAGGCCTGGACAAATTCACATTTAGACCTGATGATGAAACTAGATGAAAAGTGAGGAGATCAGCAAGTTTACCTTGAGGATGAATGTGTGTACCAAATTTGATGTAAATCCACCCAATATTTGTTGATGTGGGAATGTAGGAAAAGCCAGGGGATCACCAAACACAGTAAGGATTATCTTTTGGTGACTATGACTGTCTATGAATTTCTTGGCAATCTGTTTAAATCATTATTGAGGCAATCAAAGTGGTGACCCAACATTTCTATCCCAAGCACAATCCAAGTGACATCACATTTTTCTAAAAAAGGTTATGAGTTACTTTTAGCTGATACAGATTAGGTGCATACGAATGTAATTTTCAGGAGACGGGGTTGCCGTGATTCTGCCTCAAAGTATCACTCAAAATGTTTTCAAATATTCAGGCTTTCATGTCATTGAAGAGAGAGGGCTAATAACAGCCTCTCCTCCATGATGTGCTCTTCTTTGATTTTACTGGGAGCATCTGATTGTCTGACCTGCGAAGTATGTAGCGAGCCAGGAGATAGCGGCGCATTGTGTCCTATAATTAGTGGTTCCTTTGCATGGTAAAGTGAATAGAGATCCCAGTTGGCCAGGAGACAGCCAATTAACTTTTCCTCTTCTTTCTGTTACGGCATACTCGGCTTCTGAGGGAATAATTTACCCCCTCTTTCTCTTGATATAAAAACAGTCAAGTGTGTCGAACACTATCATTTACTCCTGCTACATTTCATTCATTTTCGTGCACTGTCATGTCAAATCTTAGGCAAAAAAAACACAAGCTTTGTATTCTGCTTGAGGAGCAGGTAATCAAATTTGCTATGGAGATAGCTGATTTATGGTGCAAACTAAAATCAGTTGATTAAGAACTAAAGGGCTTCTAAAATGACTCTAGTGTCATATGTACATAATACAGGGTGTGTGCAGATATAGTGTGTGGAAAAAAAAAATCTGCAATAAATGAGAAAAAAAAAGATGATTAACAAACCATGGTCTTAGACATCCAATTAGAGCAATGCAATTAATGTCATTAAGTGGAGTAATACCCATTGCTATTTGAAGGAATGTTCAATAAACAGCCTCCAGGATTCCACAAAGGAGCAATTAATGGGGCATCGGGCACAAATGATACCTCTTGTGGCCAATCAACACTGAATACGTCACCTTAATTTGAAATGTAAATATCTGTCAGTGTAATGGATCATTCTGCAGAAGAAAATCTGGTCAGTGATGTCTCGCTGTGCACACATGAACATGAACAAAGGAGAGAAGTAGGTCTTCCCACTGTAATTTTGTAAATGTTGCAGTGAGGCAGGGAGATGTATTATTCCCCCTGGTTTTGTGAAAAATCCACAGTAATCACACATAATGGGGCATGAACAAACAAACAGGAGAACTGAGTCACAGTGCCCCAGTTCCAGTGTGGCAGACTAACACAATGTTTTGTTCATTTTGTTAAGCAGTAATACGAATGTGTAGAATTTCAATATTTCCAACTGATACTGTGTTTGTGATTTAAATTGTAATTACCTCCTCATAACAAGTCTGGGGCTTTAATGGTTGTCACAGGATGAGTCTGTATTGAGCATAGTCACAAATCATAAAGTCAACCAAAAAAACACAACTCAGGATTTTTTTTGCCTTCACAACAGGTGTGCATTAAATAGGAGAGGTTGCATCACAATGGGTGTGTTTGCAGGAGGAGTAATACCAGAGAGTGTCTCTCTTTTTGTTTCTCTGCAGAGCATGTGAGATTGATAGTAGACAGAAGGGTAAGGATAAGAGCCAGTTAATCAATAAAGGATGACTGTTCTTCGGATGTATAAAGAAAAAATAAGAGTATTAAATGCCTAAATGGGTTGCGCAGTGTACTTGGGCGGCTGCTGATACTACTTGCCCAGGTGAGGTATGCGTAGGAAACAATGTTCATATTTAAATAAACAATCATATAGACAACAGCATGGAAATTCATTCTAGAACGCCATTGGTATAGGTATAAAATTGAATAAAAATACAATAATATTCTGTAAAATAATATGGGTAAATGTAAAAATGAATTCATAAACAGCCTGACATGCAGCACCAAAACCATCTTGTATACAGATACAGTTTGAAAGGTAAACAGTGAGTCATTGCTGCATATGTATTCTGACTCATCAAGTGCATCTACATCTGCCCTTTTGACCAGCCCGTCTGCTTGACTGGATCTATTTCCTGTCTGAGGTTGTAGGCTCTTTTCACACAGCACCAGGGAGGGAGAGTCGTGTCGCCATGTGAGTTGTCCAATATCCATTTTTATTTTTTAGTTTGTGGCAAGAATATTTAATGCGTTTTGGCAAAGTGCTGCGTTTTTTATTACACATGTAGTGGTGATGTTTTTGAAGAGGACAAGGCCCACCTGCAGTGCTTTTTCCTCACTTCCCCGAAGTGCTTCTTCCTTTTATTTTTCCTACCTCCTGCCAGCAATTTTCATCCACAAAGAGAAGCCTAGTGGACACACAGTTTTGTGTTATCTGTAAGTCATCGTTTATCTGTTTCAGAGATACAATCTGTCAGTGGGGGTTTTATCTTATATGCTGTTATATGTGCATTGAAATAGAAGTACGCCACCACTGTGTTAATGTCAAACGGATGTTTGGTCAGACAAGTCTTCCATCTCACTTTATATTTGCGCATTTTAATGCTCTTCTGTTGGCTCATAAAAAGCCCTACAGGATATCACCATTTTCTGGAATATAAGGCAGTATTCACTAGCAAGGACCACACCATCAACGAGATGCGTTTAGGATTTATTAGTGACAAAGGAAAACGAAGTGTCGAAGATCTTGGTTCTTTTGAGTTCTTCGAGTGCGTTGTGGGGATTCTTGTAGAGAATCCGCCGCTGCTCCCGGGCAGCGACGGACCCCCTCCTGGACCTACGAAGGAGAGGAGAGAAAGAAGAAACAGACAGAGAGAAATGGGGTGGGGGGGAGGGGTGCAGAATACGAGAGCGAAGCAGATGAGAGGGTCAGGTGGTTATTTATAGAAATGCGGAAGTTGGCGCTGTTGAGGTGTGGTCCTGCTCCTGAAACTTCGCCAATTAAGCTTCAATTCACTAGCAAGGACCACACCATCAACGAGATGCGTTTAGGATTTATTAGTGACAAAGGAAAACGAAGTGTCGAAGATCTTGGTTCTTTTGAGTTCTTCGAGTGCGTTGTGGGGATTCTTGTAGAGAATCCGCCGCCGCTCCCGGGCAGCGACGGACCCCCAAAAACCTCCAATTACTTGAGAAGAGATTGAGCGGATCTGAGATCTTTGAGATCTGAACAGATGTGACGGTGGTACGTTTGGGAGGACCAGCGGCCTATGAGATGTATGAAGTGTTCTGGGACGCCATTACGGGAGGCTGAAGTGGCAGCTCCGATTCTGAAGGAGTGCCCAGAGTAGTTGTCGGGCAAAATACCAGACAATGAGAGCACCCGGCGAAAGTGATGGTGGAACCAGAATCGAGTAGCCACTTGGCTGGATTCGGAGATGAAAAGAGGATCTGTCGTTGTTGTGAGATTTACGGAATTGCAAGAAATTTGCGAGGGTTTCGAAGGGATTCAGTAGTGATTGGACCTTGAAGAAGAAGACGGGTGTAGGCGGACCAAATTGATTGGTTTTGGTTTGCTTTAAGTGGAACACCATAGTGTCGTCTGAAAAGCGAGACAAGTCAGAAATGCAAGCATGACGGCTTGAGTCGAAGTGAATGGTTGAGGAGGTGAATTCGGAGCATCTGAGGAAGCCAAAAGGCAAGCAAGAACATGGCTTCCAGGGTTTGGGCGACTTGAGGAGTGCCGTACCCGGAACGGATTGTGTGGAGGCAGATTAACGGCAAATTGGCATTAAGAGGAAGACGGCGAGGGCTTAACGAACTGTTAACGAACAGCCGGTTATTGTTTTGGAAAGAAGCTGATACCACTAAGGTAAGCTTGGTGGTGCGTGATTTGTCATGAGGAATGGGCGTAAGTACTGAAAGAAGTCGTGGTGATGAGATCGAATGACGGAAAGGTTGTGTTGTATTGGTCGTGAAAGTAATGGAAGCTTTCCAAGCTGTCCAGTAAGAAGAGAGGGTCGAGGGTGATAGGCTGTTGATGGTGGAGCTCTGGTAGTCGCTTATCAGGGGTATAAGCGCAGGATTTACGAGTTGAATGTCGACGCCCAACTGGCGTAGGGAAGGTATCTGCGTGAGGTGCCAAGCTTCTGAACTTCTGGCATTCATTAGCGAGCTTCGGGGGCGATTCTGCCACAAGCCATCTTCCTTTGTAGAAACCCCCAAAACCGGCCTAAGGAGCAGCATCGAGGTACAGATGGATGTCATGTGGGTTAGTCGGTTGGTCATCGTAAAAGAAAGTGATTCCGTTCCAATTGGTGATAGGGTTGAGTCACGGACAGATTTCAGCAAGGCTCGAGCTATCCAGGGAGATGGAGGTCAAGAGTGATGGGACGGAAGGGACAGAAGTTGACGTTTGGTGCGGCGCTGGGCGCAGAAGAAGGTTCGGCTGAGCTTTCCGACCGGGAATGAAGTCTAAAACTTGTTAGTGTCAAGAATGATTCCGAGAAACTCAAGGGATGTGGAGGGGCCCTCTGTTTTTTCTGCGACGATGGGACCCCGAGGTTGGAGAAGACTGAAGTCAGGGTAATCAGGCCGGAAGCGGGTGGCGATGTGGTGGGGGGAAATTGTTAGACTGGATCCAGCTGAGGGCTTCAGGTGGGGTGTCGAAGAGTTTAGGCTGCTTTGCGACCAAAGGTGAGCCTAACGGCGAAGTAATATATACCACGCCAATGGATGCTGAAGAAACGGCAGAAGTCGGGGTGAATAGGGAGGACTTTAAGAGCACTGGTCTGTTCCTGGACCTTCTTTAACTTCCTTAGCGAGCGTGCGGTCAACTGAATCTGGCTCGGTTATGGTCGACTGAAGATTTTTGATTTCAAAAGAGATAGATGATTGTGTGGAGTCCGGGGTGAAGACCTTCTTCAAGTCCTTTATGAGAAACTAGCTTAACTAACTAGGTTGTACGGGCATTCGGGGTGGGCGTGGCCCCCGCTGCAGAAGGAGTAAACGTGGAGGAAGCGGCACTGGGACACGGTGCATCCGGTACTGTTGAAGCCGTTGCAAATCGAACAACCTCCTTGGTGCATGACGGGCCTGCCTTTCTTATATACGCCGTTGATTACGGGAAGATGACAGAAGGGGTAGATGACATCTGTTCTGGAGGTATGGGTGCTGGTGGAGCTGCCGACAACAGGCGAGAGAAGGCTGAAGCTCTCGTTTGGTTTTTTGTGCGGCCCAGTGTGGGTTGCTGTGTATAAAGTGAAATTAGTGGTTGCCTGTTGAGGGGGAAGAACGGGTGCCGGCATCCCGGTGCTGACGACCCCAGCCGACATGAGCTGCTGGGACTGATGGAGCTGGGAGATGGAAGCTCCCTGCATCCCGGCATAGGGTGCTGGCACCCGGTGCCAGGAGCCCCGGTTGAAGCGAGGTGCTGTGGTTGCTGGAATTAGGCGGCAGAGGGCACTGGCATCTTGGTGCCAGGAGACTTGGTTGGAGCGAGGTGCTGTTGTTGATGGAAACAGGAAGCAGAGGGCGCTGGCATCCCGGTGCCAGGAGCCCTGGTTGAAGCAATCTGCTGTGGTTGATGGAAATAGGCGCCAGAGGGCGCTGGCATCTCGGTGCCAGGAGCCCCGGTTGAAGCGAGCAGCTGTGGTTGCTTGAAACAGGAAGCAGGGGGTGCTGGCATCTCGGTGCCAGGAGCCCCAGTTGAAGCGAGCTGCTGTGGTTGCTTGAAACGGGAAGCAGGGGGTGCTGACATCTCGGTGCCGGGAGCCCCGGTTGATCAAGCTGCTGTGGTTGCTTGAAATGGGAAGCAGGGGGTGCTGTCATCTCGGTGCTGGGAGCCCCGGTTGATCAAGCTGCTGTGGTTGCTTGAAACGGGAAGCAGGGGGGCGCTGGCATCTCGGTGCCAGGAGCCCCGGTTGAAGCGAGCTGCTGTGGTTGCTGGAAACAGGAAGCAGAGGGCTCTGGCATCTCGGTGCCAGGATCAGAATCAGAATCAGAATCCTTTAATGTCCTGCAGACGGGGGAATTTGTTTCTCGCAGCAGCAGAATATTACGAGAATAGAGCAATAGCAAAAATAGATAATAGAATAGACACTATAATTAAAAAGGGGAAGAAAATGGAATCGAATCGACGTATATACATATTTACATGATGTAGTGCAAGAATGGACAGTAATTTTTAATATACAGACCGGAGCGGTTGAAGCGAGCTGCTGTGGTTGCTGGAAACAGGAAGCAGACGGCGCTGGCATCTCGGTGCCAGGAGTCCCGGTTGAAGCGAGCTGCTGTGGTTGCTCGAAACAGGAGCAGAGGGCGCTGGCATCTCGGTGCCAGGGTCAAAATCTGAATCAGAATCCTTTAATGTCCCGCAGACGGGGAAATTTGTTGTCGCGGCAGAATATTACGAGAACAGCGCAGTAGCAAAATAGACAATAGAATAGACACTATAATTAAAAAGGGGGAGAAAATAGCATCGAAGTACATATTTACATGATGTAGTGCAAGAATTGACAGTAATTTTTATATACAGACCGGAGCCCCGGTTGAAGCGAGCTGCTGTGGTTGCTGGAAACAGGAAGCAGAGGGCACTGGCGTCTCAGTGCCAGGGGCCCCAGTTGAAGCGAGCTGCTGTGGTTGCTGGACACAGGAAGCAGAGGGCGCTGGCATCTCGGTGCCAGGAGCCCTGGTTGAAGCGAGCTGCTGTGGTTGCTGGAAACAGGAAGCAGGGGGCGCTGGCATCTCGGTGCCAGGAGCCCCGGTTGAAGCGAGCTGCTGTGGTTGCTGGAAACAGGAAGCAGGGGGCGCTGGCATCTCGGTGCCAGGAGCCCCGGTTGAAGCGAGCTGCTGTGGTTGCTGGACACAGGAAGCAGAGGGCGCTGGCATCCCGGTGCCAAGAGCCTCCGCTGAAACAGGCTGCTGTGGTTGTTAGCAGTGGGCTGTAGGGGGCACTGGCATCCCTGTGCCAGGAGCCTCCGCAAAGTTTAGCTGCGGTGATGGCCGGAACTGGATGGCGGTGGGCACTGTGGCGTTTGCCCTTGAGGTTGTAGGTTGCTGGAGCTGATGATGATAATCCTGATAGAAGTTGGAGGGTCCTGGAATCTATCTGGGCGCTCCCTCTGGAGTGTAGTGATGCGAGAAGTGGTGGCGGAAACTCTGGAGTTGTTTTATCTGGCAGAGGATCTCTGTCTCTGCTTTTGCTGCTGCTCTTTGTTTTCTTTGGGCTTTGTCATTTGATTGTACTGTCCCTTTAACAAGAGCGTAGACGTCCCTGCCTGTAGGGCTGTGCGTGATGACGTCACCTGGAAGCGATCAGGTGTTAACGGAACGAACAGCCATGAGTTTATTTATTTATTTTTCGAAGATGTTGTGGTGGCTAGAACTGGATGGCAGTGGGCACCATGACGTTGCCCTAGATGTTGTAGGTTGCTAGTGTCGATGATGAAAATCCTGATGGGGATTGGAGGGTCCTGAAATCCATCTGGGCACTCCCTTTGGAGTGGAGTGATGACGAGAGGTGGTAGCAGAAACTCTAGAGTCATTTGATCTGGCTGAGGATCTCTGTCTCCACTTTTGCTGCTGCACTTTCTGTTGTCTATGAGCTTTCTGCTGTCTTTGGGCTGCAGTATTTAATTGTACTGTCCCTTTTAACAGGAGCGTCGACGTCGCGGTGTGTTGCGTGCGCGTGATGACGTCACCCGGAAGAGAGCTGGTGTTGACGGAAGAAGCACACATGCGTGTGGAGAAAGTTTGGCTTTATAGTCCATTCGGTTAAACAGAATTCATTTGTCGTTTAAAGTTTTCTGGGGAGCGGCTACTGTCCAATCAGTGACTGCAGAAGATGAAAGCCGGTCGGGGGAACTCACCGGAGCGTGGAGACGTTGTGACCGGCGAGTTGTTCGGCCGGTGTTGGCGGAACGATGGCGGGAGGCTTCGCTTCTTGGAGGTGAAGGAGTCGGCGAACTGTGGCGAACTGCAGCGACGGTGACTTTCTGTTCTGGAAATTCCTCGTCCTCTCTTTGCTGCGGAAGGAGGTGGGCTGGGAGACACGGGAGAGTCGTCGGGCGAACTATGATAATCTTGGATGTTGAGGAGAGATGAACCAGGCGGGAGACGAACCATGGATGAGACGAAGTTGGTGCTCTTCGGACCCGCTCGCGTCCTAGCCGGCTGTTGGGCCACTGGAATCGGGTCCTCGGGTACGGAGGTGACGGGAGAGTAGTCGGCTTCAGATGAATGGTGATCCTCATCTCGTCTGAAAGATTGTCCGACGGGAATAGTGATACAAAGTCCATGATGAGGTGAGTAGAGCCTGATGTTGCTCGTACAAAAGTTTGGATGTGCTCGGGCGAGGCGATGTCGCGTGATCTCGTTTCTGGGTGCGAGAGCGCAGAATACGAGAGCGAAGCAGATGAGAGGGTCAGGTGGTTATTTATAGAAATGCGGAAGTTGGCGCTGTTGAGGTGTGGTCCTGCTCCTGAAACTTCGCCAATTAAGCTTCAATACGTCATCTGTATGACTGACTCCCACGTAATATTCTGCAAAAGATGAATTTTTTGGAAAGAGTCTTGTCAGCTACCAGCAGAAGCAGAGTCTGTAATGAGTAAAGTAAAAAATAATCACCCCACCAAAAAATTTCGCCTACGCTGCTTTAACATCCTTAAAATATTCCTTTGGACCCATAGGTAACATGTGATTTTGGTTTTGTTGGCAGCAGGCGGGAAGCTGTTACAATGAAAATGTATTCATGCAAAACTCACATGGATGAGGCAAAGAGAAGAAGAAGAAGAAAAGGTATATTTTACAGAGACACTGGATTGTCCTAAGGATAAGTCATGTACTGGATGTATTGGAGGCGGAACCATTTGGACATTGGATTCAATTCGGTGAATGTGAGTAACATTTGGCACATCATATACAGATATATTACAGGCTTCAAAAGAGGCTTAATCAAACTGTAAGTATCACTCTCACGCCCTCTATGCAGGGCTCTACAGTGCGAGCATTTCACTCGCATTTGCCCCTAAAAGAATGTATGTGCGAACCGGGAAAATGATTTCGGCGCACAGTGTGTGAGCAAAGGTCACAAGTTAACGTCACAACCTATTTTATCTACGATCGTTCAAAAACTACAATCCTCTGGCCACAACGCACCAATCACAGTAGTTTTCTGCAATGACGCAACCAGTGTCACGCGAAAGGTGACTGACAGATCAACAGACTGTGGTGAAGTTAGTTTTAGGTTGGATATTCGACGGATATTCCCTCGGGTCCAGCCGTGACTTTACTGAGGTTCGCCCAGTGTTAGCAGCAGGAGGACGGTTAGCTCACCTCTCAGAGCCTTGCGCTGAATCGCTGGAAACTGATTTAGGGACCTATGCCAACAAGCCCCAGTTGCTAAGGACGCCCCTAGCATCACAAGCCGACAGAGGAGCAAGCGGAGGCATTGTTACCGAGGACGGTGGCGCGGCTGTCCTGCGGGGCTAACAGCTGGGCTGGAGACAAATCCAAGGAGAACACCGCTTCCCTCCATCCTACTTTCCAACGTCTGGAATTTACATGCTCTTGTTTTTTCATCCTGCACTATCCTGAGTCATTGAAACTAAATTTAATTCCCATTGCACTGTAAAGTGTAATATGAATGACAACTAAAGAAAGTCTAAGTCTAAGTCATTAAATTACTTAGCATAAATATATTAATACAAAATAATTGCAGTTTTTTCAATTTCTTCCATGTCATGTGACCCAGTGACTCCAAACCAGCAGCCGTTTGTATTAGTAAGCTGGAGAAATGAGACACAACTCTTTGTATTGTATTTTAGTGCGTCCTCTATTTTATATGAATATTTAATATGCAAATTATTTTATCTCAATAGCTTCCATGTTATGTGACCCAGTGACTCTACACCAGCATCAAGTTGCGTTCCTAAGTGGGACAAATAAGACACACGTCTTTTTATTGTATTTTAGTGCTTCCTCTATTTTATATGAATATTAATATGCACTTGGACAACTGACATCCTTTGTGTTTAGCACACATTGGATACAAAATGAAATGAAAATAATTAAATCGCTGTAAATTTAAGAAATTGTTTTTTGCTGCCTGAAATTTAAAAAATTAAATCAAACACTGTAAATAATTTTGTTTGTGCTGCCTATTTAAGTGTGAAGTGTTCGATAAATCGATAGATAAATATATTTTGTGCTCCCAGATATTTTACTTTAGGAGCACATGTGCTCGTTGGGAAAAATGTCAGCGTAGAGCCCTGCTATGTGAAGCAGCTGTTCTTCTACCTTTTAACATATCAAGATTCACACAGACAACAGGCAGTTCTTCAGTGTAGAGGGAGAGGCATTTTCAGACAGTTACTGCAAGCTTCAAAGCAGTCCTGATCACAACTAACATCTAATAACTAAATAATTTGACACACAGCAGTATAACAAATATAACTAAAGCCGTTTCACAATGCTGTGCATTTAGCCAACAAAAATACTTTTGAAATGTAGTACTTAAGGTAAAGCTAAGGTTAGCTTTAAAGGATAAGTTCACCTTTAAATGAAAACTCACTCATCTACTTACCCTCATATTGCTGGGAAAGCCAGGTGACATTTTGTAGTTCACAAAAAATTTGTGGGGCTTTGCAGAAAAACAGAGTTTTTGTATAAACAACTGAAGCAGATGGGAAAACAACCAAAAAACCTAACACTTTTAGCTTAGCTGCTACTGTGAAGATATCGGCTTTAAAACGGGGCCAGTAAATCTTTCAGAATCAACCTCTGATCAGGATGAGCTGTATGGAGACATTTTATTTTCTTTTTTGTTTTGATATAAGTTGCTCTTTTTTCCCACTCGTTTGTTGTCCAGGGATGTTTTGTGGGATATGAAAGTGCACCGACTTCCCCTCGGCGTGGGGGTAAGTAGATAATGGAAAAAATTCATTTTTGGGAGAACTTGTCCTTTAATCAGCTTACAGGGTTTTGGACCATGCTTGTAGCTTCACAATTGGGTTGTAACCTGACTGTTAACAGAACAGCCAGGTACTCACTCTAAAAAGGTCGCTACTTTACATGAGGTTGAGGTTTATTTAAGTCCTGTAGTGATTTGATTGACGGACGGAATGTTTCAGAAGAGGAAACACTTCAGATGAGAATTGTCTGTTAATGCTGTTAGGCTAATGCTTGCTTTTAAAAAAATACCTAGAATAGTTTAGTTGGTTAGAGAAAGCCGACTTCAGCCTGATCTATTGAGAATATGAATTAATCCCAAGCACGTTGCGTAATGTAAATTTGACACAGGGGTAGAGGAAAACCTAAGGTTGGTAGTGTTAATGTCGATGATGACTCATTTCAATAATCTATGCAATAAACCCTTTGCTCTGCCCTTGGAGGAAGTGGCTCCGTTCATCCTGTGCGCCTCTTCTACGCTCGCGGTAGATGAAATGCATCTATCATTTGGTGTTGTAATTATAGTGTCGTCCCTCTAAGCCAATAATGTACTGTAGTCTTAGTGATGATTCCTGCTAGAGCACATCCCTCGTTCTGTGTTTACCTCACTGTTTAGCATCTCAAGGTGACAAATGATTAAATTCAGCTTTAGTCCTTGGTGACTAATAACTTACAGTTACTGCGGCAACCTGCCCACACCCATCTGTGTGTTTCTGTGAATGTCTCTGTCGCTCTCTCAAAGTGCACACACACACACTTACAACACTGCACCTCCCTTGTTAATAGTTCGCAAGTCTCACAAGCGTTTTTCCTCGTCAAAATGTACTCCATTTATTTACTGTTTTCCTGTCATGGTCCGACAACAACAAGCTGTTGTGAGCACCTTGTTATCTTGTTACATAGTTGATGAGCCTAAAATACAATAAAAATAAGACCATACATACAGTAATAGATGTATTGAATCATTTAGGTCTCGTCTACATTTTTTTATATTTAAGGAGACATTTTAGAGGTTCTCAGGAGGAGTTTGAGACTTAAAATAGGCAATTGAAGGGTCTGGCTCACCAGTAACTAAAGAAAAAAACAATTTCTTTCTGTCCGGCTGCTACTATGATCATTTCATTCTTTTGATTCGCCTCATCATTGGGTCTTTTATACTCTGAAATGTATATATTTTAATTTGTAAATGTATAAATTTACTATCATAAAAATAAAAAAAGAAGGAAAAGTAAACACTGTTAAACTGAGTTTAACAGTGTAAATGTGACAGGCTCGTGTTCAACAGCCCAAAACTCAAACATAGACAAATGACAGTATCAGCAAAAAGGAATAAATGCTTACATTTCAGAAGCTGGAAATATAAAATGTTTGTTTTCAAGCAGAAAGAGACAACTGTCTCTGATCATAAGTATACCACAAGTGTTTCCCTGTGGTATTACTGACCAAAGCAAAGAAAACATCATATAAAACCCTGATCTCAGTGATACAAAAGGCAGGTTGTATTAATAAGTAGGCAGGTTTTTTTACTTACTCATCATGTAGAAAGAATGCCAGTTTTGAACGTCTCAAGTCCCGTTGTTAAATGGAACACACAGATAGATAGATAGACAGATAGATAGACAGATAGATAGATAGATAGATATACTTTATTGATCCCAAGCTGGGAAATTACAGTGTAGCAGCAGCATTACACACAGAGACAATAACAACACAATGAAATAAGAGGAACAACCTAGACATATTAAAATAGCAATAGAAAATGCAATAGACATATATACATATACATATCATATATCAACCCTAACCCTAACCCATACGCCACAGTCGTCTAAACAATAATTGTATGCAGCTGCTCTGTCCTCATTCATTTTTATTTACTTTAGACAATTTAAAGTTTATCCCATTTTCCCACTAATTGTTTGTCAACATTATTACTATTACTGCTATTATTAATGCACTAATCTCTGTAATGTATGTTAATGTGGAAAACAAACACATTGTTGTGGTCACCTGTTAAAGTCCTGCATAACAATTCCGATATTGTACGTTATATTTCAATAATGAACTCTCTCAGGCTTAAATAAATACACAAACCTTTTGGGGCAAAAGCTTTCGGACCAAATTAATGTTGATAAGACTGAGAGCCATTGCGCCTCCGTAATTTAAATTACCACAGAGCTGGCTAATGCTTTAGCATTGTTTGTATGCTCTGTGGACAATACAGTCTAACTGTGCCTCAGCTCAAAGCACTACAGTGCACAAAATGCAGAACAGACAGTGTTAAAATCAGTGCCGAAATTGCTTTCACAAGCAAAACAACTTCCCTCGCTTGAAAAATGTCAGCGCACAAATGAATGTTGGACTTGGAGGGAACAGGAAGAGAGAGGTGTTTGTTGGGGAAATAAATTAAATAGTTTGCACTGAAACAGACAACCAGACTAATTAGATAGAAGGAATATGACAAATAGTAACATATATACAGGCCTCTTCATTGTTTTTTTGCAATGGGTCACTGTGGTTACCGTGCACATAGTTAAAGTGTACTTGTTTACTCTGTTTAACTGAATGTGAACCTGCAGTCTGTAGTTACCACTCTGTGTGTCTCCGTGTGTGTTCGGAGGCGGTTCTTGTGCCTGAAATCCTCACATCAGCATTCGCCTACAAAGCGCTTATGTGGCAGAAACAGTGCCGTGAGCGAGCCTCCAGAGTGACAGAAGGTGAATTAGAGAGTGATTAGAGGTGAATTCTAATTCACACTCCCATGTGTCTGCCTGTCATTTGTAGGACAGGGCATTTGCAAACTAACGAGAGGAGTGTCAGACAGGCTGCGGCATTGACACACACAACTCCACAATAGCCGTCCAGCACACACACACACACGCGCATGAACACATGGTTGCGGCATGTCCTCACAGAAAAAAATCAGACACTCTCAAACATAAATCATACAAAGGGCTCAAGTGCCTGGTAGGGAAAAGTAATTTTTGAAATGGCCCATATGAGTTACTTTGCTTTCTGTGAAAGACTGCTGGAGAGCTGAGGGATGCTGGAGACTGAGGGAGAAATACTGAAGTAAAGGCCATTGTCTTCCAGACACTGTCTGACCTTTGTATCCATGCTGCCAGGTATTACGCAAACGTATGCATATATATATAATACAAATAAAGCCGTTTCACAAATCCGGTTGTTTAAGATTTTAGTTTGAAGCAACATTATGTAACTATCTTAGCTCAAATTAATGGTTTTAAAATCATTTTGTTGTTACAGTGACTTGTAATAGGGTCAGTGCTGTGTGTCTGAGCCACTCGGCCCCCCTGTTGGTGAGAGGGTAGAGTCAAAGTACATAATGCTATACGGCACTGAATCACACACAGCACCAACTGTCAGTAATTTAGGTATAACTGGATCATATAATATGATGAAAACATTCACTCCATTGTCCTCTAGCTGATCTACATGCAGTGTAGCTGCAAGTTTGCTCTGCTAGCTGACTGTGCTTGGTGCAGCGCAACGAACTGCTATTTTTTTTACATAGCAGCTTTGAACCAACAGGAGGAGGTCTCAGGTCTCAGGTTCCCGGACCAGGGTAGGCACCACAACCAAGTTGGGCAAGCGGGTAACGAAGCTGGGCTCAGCAGCCTCTATGGACATCATGAGAGACAGAAGAGGAAGTTGAAGAAGGAAGCTTGATGTTGGCTGTGTCAGCAAAGTTGGTAACTTGCTACTTTTTGATCATAAGCCAAGCCAGCCCATTACAGCAGAGGTTTAGCCGGTAGCATTTTATAGCCAGGTGTCATTGATTGTGGTTCAGATGTCGTTAGCTTTGCATTGAGCATTCATGTTCACTTCAAGACAAAAACGTGTTCTGTAACGTCACCTCTGACAAATTCTTACAGAAACCTAGGTTTTTTTCATTTCCAACATGTTGCACTCATAAACACTGGGGGGGCTCCTAATAATACAAAATGCATCTGTTCTACACAACGTTGCTTTAAGATTTGAAAATTAATTGCACATGAATTTATATGGAAACCTTTAATGAACAACATTCATAATTTCCTGAAAAATAGAACTGGAAAAACCTGCACTACATTGTGTTAATAACCCAATGAGTTTGTAAAGGAAACTTCGACAATACAACCTAGAAAAGTGCATCTCACACCACTATACTGAAGGCAAACTGGTTCTTGCTCTGAAAAGAAATATTACTATCAAAGAGACACCACTCAACTGTTAGCTGTTACCTGAGGATGCAGCAAATGGTTTCAACAAATGAGGTAGGGTGCCGTTAACAGCCTTTAAATTAATATTTTGATGTACACCTGTATCTGAGCAGGACTAGATGGTATAATAATAACGAGCTGTTTCTTGACAACTTTCTCTCTTAATATACCCCAGTGCATTTTTCTTCTAAAGTCGTAACATTCATCATTAGTCATTCAATGGATATACCCAACCACTTGATCTCAATCACCGCTTTGCAAGAACATAATTGATGGACATGTTTGTTTACATGTCAGTTTTTCAGTTTAATTAATGACAACCACTGATGCATGTCTTTGGCTGGTAGAACTTTGCAACACAAGGGCATTACTGAATAAGTGGCTGGACAGATGCATTCCCATTTAAAACAAAGGTGTGTTCGTAACCAAGGAGTGACAAACACAACTGGCGGCGGCTTTATTTTTCATAGTGTCATCAATGGCTCTTCCAAATACAGATGAAGACTTGCAGTAGTTTGCGTTGGAAAAGTGTTTAAAGCCTGTAAAGGACTTCTACTGCCAGAGTTTAAACTAGAGGAGTTCTAACTCTCAGGTTCTTAAGTCTGTGACTCCACATTGTTTCAGAACTGTTTGAACACTATGAATCCACAGTATTATCTACTGTGTGTGTTTAGTGTGTACACATACTGTATGTTGATAGGACACTGTCTTCTCAAGAAGAACAGCATTGGCTATTTTAACAAGAGCCCCAAAACAACATATGTTGACACTTGAGTGTCAAAGGCCTCTAGTGGTAGCTGTTATTAGGATGGGGAAATAAAGAGGATGTAAGTTGACATCATGATTAGAGAGTGGCAAAGTCCACATAGGGAAAAGGTTGGTTCATGTATTGAACTGGGGTTCAACATTGATTGACATGACCACTATATTTCCCTAATGTTAACCATAATGTCAAAGGTTCCCTAACCTTAACAAGTAAATTTGTCATGAATTAAAACGTAGAGTGAAGTAGTCATTGTAACCCAAACCATCATCTTTTTCTCGAACCTAACCAAGCTGTTTTTGTTCCTCAACCAATGTGTTTTGTACTTAAAATGAGATTTGTATCGGTTTTGGAAGAAAATGACAAAAGACCTGTTCTGCTGATAAGGCCGTCTGATCAGAATTTGTGTCTTTGTACTGTTGTAGAGAGGATTTAATTGAAAGAACTTGTTCGTGGGCAGATAAATCAAGAAAAGTTTCACCTCAGAAATACCAAGGATGTGAGGTGGCTTGGAAATGATGTTTTGCTGTATCAGAGAGCACTAATGACACAACTGCTAAACGCTTGGTTCATTTTGTGGTCATTGACAGATTTGTTAACTCATGCAGAATACATTATTGGTCAGAGATGCCTCTGGTTGACCCACATAACCAAACAAGACCATAGGCAAGACGATTGGATATCTACATGGCCCTATAGTGATATGTCATATACTGATAGGGAATTCTAATAATTTAAGCTTTCTCAGCAACATTACTATTATAGAGCAGTCGCCGGAATCAACAAGAAATGAAAAATACCTGAAGCTGCTTTAAGGACTAAAATGTGAATACAAAGTCAATGTTTCAGTTTCAAAGAATCTTGGTTTCGATTAGTAAAGCTTCCTTATGTAGTTTTGGATCCAAACTCTGCAACAATATCTATTGAATATTTAAGCTGACAGGCTAAAAGCTTTTGCTTTTACCTTTATCTTTTTCATTGCCATTTTATGTGGACCTTCTTCCATAAGTCTTTTTTTCTATATATAGGTGTATGTATCGGGATGTTGCTGGTGTCCTCGCCGTCCTTATGCTCATTGTTCAAACAGGCAAATCCTACATTTTTGAGACAACAAAACGCTGGAAGATCACTGTTGAATTCTTTCACTGGCCATTTCACTTGGCGACAGCAACAGCTTTGTTCACACTGGAGTGGCTTTTGCATTTCCTATGTTTATTTACCAATAGACCGAGAAATTGTAAAAGCAACGTAAACATGTAAGGTATTTTAACAGTGATGCGTTTGCTCCAACCATCATGTTTTGCTCCGATAGTGTCACTCATATGAGACAGCCCTGAAAGTTGTAATGCAAACGGTGTTTTTGCATACTTGCTTGGTTTTGTGCATCCGCACTGTCCATGGGTGTCATCGTATTGTTTGTTCAAACTGTGGGATCGTGCTCATGGAATACCCACAAAATGCGAGTATTAAATTAAGCTGCTTGCAGGGCTGTCAACTGCACCATCTCTCTTCAGTCACCTTCAGGTCTCAAGAGACTGATGCATGGTGAGAGGCGGCGAGGACGTGCAGACTGAGATGGCTTTCATAAAAAAGGTAAAATATGAGTGCATTAAAACACTACACTTAATCTGTCAATTCAAATTAGCTCCATTAATCATAATTAATTCACTACATTATATTTCCCTACTTAATTACATGTGCTACAAAGGAATAATTGCCTTGAAGGATGCATATTGCGATCTATCATCCCTCCAGAGTGGTGTAGAATTGTTTCTGGTGATTAAATAGGTGTACTCATCTGGGAGGTGTTGACAAGCATAGATATGAGGAAAAAATCTTTTTAAAAAAGACCTTTTTGCGATTAATTGGAAGTGAGATATTGATTAAAATCAATCCTTTACATACAGGAATTAGGTGACGGGATGCACTTTTGTTTCCAAGCACTAATATGGTATGATGTGTTCTTATTTTTAGAACACTGTGTGAGATTAAATGGATGTAGGAAGATATTTCTAGCCTTTGCACATTTGCAACAGGATGTATTTTCAGAGGATCAGACTGTCAGGTTGGCACATTTTGTTCAGTGATACCGGTTTGAATGTAAACAGGACAGTATTGCTCTGTGGCACCTCGGGGAGAGGATTGATAGATGGGAAATGAACTATTCAGCAGCACTGTTGACAATATAATCAAATTTTTGCCAAAGTTTACTGTGAAGACTTGGAGGCTCTCGAGAAATGTGGAGCAAGGGTAAGCTCTCAAGGATCAGAGTGAATCAAAAAGATTGATTTACAAGCACGAAGCAGTTGTTTGTTTTAGGAATACAATTGTTGTTGTGATATCCAGAGTTGGTTATGGTCGTGTCTTAAATGAATTGGTGTAGTTCAAATTGATGAAAGGAAACACTTCATTTGTTTAACATAATTTGAACAAGCCCTCGTAGCCAAACTATTAACTACTCTGGAGAATCAACATGTTGTGTCCGTATATGTCCACTGACTCACCTGAGTGACGAGTTATCCGCGGGGCTCAACCAACACTGGATTGGGGGGGCTGATAGTGATACCACAGATATCGATCACAGTTGAACCCTCAAATGTGGTCCAGCACTTGTGAAAAATATATGTTACGGAGGCACAGTATTTCACAGTTGAATCTAAAGTAGACAATTCTGGATAGTTGATTTTTGAGTCTCATTCCCAGCTCAACAAATACTGCGCATTGGGTTGGCTGCCTGGACACTGGCTTTCCCAAAGTTCGCAAATGGATTTACTTTTATCCATGATTTTTCCCTCTTTATCCAAACTGCTTTGATGCTTCAGTGTCATTTTTAGTGTATCTGTTAAACATGGCCTCTTCTTTCTAGCTAACTCTCCTTTTTGAGTTAATGATAATACCCCTGCTGGAGAACAAGATGCCCCGAACCAAACCTAAGCATCGGAATTGAGGCTGATCCAGGAATATATTGATTCAATATTTCAATTTCACTATCTTTGAGTAATTTGATTACAGGTACATCTTAAACTTGGCTGTTGTCTGGTTAAACTGTCAGTGAGGGAGTGAGTGATACATCCTTTAGTAAAACAATCAGCTGATCACGTCACGCCAGTTTGGGGTGTTGGATTCCCCCGTTAAAGTTTTACCATTCACATGAAACATTTACTGTATAACTTGATTTGCCATTACCTTCAGTATTTGGATCAGGTTGCCCAAATCAAGTTTGCCATAGTTTGAAAAATCAACACTGGTTATTTTGTTGTCAGATACATGTTGTAGGAGACACTACTTAAAAATATCTGATAATTAATCACTGGCGATTAATTTACACTCGTTAACAGGGCACCACCTCCGATATTTGAATTTTAAAACTAATCTCGGAGGTAATTAGTTAAAATATCAACTGTCCAAGTTTGGTAGACAGATAAATCATCAGTCTCAAGTTTATCTTGTTTAATTTCAATGTCTATTTGCTCCTATTCTGAAGCAGTGAATTCTTTCCATGATCCCATCGATTTCCCACTTCAAATTAAACGTGCACAGACAACGACATAAGATTAAATGTGTTTATTAACTAAATAAATGCAGATTAAATGACATGAGATAATGATACAAACGGGTGACAAAGTAACAGAAAGTGTGAAGACTGGAATGAATTATTGATTGGATGGATTTAGACAATGGTGGATTTTTACCTATGGAACCGTTAATTCGCAACTACGGGATTAATTTCTAACAAAATTATATGAGAGATGTTTTGTATTTATGGTATATATTCGAAGCTTTCACAAACACCAACTCTGATTTCATTCACGTGTGACTCTTGTCGTGTGTGGAGTTTTCCGCCTACTTGATTGAAGAAGAGAGATGTTCCAGAATCTGGATTCTCTGGGTCAGCTCCGTCTCAGCTTAGATGCAGAAGTAGCGCCTGTCCAGCCGCTGGGTGATGATGAAACGGCTTCCCCTGGTGACGTATTTACCGGCACAGCGGGGATTCCGTCTGAGCGCTCTGCGGCCTGTCGGCTTCGGAACCACTGGAATGTGATGCCGTCTCGGGTCGAACTCCCTCTGACCAGCGAAGTGTCTCGCTTGAGAGTGCTGCAGGCGGTTTGGGCGCGGTTGATTAACAATTCTGTTCTGCTGTAGACTATGTTTCTTCACGGCTTCTTGAGCAGCTTAACTGCACCGACTTCGTGATGGTTTAAGAATTATCAGAGTCTCGATAGAATTGGTGATTACGGAGCTCCGAATATATACTGAATTGACTTCTTGCGTAAAAATAACTGGGAAAGAAACAACGGCCGGACAATCCTTCTCTGTTACTAAATACAAGAAAACAAAAATAGTTTCTTTGGCTTTGAATACGATACTTTAACAATAAGAAAAATATTACAAAAATAAAAGCTCAGCTCATAACACAGCTCATGTTACCGATTTCTTACTTGTTGAATCAAACTAATGATTTGATAAGTTTTTAAAATCGCGATCGACTATGTGCTGAAATCCACCATGGTCTCACATTAACATTTGTTATAAGAATATACAGAAACACAACTGAAGTTGCCTAATAGGCAAAAGAGAAACTATTGGTTAGAATAAAACACAAACACAAGCACATAATCATCAGAGGCACTAATGGCTTAAGAATATCTCGTACACTGACAACTTATACTTCACAGACATGTATCAGATTTAAAAGAAAGTCCAAATACTTAAAAATAGATTATAGAATAGAACATTCCGTTAGTATTGGCCTTTGAAATTGTACCAAAACTTACCAGGAGGTGGTGCTGTAGCTCCACCAAAATTCTGACATTAACCCTGTGATTCTTAAAATAAGTTTTCTTTAACTAACACAAATGAGAGACAGGGCATGTTTGAGGTCTCATCAAGCTAATTAAAGATATATTGTTTAAAAAGGGATGAGCTTATAATCTAATGCTCTTCCAGTATTAAAGGAGAAATCAAGGTTCTTGTTTCTTTGAAGTGAATGTGGAGACACCCTGCTGGGTTCGAGCGTCCTAACTTATTGGATGACATCTTAATAGTACATGCCAGATGTGGGCCTTGCCATTTGGTGACAAGCATGGTTGTAACAAGGGATAAACCTGATGTTCTCCAGTGACTGAATTGGCACTGAAGTGTAAACAGTCTGTGGAAGAAGAGACAGGTACTGATGTAATCCAGATGTTGATTGAGACCTTTCTGAGCCTGATTGTCCATAGGCTTGTTATAAAAGGCTTTATTAAGGCCAAATAGTGAGAGAGAGGGCAATAAAAGGGGTCAGGTCTTTTCCCAAGGCGGGGGAAGGACCAGAATCAGGAGGTTATCTGGTGATTCCACTCAAGAACTCAGAAGACTGTTCTTTCTCGCAGGCGAAAATGCATATTGCTGTATCACATGCTGCTTTGTCAATAGCATAGTGTCAAAGAAAAAGGGGGGGGAGGAAGGATAGTAGCCAGGCCACTACAATATGACAGGGAGTAGGTAAGAGGTGAGATGGACACAGACATGCCGCTCACACCTCCTGTGGTGAGAGGAACAGAAGACAATGGCTGGTTCCTACAATGTTCATGTATCATATACCATTAAACTTCCACCACACTTGGCACTACTTGGTCTGCAATTGCACAATTCATTTAATGTCAAGTAATCCACACCTATAATGTTTTTTTAACCAATTAGAGGCAATGTTGTGAAATATCAAAACACAAATAATTTTTGGGTGTTTTAATCAAACATATCATACCCCAAATCTGATAAAGACCAGATACACTGTAGATAAAGTGGCTAAAATGTTGCCTCCCAGTTTGCAGGTGAAATAACGTGTGTGTATTTACGCTTGTTTGACCTGTTTTAATGGAAATTTGTCAGATGTATTAAAAAAAATAATTCAGCATGGACTTGGCACTTCTAATCTTGTTGGGCCTCTAGTGTTTTGGGATTATGCTCACCGAATCATTAGTCCTGGCATGCTGTCTATGGTTGCCAGTATTAGTATCACAAAGGGTATTACAGAGCAGTAAGATTAAGGAAAAATGTTTAGCTCCTTAAGGAGGAGATGATGCAAAAAATGAAAGTTATATATATCCAGAGAAAAGAGATTCTTGTGCCCATAAACTTTCCTTAAATGGTCGCGGTCAGATATGCTGATGTGAAACCATCAATCTTGTCCCACCTTAATCACCCATCAATTTAGCTGCTGCACTTGTTTTGAAATGAAAAGGACAATGTCAGAGTCCTATACACAGAGTTCTCCATCAAACAGCCAACTCAAAATGATAAATCAATTAATTTATTGCCCTTTATTAACCTTTTGACGTTTGACTGATATTCACATCAATAACAATAAAACGTGTCCTTGCACAGCTCGGGACAAAGCTGATACAACCTTTGTGTCCAAGGTAGCCAGAGCCATATAACTGTTTTTGTCAGAGGGCTATGGTAATGGGTTGTTCGAGGTGTGTTATTCAAGAAATTATAGCCATTTTTAAGCTATAGGAATATTATCTCTGCTTGCTGTGGTGTTTCGAAGTCTAACATCTTTTCACCTGCCACAAAATAAAATGCACTTTTTTACTGTTTTCCAGACTCCAATAGTTTGCCTAGGTGAAACAAGGAGGGAGTTTGTTGTTTTGTGTTCTTCACACCAAAAACAATGGCCTCCAGTTTGAGGGCAGTAAATCTGCTAAATCAAGTGAAAACTAAGCACAGTGTCTCACACAGGCATGGAGCAAACATCCCAGTAGTGCCAGCACAGTGGCGTTTCATTCCCCTTGTTTGGCAGCATTTGAAAGGATGCACAAGCTCAGCTGAAATAACAACAAGTAAAGGGCATGTGGCAAACTCTATGCACCAATACTGGATTAACTCGTATTTAAAGTCTTTTTCAGGCAAGAGTCAAATTTAGATGGCGTCCTGATGGTTTGTACAATTTATACACATGCAATGAATGTAGAATAGAACACAAACAGTTTGAACAAAGGGAAACAAAGGCATCAGTGGGAAAAATATGTGTGTCATGTTTTAAGAGAAGAGTTTTAAAATGTAGCATTAGTTTTGTTCCTGCAAAGTATGACACATTCAACATCTGTCTCACATTTTATGCTAGTGTCTGGTGAGGTCAACATCCTACAGCTTAATCTCCTGACAGAGTGACATCACCTATAATTAAACCTATTGAATATGTCTTCCCATCATCTCTGCGACTGCTGCGTCCTTGTGACCACCTTCCGTTTTAGCCAAGGACCATTTTACTTAAGCAAAACATTTTCTAGGCATCTAACCTCATAACAAAACCATTCTTTTCTATTTCTGTCATGGTGTGGCCCTGTGATTACGCTGTGTTGACAGCTGGAGCAATATTTTATCGTTGCATTGCTTCTGTGAGTTCCCTGATATCACCACTGTCACTGATAAATATTAAATGTTTTTGTCTGCTGATTACAGACAGAAGGACTTGAATTTGTGAAGTTCTTCCTTTTTACTCTTGGTAAATTGTTTGTTTGTGAAATTTGCTGACAGAGATCAAGTGGAAGCCTGAAAGTTTATGGGGAGGCAAAGTCACGCCCCATGGCACCTTGTTTCGGAGAAGATATCTACAGTCGTCAACAGGGAGAGACGAATACATTTTTGATCCCATTTGAATTGTGCCAGGAATTACACATTTGATGTCAATTTCAAAGATAATTTTGCGAGTCAAGAAAGTCATGGAAACTGATCATTAGTTTCCATGAAAGTGCAGTAACTCACATACAGGTGACATTAATCATGTTAAAACTACCCATTTCTGCATTGATGATGATTTACTGAATCCCACGGTGCATCTCTGACTTAGGCTAACAAATTGAGGCTGGATTAGCCACTAATAGTGTAACACACCCATATCGCAGACTTACCTGTCTGTGCTTGCTTTAAATTGTGGGTAATGTAGACTGGAGGTTTTGCCAAGGAAGACTGCCTTAACCTTCCGTAATGGCAGACAGCGGGGTGGGCAGGAAATTCGAGGTACTGATGTACAGTAGGTGAGTTATGGAAGTAGAAAAGTAGCAAAAAGTAATGTTGTGTTTTTGCATGTAAGCATGCATGAGACACTGTTAACTTGCACTCAATTCTGATAGTTGATAAATGAAGTATCACATTTGACCGTTGCCATGAGGTATTCACCTGTACAGGTAATTAAGCCAACTCAGACGGATTGATTTTTCTTCACAAATCTGTTTTTAAAGAGTGAAGCTCAAGGCACTTCAGGTTGAAAAACTCTTCAAAACCATTCAAAAACTAATCATGTATCGACAGCTTTTCAAGAGAGGATACTTAACTAGATAATACGTCAGGGTTAGTTCAACGGAGAAACTCAAAGCTCGAGCGCTCACAGTTGATTTGGCACCAAGATTCCCTGCAGTCAACAGCACATTCACATTGTAAAAATGGAAAGGGATCCTCACGGCTCAGTTTCCCCCTCTATATGACTAATAACTTTAATCAAGCCAATAACTTAATGCTTTGATGAACCTTAGAGCACAGAGCAATTACTATCTGCTGAGGTGGCTTGTTTTATAACTGAGGTGAGAACAGCAATTCCACTCACCCAACTACCTGCCATCAATCAGCAGAGGTGAAATGTTTGAACTTCCCCCATGAAACTGCATGATGGCAGTTAAATGAAGGCCAAGATGATGGCGGCTCGGTGTGATTGAATTTCTCCTTCAGACTAGGCCGGTGCTGAGTCACGCACCACGAGAAGTGATCTTGTCAAATTTTCATATTTAATTGATTGAAACTGAGAACAAGCCCACATTTCTAACAACACTTAAAGGCCTGTATATCATCTATTGTTTTTTTCTTATTTTATCTCTGTTCCCATTATTCCTCATAAATGTACATCACTTATATTATAGATGTGCTAAGAATAAGAAACTGCAAATAGAGAGCATTCATTTAGTCATTTTGGCTTGTAAGAAACTGACATGTAGCCCAATTAATGTCAATATTTATAAATGAGATCTGTGACAAGGAAGCTAATTTAAAATGTAACATGGCTCGTCTTGCATTACTGGAAGATTAAGTCACCCGGAGGGTTAATCTGTTTGGTTGAAAGCGCAGAGTGCCTTTTGAGTAGGTACCACTTCCCAAAACAGATATTGCTAGATTCATGCCGTGATTTTGAACTTATGTCAGAGGGAGAAACTAATCTTAAGAAGCCCATTCCTGTGCACACTCGAGTCCTGTGGGTTTTTGGCTACAGGCATGGCCTACCATGAGGTTGGAGATAGATCAGGAAAGAAATGTTTCCATATGTTACCATATATGGTTAATTGGGTGGTTTTCTGAAAGCACATGACCCCAAATGTGGAGGAGCATTGTGGTATAGAGCATGTGGGATTTATCAGTGCTGATAAAATACTGCCGTTTGTTATTCTTTAGCACTGAGAGTTAAAATACTACTACTTACTCTCTGCTGATGCTTAAGTAAAACGTGTAGGAAGACGATACAAGATGTGAAATGTTTTTTTGTCAATTTGTAACTATTATCATCTTTGCAGTGTCTGCAGAAATATTTG